>NW_027140677.1:4393666-4707500 GCF_036365525.1 Heterodontus francisci
TAAATCGTGCAGAGTTATGGTGATGATCCCAGAAATGCTCCCCCACTGACACTTGTACCACTTGTCCGGCTTCATTCCCTCGGATTAGGTCCAGTTCCGCCCCTTCTCTTGTCGGCATTTCTACGTGTTGACTCCAAAAGCTCTCCTGTATGCAATTTACGAATTCTGCCCCCTTTAATCTTTTTGCATTATGACTATCCCAGTTGATATTGAGGAAGTTGAAATCCTCTACTATTATTGCCCCATTCTTTGTAAACCTCTCTGTGATTTGCCTGCACATCTGCTCCTCGATCTCTCCCTGACTGTTTGGAAGCCTGTAGTGCACTCCCAGCCAAGTGATTGCCCTATTTTTGTTTTGAACTTCTATCCATTTGGCCTCATTTGAGCAACATTCCAAGATATCATCCCTCCTTACAGCAGTGATTGACTACTTGATCAACAGTGCAACACCACCTCCTCATTAACACCCTCGCCGGTCACGCCTGAAGGTTCTATACCCGTAATATTGAGCTGCCCTTCCCTCCACCATCTTGCTGTGATAGCAATAATAACAAATTCCCATTTGTAAAACGACGCCCTCAATTCATTTCCCTTGCTAGTAAGACTCCTTGCGTTAGAACAGATGCAATACAGCCTTTCATTGTTCACTTTTGCCTTAACCTGTCTATCTCTGATCTGCCTTCCAGATTGTCTCAGCTTCCCTTGCATATTTCACTGTGCATCACCCCTACTGCACCTCCACTCTGTATCCCACCCCACTCCCCCCCGACCCGCCCACACCACAAGTTTCGGATTTTCCTGGAGAACAGCGACAGAGACAGTTCAGTCACCGGGTGCCGATCTGCAGCAATGATTGGCCGAGATGGGTATTGTCAGCAGGCAGGGTTCGAAGCTTGTAAGCTGGATCAGGTTGAGAGAGAAGCAGAATGAAAGAGAGACAGAAAGAGGGAGAGAGAGAGAGAGATCCCACATGGGCCTTACCTAGCTGGTGTCTAGTTGCTTGTTTGGTTTCTACAGTGAGAAAAAAGTCACTTAAACAAGCACATCATGCGGCCTCATTGCCCATTGCCCACTCATTCAACATTATGGCTTAGTGTGTATTCCCTCTTGCAACTCAATTCCAAAGGGATTGACTTTAATGTCTTGTTAATGGGGAATGGATAATTAATTCACTCCATATTCCCAGGGCATTGTTTCTGGAGGGACTGGTCAGACAATTCGTCTCCACCTGATGCAATGGAGTTGTGATGCTAATTGCAGTGGCAATTTTGCCTGCTAGCAGTCACTTTTTATCAGTTCCATTTAAAAAAAAAAATTCCAGCTGGTGGAATAAAAAAAATCATAATTTTGCACAGTAGTGCTTGTGAAAACATACACACACACATAAGCATACACTCACATACACACAGTCATCCATACGCAAACATGCACTCATATACACATAGTCACTCACACAAAAACATACACTCACATACACATAGTCACTCACACAAAAACATAGCCTCACATACACACACATACACACACTCCGTCACACAGAAACATACACTGACACACAAACATAAACTATCTCTCACACACATATTCACAATCTATACACTCACAAACATACACTCACACACAAACATACACTCCCTATTACACACACATTCACAATCTGTACACACACTCTCGGAGACACGCACTCACACACACATTCACACTCATATATGTACACTTTCAGACAGGCTCTCATGCTCAAACCCGTGCTCTCTTTCTCTCTTGCTCTCACACACACGCATGCACACACTCGCAATCTCACAAACGCACACTAACAAACCAGTATCCATTTACCCCGTTGTGTAGTGGAACCATTTCCCGTATGTGGAGGAGAATTGAAGGTTAGAAGCGGGTAGATGAAGATGTTGGTGTTATTGTGATAATCCTGGATGGCAGGCACATCTACCGTGAGTCTGCAAATACATCCAAAAATGAATGAAAATCATTCAATATACAGAATAACCGGAGCCAACCTGCTCTGTTTAGTGTGATGAATACTTATATATATAGAAACACCAGGAAGCCTTTCAGCCTCTTCAGCCTGTTCTGCTATTCAGTGCAATCAGAACTGTCTGGTATCCGAACACAGTTCCCCATACCAGTTAGTTCCCTTGGCGATCAAAAATCCATCCAGCTCAGATTTAAAATGATTAATTGAACACCAGCATTCATTGCATTTTTCTGGAAGACAGTTCCACAAACCTGCCATCCTGTGTGCAAAGAACAGTTTCTTAAATTCACTCCTGATTGACGGGTCTGTCCCATTGGCCTTGAATCCACCACCAGCAGGAAAATGTTTCCCTCCATCAACCATACCAAGTTCTCTTCATAATCCGCATAATCTTCTATCATATCCAGGCCGACACAATCCTTACCTCTGTAACATCCTCCAGGCACGAGAACCCTCCCTATCTTTGTAACTCCTCCAGACCCTTCAACCCTTCTTATTACCATAACGACCGGCATACTCTACTACCTTCAGTTTATCTGCAACTTCCTCCAACCCCTATATCCCTCACTATCACTGAAACCTCCTACACCACGTAAGCCCTCCTTTTCTATGTATCCTCCCACAGCACTACAACCCTCCCTACTTCTGTAAGATCCTCCGGGCCCTCCACCCATCCCTATATGTGTAACATGCTCCAGTCCCTACAAAGCTCCCTGTGGTTGTAACTTCCATCAGCCTCTAGAATAATTCCATGCTCTGCAAACTCTTCCAGCCACGACAATCCGCCATTCACCACAATCTCCTCCAGCCCCTATCACGCTTCTTACTTCTGTAACATCCGCGAGCAACTACTACCTTCCCTATCTATGCAACCTATTAAAGAGTCTATAACGCATTTTATCACTATAAACTCCTCAAGTCCCTTCAACACTCCCTATCTCTGTAACATCTTCCAGCTCCTGTAATCCTTCCTGCCTTGGGAACCTCCTTAGCCTGTACAACCATCCGTATCGCTATAACGTTCCACGGCCACTGCAACCCTTCCTTTCCCTGCAATCTTTCCCAGCACCACAAGCCTCCACATCTCTGTAGCCTCTGACAGTCTCTTCAATTCTCGCTGATTGTGTAACCTCCTCCAGGCCTACAAATCTCGCGATGATTGGAACCTCCTCTGGCCACTACTACCCTTGTTGTCTCTCTAACTTCCTCCAGCCCCTACACCTCTCCCTATTCCTGCAAACTCCTCCAGCGCGAAAAAAACTCCCTTTCTCTGTATGTACCTCCAGGTCCGACACCCCTCCCTGCCTCTATAAACTCATCTCGTTCTATCAGAATTCCCTTTCTGTGTAAACTTCAGAAGTGATACAAGTCTCTCAATCACTGTAATATCTCCAGACCCTGCAATCCTTCCTGTGCTGTAACCTTCCTCAGACCCTACAACCCTGTATAACCTTGACAGCACTTTCTAACCCCGCGACCTCTGCCACCTAGATGGACAAGGGCAGCAAATGCCTGGGAAAGTCACCAACTGCAAGTTCCCCTCCAAGTCACACACCATCCTGACTTGGAACTATATTGCCGTTCCTTCACTGCTGCATAGTCAAAATCTTGGAACTCCCTTCCTAACACCACTGTGGGTGTACCTACCCCACATGGACTGCAGCAGTTCAAGAATCGCAATTCGTGATGGGCAATAAATGCTGGCCTAGCCAGCGATGCGCGCATACCATGAATGAATAAGAAAAAATCACTCCTCCAGTCTCTGAAACCCTCTCTATCTCTGCAATATTGTCCAGAACTACAACGCTCCAGATCTCTGTTCCGTCCGATATCCCCTTCAATTCCCACTCGCTGTGCAGCCTTTTTCCAGTACTACAATGCTCCCTATGATTGTAACCTCCTCCGACCACTACAACCCTTCCTTTTTTCTGTAACGTCCACCATTCCTTACACCACTCCCTATTTATGTAAACTCCTTCAGTTCAAAAAACATCCCTGCCTTTGTAAACTCCTCCAGCTCCTACACCCCTCCCTAGCTCTTGAAACTTCTCTGGTCCTTTCAAAATTCCCACTTTATTTAAACTCCTCAAGCGCTCTCCACCTACACCCTCCATATTTATATTACATCTTCTAGTCTCTGCAACACTCCATCTTCCTGTGCACTCCTATTGCCGCTTCAATTCTCACTCTCTGTGGCCCTACAAACATCCCTATGACTGCCAGCTCCTGTGACCACTGCAACGCACCCTGTCTCTGTAACATCCTCCATCCGCCACCAACGCTCCCTATCTCTATAACGTTCGTCAGACACTACAACCTTCCCTACCTCTCTAACCTCCTCCAGCCAGGACAACCCTCCCCATTCTGGCAACCTCCTCCAGCCCATTCAACACCACATATCCCTCGAATCTCATCCAATGTAAACACTATTTACTATCTCCATAACATTCTCCATCCTGTACATCCCTCCATAAGCCTGTAACCACTTCCATCCCCTACGACACTCCATTTCTCTGTAACATCCTCCAGCCACTTCAACACTCCAACTCTCTGTAACCTCCTCCAGTCCAACACCCTTCCGTTTCTATGTAAAAAGGCTGCAGTATATGCAATCTTCCCTATCTATTTAAAATCCTCCAGCTCTTTCGAACTTCCCTATCTCTATAATCCTCTCCAGACTCTCACATACTCCCTATCATAGTATACTCCTCCAGCTTCTACAATCCTCTAATGCTCTGTAACGTCTCCCAGACCCTACCACCTTCCCTATCTCTGTAACCGCCTCCAACCCCTACAGCACTCCTTATAACTGTAACATTCTACTGCCCACAAACATCCCTAACTCTGCAAACGCTTCCAGCCTTTACAATACTCCCTATCACGGTAAACTCCTCCAGCTTTTACAACCCTCCCTATCTCTGTAACCTCCTCCACCCTCGACAGCACTCGCTTTCCGTGTCATCTCTTACTGGATGACAGACCTCCATATCTCTGTTACCACCTCCAACCCCTACACGTCTCCTTACGTTTGCAACCTCCTTCAGCGCCTACAAACATCCCTATCCCTGTAAACCCCTGCAGTCTCTCCCATACTCCCTGACACTGTATACTCATATGGCTCCAACAACCCGTCCTACCTCTGTAACGTCTTTCAACTCCTACAACACACCTGTCTTAGTAACATCATCCAACCGTTACAAGCCTCTCTAACTCTCTACCCTCCTCCAGCGACTACATACTTCTCTATCGCTGTAACCTCCTGCAGCATTACAACCCACGCTATTGCCTTTCGCCTCCCCCAGCCCCGAAAACACTCCCTATCTCTGTAGCATCCTCCAGCCCCTGGATTTTCCATGTTTCTTAAAACCCCTCCAGCCTTTGCAACCCTTCCTGTCTCTGCGAACTCCTCCATTTGCGACCGGTAGCACAGAAATGGCATGCATTGAGTTCCTTCAGTCAGATATTCAGGAACTCGGGAGGGAGATAAAGAGCTACATACTACGCGCTAGCGAGAGTAGAACTAGGAAGATAGAGAGGATCAGTGTATGCCTTGAAGCATGGCGGTGGAGGTAGGGCTTCAGATTCTTCGGGCATTGGACCAGATCTGGGCAGGAGGCACCTATTCAAAAGAGACAGGTTGTGGATCAGCAGGACAAGGTACAATGTCCTCATGGGGAGATTCACCAGTATGCTTGTGGAGTGTATAAACTAAATTGGCAAGGGGATTGGCACCAGCATATAAAAGTAGAAAATCCGAATAAGGTGCATACTGTGAGAGTGTTAAACAGTACCAAAGAATGGAATAGTTCCGTATCCGATGGGCATAGATTGACAGAGACTACGAGGAATGTAAAGACTGGATTACAATGTATGAGTGTGTATGCAAAGTGTGCTGAATAAGGTTGGTGAGCTACAAGCACAAATGGTAGTAAGGGAGTAAGATGTAATGGCAATAACGGAAACGTGGCTTAAACATAGTGAGGCCTGATTGCATAACGTGCAATGATGTACAGATTGGGAAGGAGAAAAAAAAAGAGGTGGAGTGACAGTACTGATTAGGGAAGACATTGCAGTGTTGAAAGGGGAGGGTGTCCTTAAAGGGGAAAGGACATAACTTATTTGTTTAGAGTTGAGGTACAAAATGGGTAAGTAGGGTGATGAATTTCTGAAATGTGTCCACGGAAAATTCCTTGATCAGTATGTTCTCAGTCCAACTAGAAATGTGGCAGCGCTGGATCTGGTGCTTTATCATGTTTTATGTTCAATTTAATTTGGCCTTTTTCATGAAATGTTTTCTCAGCAGCAAGTTATCGCGCTGGATATAACATATATAAAGTGGCTTGCTCTAGATATTTTGCATGGAATCACCACCCTTTAATGTGTTGTCATCTCCGACCCTGAAGCAAGTAGAACTTTCATCCTCTCTGACCGTACTTCAGTCCTTACTACCTAACAAATCGAAACAGCATTTCAACCAATCTGCTCCACATACTGCAGATGTATAACAACTCTCCAACATGGTGCAAAGAAATTAATCATCAACTAGTACACATATAACCGGAGTGAAATTTCTTCCGACCAGTACAATTCCCTCAACCTGATCACTATCATTATCTTCCACTTCTTTGTCAAGTCACGCCTCGAAATCGGTGTTGTTCCATTTTGGACAGTTTACTACATAATGATATTTTGAATCACATCTGAAACAGCAGCTCCAAATTCGGTGGGCATTCCTGGGGTTCATTCGTGCGTTGTTGTAACTCTATTCTTATTGTCTGTCAGATCTGCCAAAAATATATGCGTCCTCATGACCTTTGTCTGTGATTCCTCTACTGTAGTGGCACCAGCGCCCCGTATCTGAACAATTTCGAAATGCAGCAACCATTCAGTTTTCCATCCTCTGTGACACCACCGAATTTCCCACTTTTACCATGAATGCTGATGGAAATGACTGTTTTCTCAGGATTTTGTTTAAGCATCAGACATCTGATCCAAACTTGTGTCTCTGTCTGAGAATCTCACTCCAGTTAACACGAAGAGCCTAAACCATGTGTGACAATTTAGCACAACCAAACAGTTTAAAAACATGCACTGAACAAGGCATGTCCAATTTGAATTTATGCGCTCTGTTATATTGTGCATTACATTATACAATACCTTCTCTATGATATGCCCATCTATATTTCTCTACTTAACACAATCTGACCATGGCTGGAATGTGTTTAATAGATCAGCTTTCTTATAAATTGTGTCCATCAAGCTTAATAGACGTTTGAAACCTGCCTCAGTGTGCAAATGGCCAGGATCCAGCTCACAAAATACTTTGCACCCTATCTTGCTTTTGCTGGATTGACAGAGGCAAGGCTTTCTTTTGTTTTCTCTCTGTGTCCACATATCTAAGTCATTTTTCCATTGGTCATAAGGTTCATATTCAGAGAGTATCAGTAGGAATCATATCCTGACACTTTACGCTTGGATTCAGACATTCGTCTCGGAAGTAATCCAGATTACAAACATATAGCTGAAGAAAATTCACTTTCCAATCTTCAGCTTTAAGCAACCATCCTCTGCTGCTACGTCAAATGGATCCAGGACAAACAGTGAAGAATGAAGCTCGTTGCAGATTCTTTCCTGCCTGCTCCGTTTATTCAAAGAATACCGCATTACACAGCTTTGCCTTCTGTTCAGCAACCGGACTTTGTCCAGCAGGTTCACTTTATATTCAATTCCGATCCTTAATTAAACAAAGCCCTTCAACTATTTACCTTTAACATAATTAACCATTTACCTTTAATATCATTAACTATTAAAGTCTGGCTGTACAGATTCCTTATCCAGCTGCCCTCCCTCTATAGATCTAGTATTGTGAGTCCAGAACTGTTCACTTTCCTTATCCAGACTCCCTCCTTCCCTCTACATATCGAGTAGCGGGAGGCCAGAGCTGAGCACTCCATTTCCAGCCTTCATCCCTCTATATAGCTAATATTACGAGTCCAAAAGTGTGCACTTGCCTTATCCAGGCTCCCTCCCTCCCTCTATATATCTAGCAGTGGAATGCCAGTGCTACACATGCTCCATATCCAGGCTCCTTCCTTCCCTCTATCTATCTAGTTACTGGAACCCAGTGCTGTACACATCCCTTATCCGCCTCCCTCCATCCCTCTATATATATTTAGTATCTGGTTCTAGAGCTCCAAACACTACTTATCCAGCCCCATTCCATCTATATATCAGGTATCTGGAGCCCAGAGCTAAATACACTCCTGATCCAGCCTCCTTATCTCCCTCTCTATGTCTATTATCAGGATCCCAGAGTTGCGCACAATCTTTATAATGTCTCCCTCATTATCCATTCCTCCCATCCCTCTCTCTATACATCTAGTATCTGCAGGCCAGACCTGTGCACACTCCTTATCCAGCCTCTCTAGATGCCGTTATGTATCTTATCGCTGGAGCCCAGAGATGCACATACTCCTTCTCAAGACTGCCTCCCTCCATCCATATATCTAGTATCTGGAGCTCAGAGCTGTGCACATTCCTTATGCAGCCTCCCCTACTCCCTCTAATTATGAAGAATCTGAAGCCCGGAGTTCTACAACCGCCTTATCCAGCATCCATTCCTCTCTATACCTAGTATCCAGAGAGCAGAGCTGTGCGCACACCTTATGCAGCATCCCCCTCCCTCTATATATGCAGTATGTAGTGTTCAGTGTTCACACTCCTTAACCAGCCTCCCTCCCTCCCTCTCTGTATCTACTATCTGGAGCCAAGAGCTGTGCACATTTGTTAACTTTCCTCACTCCTCCCCTCTATCTCCCTCTCTATATATAGGAAATAGAGCCCAGAGCTGTGCACACTCCTTATCCAGCCTCATTCACTCCTTCTCTCTATATATCTAGTAAGTGGAGACCAGCCAGAACGTTCCACATCCTTTATCAATCTCCTTTCCTCCTTCTATTTGTCTAGTATCTGGATCACAGAGCTGTGCACACTTTTTATCCAGTCATTCTCCCTCTCTCTATATAGCTAGTATCTGAAATCCAGAGCTGGACGTACACCTTATCCAGCCTCCTGCTGCAACAACAGTCCGGACCTCAGTTCTTGCCCTATCTCAACCCCCCTGGCCTAGCTTCCTTTCCTCGCAAACACCACTCCCCTACACATCTGTTGACTGTCCAAAACCTACAAGCTGATTTAAACCATGCGTTTTGAACCTCACTTACCGCTCCATAATGACATGTTCAATCCATATACTGCCCACCTTCCATCTCGGCGCCCCTAATGGAGAAAACTTCCCAGCAAGATCTACCAGCAGACATCATTTGGATCAAGGAATAGGGAAAAGGAGAAGTCAATAACAAGTTGCTTGTGATAAACCCCCTCTGTCGAATAGCAGTCTTTGAGCAACTATAGGGAGAGTGGTCCTTGCTAAACAGGTTCAGGACAAGCCAGGACCTCTGTGCACCCAACCTTCATTGCTGGGGCCTCAGTGTAAACCCGTTATGAATTTGCGGAAGGACCCAAACAATGTTGCACATTACCAAGGAGTGTCCCCTCTAGAGACTAAGTAGCAGTTTAATCACCTTATCAGCAAATGAGGAGGCTATCGCTTGGCTCCAGGTATCTGCAGTCACTAAGTAAGTGCAAGATAGAGTTTCCCAGCCTCTCTTTCTCTCTATATATATTGTATCTGGACTGCAGAGCTGTGCACACTAATTATCCAGCCTTCCTCCCTCCCTCTACATATATCGTACCTGGAGCCCAGACCTGCACACACGCTTTTCTCTGTCCACTCTAATTCGCGAGTGTCGTGGGGCGGGGCCGGCCGACGTCTGGACACGTCCCTGTTTATTGTATCGTCACCTTGCGAGGCAGATTCCGCTCCCACTCCCTGTCACCATGGGTACCGGCCCTACCCCTGCCCTGTCTCCAAAGTGACAAGCCCCGTTCTCCATTCCAGCATGATAGCGACAAGTTCCGCTCCCACCTTGTCATCATAGTGACAGGCCCCGCCTGCAGGCTGCTGGAAACAGTCAGTGATTAATTTCCTTTCATCATTTAATAATTTAATTTAATAATTGAAGTCAAGGTATATTTAAGCACATTCTTCAACTGCTCTCTGAACTGATTTTGTTTCACAGCATAAATAGTATTTATGCAGCAAACTCAGGAACTGCAACATGAAGGCCAGTTCCAGCACAAAATATGGTAGAATTACAGGCACAGACCCCAAATCCCACATTCGCTGCCATATTGAATACAGCATAAAGACTGCCCACAACAGTATGAAGTTGGCTGAGACAACTAAAAGTAATATGATGGATATACTTCGGCTCTCCATCTCTGGGTCTCTGCGATTCACCCCACTTTGGTGAATCCGGAGTCTCCTGCGTAATCTGCTGCTCATTAAAATGTGTCTGACGGTTAGAGAGAGCATTGAGCAGCAGAATCACTACAAATGAGACCCCGGGGTTAGAATGTGATGGGAGGACCCAATTGTTACCCAGACCAGAGATTCCTGAACATCCGCTGTGACAATGCAAAACGAGGGAGCGTTCATCAGTGAATACCTACCTGTTAATATAAAATACCACAAAATATTCTTTAAGCAGCTCAGCGCAGTCACTGTTGCCAGAACCACAGCTGCCGTTTTCTCACTGCAATATTTGGTTTTCAGCTTCTGGCAACAAATGACCACACATCGATCAAAGGTGAAAATGACGGTGAACCAGACAGAACAGTCTGTGGTTGTGTAAAGCAGGATGGCGTAGATATTACATATCTGGATGGACCGCAGGAAAATAAACTGTTCTCGATAAACCACGGGAATCTGCCTCAATATCAGGTCGAGGCTAACAACCAGTAAACCTGCCACTACCATCGCCACGAAGGAGCGAGTGGCACATTTGGAGAGACCACACTTTCCCCGAGACAGGATCCCAATCGTCAGCAAGTTAACTGTGAGGAAGGGAAATGAACAGACAAATTATACATCAACTGGGAGCAAAGTTAAACATTTGATTCAGGATTTATGAATATTTACAAATATATAATGTATCCAGATCTGTATTGAAATGCTTGGACCTGAACGAACAAACAGGAAGGTCTGTGATACGCTGGAAGGCCGGAGTGATTAAACAAATTAAGGATGATGCTGAAATTGTTGAACTTAATGTTGATAATAATTCTGCCCTTCACTCCTTTCCATGTCTGGCTAAAAAAATAAACTGTTCCATCTCTAAGCACTCCCTGTTCTGACGAAGGGTCATCGACTTGAAATGTTAACTATGCTTCTCATCCCACAGATGTTGCCAGACCTGCTGAGTATTTCCAGTGCTTTCTGTTAAAATTCATATTTATTGCATCTGCAGTATTTTGATCTTGGAGAGAAAGGTATTTGTTGGACTGACTGTGAGATTCCCTCATCTGTATCACGCAGCAAGGAAATAAATTATTTCAAAACATATGATTGGAAATGAGTCCACTGTAAAAATCAACGAGAAAAATAATTCTAATCTTTACTAGGTTAACTACTGACAAGGGCAATTATCAGGGAAACTATACATCAGGTTGGGAGTAAAATCAACAGTTTTTGAGGAGTTCAGGCTGACATTGGTTCATTTGTTATGACATTCAGCACGGATCTATTCATTGTATCTTTGGCAGACATTCTGCTGGAGATATGGAATAAGTTAAATAATCATGATTGGATTTACAAATGCAGCATTAAAGTGGAATTTCAGTTGAAAACAGAGGGGGACTGAGATGTAAATAAAATCAGAGAATTACATTAAACATGCGCAATAAAAGGTTAATAATAAATTAGCACCCAGTACATATTGATGAGGAAAGTTCAGGAGTACTTTTATCAACATTGTGGTGAAAGGCTAATTTCAGAATGGAGTGAGGTAGGCAGTGGTGTTCCTCAGGGTTCCATACTAGGACCACTACTGTTTCTTGCATACTAGAAGAGAGCTGGAAAATATTTTCAGTGACATTACTATATTTATTGTATCAGTATATCTTTAAATCGACATCCCCTTCAACCTTCCAATGCTATCCCTCTCATACCATACCCATCCTATTCGTTTAATCCCTTTCATATCAGTCCCAACGCATACCCATCATACCCCTTCTCCCGAAAAATCCCCATCTCCCATTCCATCCCTTCCATGCCCACACATTTCCTCTTGCCTTGCTGTTCTTACTACATTCAAAGCCCTCCCAAACAAACAGCCCTCCGATCTACCCTATTTACCAACTGTGCCATCATGTCATCACCCGTTGCCCTCTTTTGGCAACAGAAGTTGGTGGGATGCCGCAGAGCAGTAACTGATGATCAAGAGCAGTGAGAGCTGGAGCCCAGTAATTGAAGTGTTGCAGCAGTGAGAACCAGAGACCAGTAAAAGAGGCCATGGGAACGAGAGCTACGATCCACAAACTGAGGCTGGGAGCAGTTAGAGGTGGAGTCTAGTAATTGAGGCCAGTGAGCAGCAACAGCCAGAGCCTAGTAATCAATAGCAGGGAGCAGTGAGAGCTGGAGTCGATTAACGAAGACAAGGGATCAGCAAGGGCTGCGGACCAATAAACAAGACGGGGAGCAGTGGGGACCAGATACCAGTAACATATCCTAAGGACAGCAAGTGCCGGAGCCCAGTAACCAAGGCTGGTGAGGTGGAGCCCTGTAACCAACAACGGGGAAGACTACGATCCATAGCCAAGTAACTTAGGCCGGGGATCAGCGTGACTGGGAGCCCAGTAACCGAGGTCAGGACGCTACTGGAGCCAGAGCCATGTAAACGAGTCCAGGGGGCAGTGAGAGCCAGAGTACACTCACGGAAACCAGGGAGAAGCGAGATCTGGAGCCCAGTAACCTACAGTGGAATGTTGCGAGAGCCAGAACCCAGTAACAGAGGTCTGGAGGTGGCAAGAGATGGAGCCCAGTAACCAAATGTGGTGAACAGTGAGAGCCAGGGCCCTGTGAGAAACACTGGGTGACAGTAAGAGCTCGAGCCCAGTAATCTAGATCAGGGAGCATAAAGGGCAGGGGTCCAGTAGCCAAGGCCAGGGCGCTTTGAGAGCTGGAACCCCTAGCTGAGGACGGAAGCAATGAGTGCAAGGGTCGGGTAATCAAAGACAGTGAGTGGAAAGAGCTGGAGTGCAGCAATCGAGGATGGTGAACAGTCAGCAGTCAGAACCAGAGCCAAGCAAAGGAGTCCGTGGTGCAATGTGAGTGGCTGGCCAGTACTCAAATCCGGGACAGCGAGACTCAGAGCCCGGTATCCGAGGCATCAAAGCATTCAGATCTCCAGGCTGGTAAATAAGGTTGGAGAACAGTGAGAAGCAGAGCCCACTAATGGAGTCCGGGGAGCAATGAGAACGAGAGAGCAGTATCTGATGCAGGGGAGCAACGAGAGACGGAGGCCAGAAATAAGGCTGGATACCGTGGGAGCAAAAGCCTAGAAACTGAGGCAGAGGAGCAGTGAGAGGTGGAGCCCATAAACTGAGGCAGGGGAGCAACGACAGGTGGAGTCCATTTACAAAAGGCAAGGGAGTAATGAGAAGTGCAGCCCAGAAACTGAGGCAGGGGAGTAATGAGAGGTGAAGCCCCGTAAGTGAGACAGGGGAACAGTGAGAGGTGGAGCTCAGTAACTGTGGCAGGGGAGCAATGAGAGCTGGAGCCCCATAACTGAGGAAAGGGAGCAGTGAGAGGTGGAGCCGAGTAACTGAGACAGGGGAGCAATGAGAGGTGCCGCCGACAAACTGAGGCAAGGGAGCAATGAGAACTGAAGCACCCTAACTGAGGCAAGGGAGCAATGAGAGGTGGAGCCCAGAAACTGAGACAGGGGAACAGTGAGAGGTGGAGCGCAGTAACTGAGGTAGGGGAGCAATGAGAGGTGGAACCCAGAAACTGAGGCAGTGGAGTAATGAGGGCTGGAGCCAATAACTGAGGCAATGAAGCAGTGTGAGCTAGTGCCCAGAAACTGAGGCAGGGGAGCAATGAGAGGTGGAGATCAGTATTTGAAGGAAGGGAATAATGAGAAGTGGAGCCCAGAACCTAATGCAGGGGAGCAATGAGAGGTGGAGCCCAGTATTTGAGGGAAGGGAGTAATGAGAAGTGGAGCCCAGAACCTGAAGCAGGGGAGCAATGAGAGGTGGAGCACATTAACTGAGGGAGGGAGTAATGATAAGTGGAGCCCAGTAACTGAGGCAAGGGAGCAGTGAGAGGTGGAGCCCAGTAACTGTGGCAGGGGAGCAATGAGAGGTGGAGACCAGTAACTGTGGCAGGGGAGCAATGAGAGCTGGAGCCCCGTAACTGAGGCAAGGGAGCAGTGTGAGTTGGAGCCCAGTAACTGTGGCAGGGGAGCAATGAGAGCTGGAGCCCCGTAACTGAGGCAAGGGAGCAGTGTGAGTTGGAGCCCAGTAACTGAGGCAAGGGAGCAATGACAGGTGGAGCCCAGTAACTGTGGCAAGGGAGCAGTGTGAGTTGGAGCCCAATAACTGAGGCAAGGGAGCAGTGAGAGGTGGAGACCAGTAACTGAGGCAAGGGAGCAGTGAGAGGTGGAGACCAGTAACTGTGGCAGGGGAGCAATGAGAGCTGAAGCCCCATAACAGAGGCAAGGGAGCAATGAGTGGTGGAACCCCGTCACTGAGGCAAGGGGGCAGTTCGAGGTGGAGCGCAGAAACTGAGACGGGGAACAGCGCGAGGTGGAGCTAAGTAACTGAGGCAAGGGAGGCAATGAGAGCTGGAGCTCCGTAACTGAGGCAAGGGAGCAGTGCGAGGTGGAGCCCAGAAACTGAGACAGGGGAGCAATGGGAGGTGGAACCTAGAAACTGAGGTAGTTGAGTAATGACAGCTGGAGCCAATAACTGAGGCAATGAGGCAGTGTGAGCTAGAGCCCAGAAACTGAGACAGGGAAGCAGTGAGAGGTGGCGCCTAGTAACTGAGGCAGGGGAGCAATGAGAGTTGGAGCCCAGAAACCGAGACAGGGTAGCAATGAGAGATGGAGCCAATAACTGAGGCAGGGGAACAGTGTGAGTTGGAGCCCAGAAACTGAGGCAGGGGAGCAATGAGAGCTGGAGCCAATAACTGTGGCAAGGAAGCAGTGTGAGATGGAGCCCAGAAACTGAGACAGGGGAGCAATGAGAGATAGAGCCCAGAAAGCAAGGCAGGGGAGAAATGGGAAGACGAGCCCAGAAACTGAGGCAGGAGGTCCAGAGCCCTGTAACAGAGGCTGGGGAGAAGCGAGAGCTGGAGCCCAGTATCTGACGCAAGGGAACAGTGAGATCCAGAGCCCAGTGTCTAAGGCAGGGGAACACTGAAAGCTGGAGCCCAGTAACTGACGCAAGGGAACAGTGAGATCCAGAGCCCAGTGACTAAGGCAGGGGTGCAGTTACAGCCGGATACCAATAGCTGAGGCAGAGGATTAACGGGAGCCAGTGACTGGTGACCGAGTCAGGGGATCAATGGGTGCCAATATCCAGTAACCGAGTCTGGGAAGCAGCAAAAACCAAAGATTTGGTTTTTTGGTTTGACAGAGAACAGTCAGCGCTGGAGCTCAGTAACCAAGGCCAGGAACAGCAAATGCCATAGCACAGTAAGTGAGGTTGTGGAGCAATGAAAGATGGAGCCCGGTAACGGAGGCCAGGAAGCAACGAGAGCTTTATCCAAGTTACTGAGACGAGGCAACAGTGACAGCCGGTCTCAGTAATTGAGCATGGGGAGGGGTGAGAGGCAGAACACAGTCATCGAGCCTGGGGAGCAACGAGAGCTGGAGGCCAGTCACCAAAGGATGTCAGACCCTCGATCACTTCCTCTCTCATTATGCTCATTGTATCTAAAATTTCACAATCCTCTTTAAACAAAATGTGGTCATTATGTCTCTCCTTTATGCAGACAGAGACAAAGTACTCATTATGAACTCTGCCCTCATCCTTTGCATCCAAAAATAAGTTACCTTGCACATCTCTGATAGGCCCTGCCCTTTCCATAGTTATCCTCGTTCTCATCATGCACAGATAAGGCATGGGAGCAGTGAGAGGTGGAGCCCAGTAACTGAGTTCGGGGATTGCTAAGAGCCAGACCCCACTAACTGAGACCAGCAATGAGTGAGAGCTGGATCCCTATAAACGAAGCTGGAGAGCAGCGTGAGACAGAGACAAGTAACTGATGCTGGTGAGCGCTGAGAGCAGAAGCCCGGTAACCATGGCTGGGGAGCCCTGGAACTGAGGTTACAGAACAGTTAAAACCAGCGGCCAGCAACAGGGGCCACAGAGCAGTGAGAGCGGGAGCCAAGTAACCAAGGCTGGAGAGCAATGAGAGCTCGCGCACGATGACAGAGACAAAGGAGCAACAAGAGCCATAGCTCAGTAACTGAAGCTGGGCATTAGTGAGGGCAGGATCCTAGTACCCAAGGTCAGGGAGCAATGAAAGGATTTCAGTAACCAGAGGCAAAGAGCAGCGTGAGCCATACCCAGTAACTAAATCCAGGCAGAGTGGACTTGATACAGCTGCTAAAGGGAAATACTGACAAACCAGTGGAAGGTATTCAAAAGCGAGATGCCACAGGCACAGTTTAGACATGTTCCCACAATGAAATGGCGTAGTACTGCCAAATCTAAGGTTCCCTGCTGATCTGGTAGCCTACAGAGTAAAATAAAGCAGGGCTGAATGGTCTCCTTCTATGCCATCGTTTTGCTATGGTTCTATCGTTCATTTTTGAAAGATTGCGGACATATTAACCTTTGGGGTTTTCAAAAGGATTCTTGTAAAGGCCACTTAACTTTGAAAAACAGTCCATGGAAATGTTTTTTTTGAAGGGCTCTTAGACGTCTTAGAAGGAAACAAGCCTTGTTAGGAAACCACCTGATTTCCAGTTCAATAAACAACAGAGAACTTTGAACACCTGGAGAAGTTGTTTGCAAAGAACTGAGAGGTCAAGATTAATGGCAGTCAAAAAGTTGACATGGTCAATCCTGTTGTCGGCTTCGCTTTTGAATTGTTTTGTGATGGATTTGTACTGTATGAAAAAGGAGAGAACTTTCAAGGAGAGAAGAAAATTCCCAAGGAAGGAGAGGAGACCAAAACCCAGCCCAGCTTCCCACCACTTCTCTAAAAGAGCCTGGGAAGTCCTCTGTCTGAACTCATATCGTCTTCTATTTTTGAAGAAAAGCCTGCTGAATTAATTCTCATTGTCACCTGAAAAGTACTGTTCGAAAAGATCCCAGTGACCCATCTATGTGTACTATTCCAGAAGCTTTGACGCATATCTTTGGAACTTAGTCTGTGCATGCCCATTGGTTGCCTATGTTAGTCACGCTCAGCTGAACATGTATTCAGCAGCATGAGGAACCCCTCCAGTGTATTTAAAAACAGCAGGAATCCAATTTACAAGTGAGGGGCTTTTGACTTAGTTCTGCTATTGAAAAGTTAGTGGAGGTGTTGTGAATGCTTTTCTGATGGTTGTGCTTTGAGCTGCTGCAAACATTCAGGGAGGCAAGAGGATTTAGTTACCCAACTCTGGACGAGGTATGGGGACTGCAGTTACAGTGCCTCTAGGCTTTAACATGACCAACAAATGGAGCAGAGGCTGCAGAGATGGGAAGCCCTGGAAAGATGGAGAAGGAGGGGGCTCTGCCCTAGCCACCCCAGGTTTACAAGAACAATTTTCCTACCTACAGCGAACCCAAGAGCTGTCTGTGAGTTGACTCTAATTCAATCAGGATGTGTCCACCGAGCTGTGCCACCTCTTGTAACACAAGCTGGCGCCTCAGACCAGGGTGCAGATGGAGCTACAAATGGAGGTAAAAACACAGTTTCTTTGAACTTCTATGCATTTAGATCTTTCCGTAAAGGACAGGACGACATATCCAACATCTCCCAGTATGTGGTCACAGTCTTTTTTTCTCTCATCAGAAATATTGTGTGTGGCTTTAGAACTGTAAAAATATCATTGCACCTTTAAGACAGAAAGTTCCAGACACTCAGTCTGCCAGAGTGCATTCTGGTTGCCATGCAACAGCAGCAAGGGAGAGGTGACGTGATTCAGTGTTGCAATTTGACTTTTGAAATCTAGCTGGTACAGACGAATTTGAGCAGAGAGAGAGGTCTGATGTGATTTGAACGGAAGGAGCTAGGTTATTTCTCTCTCAAAATTCAAACAACCGAAGCTCTGTTTTCACTTTCATGATTCTACCAAACAACAAGCCAAATTAATTCCCTGAGAAAATAAGAAAAGCTTTTCCTTCTCAACAAATTAACGGTATTGCTGTATTCATCACGAAAGGGACAGTTAATGCTACAGCAGCTGAACTGCTGAATTTTTTTTTTGAAGGACTTTTTTCCCCATTGTACCACTGTGAAGACTTCAAGCCACCCTTGACTGTTTCAACATTGAACGATTCCATTCATCAGGGATGTAACTTGCAAATACTTTATTTCTATTTTTATCAGCTGATTAAAACCTGAATTGCAGTCAGTGTTAGTATATATATCAGAATGTGGTAGATAGACCTTAAATAAGAAGTTATAATGTCTTTAGATATTGTTTTATCTTAGTCGTGTCTAAGATTTTTTTTAATAAATAGTCAATTTGTTGTTATCTATTGATACCTGATTTGGTGCACTTTATTCAGGGGATACTACAGTGTTCATTTTGGGGTGCTTTCTCTGATTTGTAAGGGTTGCAGTAATACTCGGCGATCTGTGGAGCGACGGTCATGAATTGACAGTGTGTTGCTCCCACGACGATCTGAAACATATATTTCAATTTGGGGCTTTGTCCTGCGCGGTAATAACATATCTTAATTGGAGCTCATGCGGAATTGAATCATATTTATTTCGGTGGATCGCGTCTGGGATCAGAATCAGACTAATTTGGAGAGCTCACATTTGGAATGATATTAATTGCTTATCTCTGGGATAAGATACAAATTGGGCTTTTGTGTCTGGGATCAAATCAACCGGAAACTCGATTAACACCAATTACCTAAAATAAAAGGTACCAAGTGTCTTGCACAATAAAGTACAGTCGATAACATTGCAATGGCATTAACGGTTGCAGCAGCTTTTTTGGGAAAGCAGAATGTTTCCCTCAATGACTTGAAAACGTTAACTAAGAACAAACTGAAAGAATAGGCAGCAAAATTGAGCTGCAATTGAAATAAGGTGCCAGAAATGCAGAGATTACTGACATAACAGCCCCACAACTGGAATTAGAAGAATAAATAAGAAAAAGAAGACGAGAGACAGGAAGGACGTAAGTCAGAGTGTGAAGCAGTAGAATTTGCTGGACATATAATAGAAATAAGAAAACTCGAACTTCAGAGAGAAAGTGAAAGAGAAGAGAGGGAATTTTGGTTAAAAGAGATGGAACTAAGACAGAAGGGTGGTCCTGACTCCAGGGAAAACTTGTGCCAGAAAAAATCTGAAGTCTGTTCAGGACACAGCGCAAAGCTGTTTTAATTTATGCAGGCTCTTCGTAAGTTTGAGTAAAGGGACGTAAAGGCATTTTCATATGATTTCAAAACATAGTCACACAGATGAATTGGCTGAAGGAAAACTGGGTACTGCTTATGCAAAGCAGCATGGTAGGCAGAGCTCATGACGTTTATTCCATGCTTCCTGAAGAGGCGCCTGCAGATTATGATATGGCAATATAGGCTATTCTCATTGTGTATGAGCTGGACTCTGTTGGCCAGGGGCTGCACGAAATATAGAGTCTGTTACAAAATGTTGAACAGTTCATGAACTATAGTAACCGGAGTTCAGGCACTGGCCTGTGCTGGTATAAACCAGTTTGAACTAATTATTTTATGTGGCAAGACAAAGGAGAGATCACAGGAATAGAGCCTTATTTGCACACGGTGTGATACCGGGGTCTTGGGCCTGGGCCAATAAGGAGAAAATACGACTGAGGTGAATAGGCTAAAACCAACCGGGAAGAGACAGCACAGTTTTGAAGAGATAAGAAAGAGAATAAGTATAGAGATTCTCAGGCATAGAGCCAGCGAGAAACTCCGGAGACCAACCATCGCAGAAGTGCAAGACCCTGCGTGAGCAACGCGGCGACGACGTAAAAGAGAGAGAGAACGGAACCCCTGACCAGCGTCAGCTCTCCCCTTTTTTCGGGTATCATCCTTTGTTTACTGTGACTAGGTCAGGGAAAGGTCAGAGGAACCTAATGGGTGTGCTTATCAATTCTAGCTAGCTTTGTTATTAACTGTATAACCCAGTTTGAGTTGCATGCTTTTGTTTAACTAAGTGTATAAGCCTTGTACAACAACGTGAATAAAGTAAATTGATAGTTAAAGAAAGGACTGAGTTTCCTCCTCGTTGTACTAAGCCATTAACTGTAGCCGGTGGATTAGGTGGAGGGTGGCTCTCCTGTAAACCTGATATCCCAAACACCCAGCCTGAACCTGAATTAAGAGGACTTAGTCCCACGTGACGGCCAGGATCAAGTGGGTGAAGGGAATAAAGGGGCCAAGGGGGAGTTGACTCCGCGCCATGGTTTACACAATTGGCGTCCATGGGTGGGCACGAGGATCAATCTCTCCATTGAATCAGCGGCAGACTCGAGCCAAACCGAAATGGGAAAGTACAGAGAGAACAGGAACTTAGGGGTTAATTCGTAGCGACTAACATAAGATGACGAATCAAAGGGAATCTCCAAGCCCCGGAGACTTGGATTGTTTTGATTGGAAGGGACTCCTCCAAAAAATCGTAATAGGGAAGTGGCCGCAATACGGGGAGTATGCAGATCACACTAGCGACAAGGGAAAACCCGTAGGAGAAGCCCTTTGGAAAATTGCACAAGCAAATATGTCAGTTAGGAATTCTTTAAAAATGCAGAAGTCAGTAGCTTTCGGCTGTTTACTTGAGGAATGGATAGAATGCTAACAGCAGGCTCAAAAAGAGCAGAACAGATTAGAGGAAGAGATTTAAAAAAACTCGATGAGGAGGCAGCCCGCCTTAGTGAAAAAGTAACTGATTTACAGGGACAGAGAAGTGCGGACTTGATGCATATTAACCAATATCAGTTACAGTGCAAAAAACTAGTTACGGAAAAAAGTAGGCGAGAGGGAGCAGCCCAAGCAGCTAAAGCTGAGGTGGAAGAATGGAAACAGCAATGCAGTGATTTAAAAACTGCCATGAATGTGATTTAGAGAGCAGCTCAGGAAAAAAGAAGTAATACAGGCGATCACACAAAGTGTCAAAAAATGCATAGCAAGACTGCAAGTACAGCTAGCCGTGCAGAGAGTTATAATATGTGCTTTTGCACCCTACGGAAGTGAGGAGAATGGTGAAGGGGCAGAGATTGGAATGAGTTAGCAGACGAAGCGGCCAGATACGGCCATGATAACGGAGACCCTCCACCCGAGGATCCTCCGCCAGCATATGAGGCAGAGCCAAAGGAGCAATCGGCCCCCATGGCCCCCCTTGTGACCACTAGGGCAGCGAAAGGGGCAGATGACCAGGTGGCAGCTGGCCCGCGTATGACATATTCAACTTCAATGGTGGTGCAGCAATTGAGGGATATTGCGAAATATATTGGGACGTGCGCACCCGGGAATGATCCTAGGGAGCTGTTCCAAGCGGTCAGTCAACAGAGAGGAATACACGGCTTAAATGATGCTGAAGAAAGAAAATTAATTATAATGTGCCTTCATCCACACATGCACTCCGCCCTACCAGAGGAGCAGCAACTCGGTAGAGGCACAAATGAGGTTTTAAAAGAACAAGTATTAAATTTCATGGACGCTAACAGAGGGACCCAGTAGAGGCGCTAACGAAATGCTATCAAAGAAAAGGTGACCACCCTGTCGCGCGTTTGCGGCCCGCATCTGGGCAGTGTTTCAAGGGGTGTATGGTGCAAACCTAGATACAGCCAATCCAACGCCAGAGCTTAGAAAGCGATGGCTGAGAACGCTGGTGTCACATGGCACTGAGGAGTGAAGAAGGGCCCTAGATCAATTTGATCCCTCTGATGACACGCACACAGAGGCTTGGGTACTCAAGAGGATGGTTAGAGCATGGGAGAAGGAAACAAGAAAATTCTCCAAGGCCCCTGGGGGAAAGAGGATGCCTGTAAAAGATCAGGCAATAACCTGGAGAAATGAAGGGAGGGGAACTGCACAGGTGGCACCCACGCAGCCTTTCAGACAGGAGGAAGGGGTAGAGGCATGGGGAGAGGATCCGTCCCAGGAACAGGGAGAACTCAGGGCGGGCTGACCCACTGCTATAATTGTGGCCAGGAGGGACATTTCAAAAGAGAATGCCCAAAACCGAGATGAGAAAATGCAGGTCGGGGAGGAGGCCAGAACAAACGCCAGAGCCTACCCGTGGGAGGACCGAACAGGTCAAATCCTCAATGTGATATAATAGAGATAGCACCGTCTTCGGGTTTGTAGCCTGAACCACAATGACGGTCGCAGGCCTCTCCGTTATGGGTGTGTGACAAGCGGTGGGATAACACAGGGAGACCCCTCGTGAATGTAGGGTTGGAGGCCGCCCTGTCACGTTCCTTTGGGACACCGGAGGATCCCGAACCACCGTAAACACCACAAATGTTAATAAAGTAGATCGGAAAATTCAAAGTAAACTTGTTTTACGTGGATTCACAGGACATTCACAAGTGGGATATGTGAGTGTACCGTTGGAAGTCAGTGTGGGGGACGTAGCAATAGAATACTCAGTGGTTCTCATTCAGTTACACAGAGAACAAGCACATATATTAGGGTGTGATTATATGGCTAAAGCGGGACTCTGTTTTGACCCTGTTAATTGCGCGATTTCGCAAATGCCCTTGGGCATGGGTGGTACAGATCACACATCCGTCCCGGTGGGAGAATACCAGGTTAGGGTTTGCATGTTCGGGGAACTGTGGACGAGACCAGAACAAATGAGTATCGAAAGTGAAGTACAACAAATTATCACACGGAATTCAGTAGCATTTGATCGACATAAACATAATTGTGGGAAAATGACCAGGAGTGTGTGTATACAGGGTCCAGACCCCAAATCACAGAAGAAGTATGGTTTTCCGAAACAGGCAGAAGATGAGGTGGGAAAGGTGATACAGAGTTTGCTGCTACAATGGATACTAAGACCATTAGCCTCCACTAACAACTCGCCTATTTGGCCAGTGAGGAAACCGGACGGTAGCTGGTGACTAACGATAGACTATTGAGAATTAAATAAGGTAACCCTGTTAACGGCTCCCACCGGAGCAACTAGCCCAGAGACGGTAGTTAAACAAAATTAGGATGCACAGTGGTTCACGGTTTTAGACATAAGTAACGGTTTTTGGTCTATTCTACTGGAGAAAGTATGCCAATATAAATTTGCGTTTACTTTCCAAGGACAGCAATGTACATGGACCGTCCTAATAGGGATTTCATAATTCCCTGTCCATATTTCACCAACGTCCAAGGGAAGGTTTAAAAGGGTTCTCAAAGCATGAATGTCTGGTGCAGTATGTAGATGACTTACTGCTACAAACTGAAACGCAACAGGAACATTATCAGTTACTAAGTGAATTGCGACAATTGTTGCACAAATTGGGACTAAAAGTAAACCATAAAAAAGCGCAGGTTATGACACAGTAGGTTACTTACTTGGGAATGATCTTGACACCGGGAAAGAGAGAAATTGACCAACGAAGGGCAGTAGCGGTTGACAGTCTCCCTGTCCCAAGGGATGTAAAAGGATTGAGATCCTTCCTGGGTTTGGTGGGATATTGCAGGGACCACATTGATGGATTCGCTACAAAAGTGACTCCATTAATGGAACTATTGAAAAAGAATGTCCCGTGGGAGTGGAAAACTGAACACACACAGGCCATTTCAGATTTAAAGCAGGCACTAGGTTCTGCGCCTGCTCTGAAAACCCCAAATCCAACTGAGCCGCTTTTATTGGAGTTGGCTACCACAGACACCACCCTTTCGGCAGTTCTGTAACAGGAGACACACGGGAAATTAAGACCAGTAGCGTATGCATCGCGCATGCTTTCACCGGTAAGAGCAGGGGTATATGACGTGTGAGAAACATTTGTTAGCCGTTTTTTGGGTAGTACAGTATTTTACTTACATAGTGGGACTGACCCCACTTAGAATATTGACAGAACATACTCCCGTACAGTTACTATTAGACGGTAGGATCAAAGACGGGTCAGTATGTCAGAAACGAATTGCTAGGTGGACACTATT
Source organism: Heterodontus francisci (assembly GCF_036365525.1). Classification (NCBI taxonomy): domain Eukaryota; kingdom Metazoa; phylum Chordata; class Chondrichthyes; order Heterodontiformes; family Heterodontidae; genus Heterodontus; species Heterodontus francisci. Next base: position 4,417,866 of record NW_027140677.1, read on the forward strand.
GCTACAAGGAAGAAATATAAGTGTGAAAGGAGTAAAAACTACCACTATGTTTACAGACAACCTAGTGTATCAAGGAGAGAAACATGAGTGGTAATGCATGATAGCAAATGCCCAAGGGACCATTTGTTTCAAAACAAAGAGGAGGGGGTAGGAGTGGATCGGAGAAAGCAACAGGGCCCGAAAGAAAAGATGCAAAGGAAAAAGAAGAACCCCACTTAAATATTTTTGTGGATGATTCCTCATCAGTACAGGATGGCAAGAGGGAAACTGGATGCGGGATATATGTAGAAGACGAACATGGTCAGGAAAAATCTAGCGCAGCCTTGAAATTGCCTAAATCCATGAGCACGCAGGCGGCAGAATTAGCAGCCGTCGCATATGTGCTTGTCCACCCAGAATACCTCCCGCCCGGATCAGTTATATATTCTGATAGCATGTATGTCTATAAAGACCTCACGGAACATTTGCCCTTATGGGAGGCGAGAGGTTTTGTCTCAGCAGTTGGGAAGCCCCTTCCAGCCGCCCCATTATTAAGATACATCTTTGAAGGAGCACAGGGGAAAGATATGGGAATACGAAGGCTCATTCAAAACTTACACTGGAAGGGAACAGGAAAGTGGATGAACGAGCCAAACAAGGTGCTGTTAGTGGGCAAGAATGGCAGCCACCGATTGAGGACATTGGGGAACAGAAAGGGAAACAGGTTAAGGTAATGGATTTAACAGAGGAGCAGAAGAAAGATGGAGAATTGAAAAAAACTGATGGAAGGAGTAGCGTCAGACACATAGAAAGAGTACAAGGGGGTCTAAATTCAGGACGGAGTGGTTTTATGTGAAGGAAAATTCGTAGTGCCAGAGGGGGGACGAAACCAAATAATCCACTGGTACCATGACTTCTGGGGACATAATGGGATAGAGAGTACCCTGGAAATTATAAAGGAGGTGTGCTGGTGGCCTGGGATGAAAGGTGATGTGGAACACTACGTCAAGTATTGTTTGATCTGTGCACAACACAACTCCGATAGGAATGTCAAAAAAGGGGCCCTCCGGCATACTAGACCAGTAGAAGGGCCTTGGACTAATTTGCAAATAGACTGTGTAGGTTCCCTACCCCCCACTCCAGGAGGGGTTAAGTACATTCTAGTGATAGTAGATACGTTTACCAAATGGGTGGAAGCTTTCCCAACCAGCACAAATACAGCCAAAATCACCGCGAAAATTCTGTTAGACAGGGCGCTCACTCGGTGGGGTTTATCCCGAAGCATAGAATCAGATCAGGGAACACATTTCACAGCACAAGTAATGCAAAATGTAATGACCCTCTTTGGGGTCAAACAGAAATTCCACATACCCTATAGACCACAGTCTAGTGGAATTGTGGAAAGAATGAATCGGACATTAAAACACATGATAGCTAAAATGGTACAGCAGCACAAGACGACCTGGCAGGTCGTTCTGCCCTATGTGTTATGGCAATCAGGAATACCGCAGCTTCATCAACAGGCTACACTCCCTATAAACCCATGACGGGAAGGGACATGAGAGGGATAGAGGGGTTGGTAGGTTTGAACTTTTCTGAACCCAAGGTGGACAGTATTATATCAGAAAAATGTGTGCAACAACTAGTAGAAACAGTGAGAGAAGCAAATTACGTAGCAGTTCACCAACAAGGAAAGAAGAGACAGCAAAGCAAGGCTTATTCTGATGCGAAAGCCAGCTCGATAGAGTTGGACCTCGGACAAAGGGTAATGATCAGAATATACCAGCCCACCTCATTCTTGAGTCCAAAGTTCACCGGTCCTTATGAGATAGTAGATAAAGCTAGCGCATCTGTATACAAAGTATTGACGGCACCAGATAAGAGTGGCTGGTATCACATTAATCAGTTAAAGTTAGTAGGAGATAAACAAGATAATCACAGTTGGCACGTGATGTTTGATGCTACCGATGTTCCGATCGAAGGTCAGGGAGATCAAGAGCAGGATCAACTGCGGATCCAAGCGGAAGTGTTTGAAAGACAACCTGATGTTGTACATCCGCACGCAGAGAGAAATCGAAGGAAAAACAAAAGAAAAATAAAGAAAACAGGGGAAGTAAGTGAGCTAGAAGAAATGGACGGTTAGAATCAGAAACAAATTGGGAACAAGATACAGACAGTCTGGCTCAGTGTATGGAGAGACTGGACTTAAAATAGGCTAAGAAAGAAACTGTAAATAAGAGCAGAAATTACACTTGCCGATGACAGGTCCAGCCCACAATGAAGAGGGTTATACAATTCATTGCTATTGGATTGACCATATTTGGGACTGTAGGTGAACCCGCATCGGAGCTGTCACGATGAATTAGATTAGATTAGATTAGAGATACAGCACTGAAACAGGCCCTTCAGCCCACCGAGTCTGTGCCGACCATCAACCACCCATTTATACTAATCCCACACTAATCCCATATTCCTACCAAACATCCCCACCTGTCCCTATATTTCCCTGCCACCGACCTATACTAGTGACAATTTATAATGGCCAATTTACCTATCAACCTGCAAGTCTTTTGGCTTGTGGGAGGAAACCGGAGCACCCGGAGAAAACCCACGCAGACACAGGGAGAACTTGCAAACTCCACACAGGCAGTACCCAGAATCGAACCCGGGTCCCTGGAGCTGTGAGGCTGCAGTGCTAACCACTGCGCCACTGTGCCGCCCAATGAACGCACCTGAAGCAGTGTCGACGCAGGACGACTGTCCCGTGGCCAGAAACAACTTTGCTCAGCAGATCAAGATAATTTGAACCAACAAAGGAGAGTGAGCAGATTTAACTTTGTATTATGCGGGAGTGGATGGGTTGGCGTGCACGGGAAAAACGTTGGGTATACCGGGAGGAACAGAAGTTTGACCTTAACTAACAGAATGTTAGGCACCTGTGACGAGGATAGAGGAAGGTATTATGTTAGTCATACATGATGTTCCCTTAAGAAATCCATGCTGCCTTTCCTTAATTAACTCACATTTGTCCATGTGACTTTTGGTAATGATACAAATATTTTTTCTGGAGGTTTTCCACCACCGAAGTTAAAATAACTGACCTAAAGTTGCTGCTGTAATCTCCCCACTCTCTGTCTCTGTCTCGCTCTATGTTTCTATCTTTACGGTCTTTCTCTCTCTCTATCTCTTTGTCCTGTCTCTCTCTCTCTCTCGGTCTCCCCGTCTCTCTCAGTCCCTCCCAGTGTCCTTGCCTCTTTCCCGTCCTCTATCTCTCTCGTTCTGCCTCTCTCTCTCTCGGTCTCTCCTTCTTTCTAGGTCCCTCTCTCTGCCAATCCCTGTCCCTCCCCTCTCTCTCTTTGTCTCTGGCTCTCCCTCTATCCCTGTCTCCCCCATTCCCTCTATTTCCCAGTCGTTCTCTCTCTCTCTCTCTCTCTCTCTCTCCATCTCCATCGGTCCCTCTGTCTGTCTTTCCCTCTCCCTCTGTCCGTCCCTCCCTATCACTCACTCTACTGCTCCCTCCATTTGTCTCTCTGTCATCCCTCTCTGTCTGACTTTCCCTCCCCTCTGTTTCCCCTGTCTCTATCTCCCCTGTCTCTGTCTCCACTCCATATCTGTCTGTGTCTTCCCTATCTCTCTGTTGCTCCCTCTTTCTCTGCTTCTCTCTCTCTTTTCATCTCTCCCTTCCTCACTCTGTCCCAGGATAGCAATGCTTTCACACATTTCTGGGTTAATTTTGAACCAGTAACTCTTTCCTTTAGAATCATAGAAAATTTAAGGCACAGAAAGAGGCCACTTGGCCCATCGTGTCTGTGCCTTCCGAAAAGTGATCCACCTGTTCTATTCCCACCTGCTACCATTTGGTCCGTAGCCCTGTAGATTACGGCACATGAGGTGCTTATCCAGACTCCTTTTGAATGCGGTGAGGTTTTCTGCCTCAATTACCCTTTCAGACAGTGTGTTCCTGACCCCCACCACCCTCTGGGTGAAAAAACATTTTCCTTAGCACCCCTCTAATCTTTGTACCAATCACGTTAAGTCTATGCCCCCTTGTCACTGACCTCTCTGCTAAGGTGAATAGAGCCTTCACCTCCACTCTACCCAAGCCCCTCACATTTCAATGATACCTCCCCTCAGCCTTCTCTGTTCCAGGGAGAGCAACCCCAGGCCGTCCAATCATTCCTCATAGCTGCATTTTTCCAGTTCTGGCAACATCCTTGTAAATCTCCTCTGTACCCTCTCGAGTGCAATTGCATCCTTTCTGTAAGGAGGTGACCAGAATTGCACACAGTACTCAAGTTGTGGTCTAACCAATGGTTTATACTGTTCCAGCATAACCTCCCTGCTCTTCTATTCTATACCTGCCTTGTTGGGAACGTCACTGCAGTTTGAAAATATTAAACACTGATCCAACACTCACCCGTAAAACATTCACACTAAACTCCCAATACAGGACTGGGCAGAGAATGAGGATTGTTACTGATCGTTACATCTTGTCTCATCCTCTATCTGTCTCTCCCTCTCATGTCTGTCTCTCTCCATCTCTCTCTCTCCCTCGATCTCCTTCTCCCTCTTTCTCCACCGCAGTCCATGAATGTGCCTGTGCCTCACTCACACTATCTCTCCTTCTATCTCTCCTTGGACAGAAATGTTTTAATTTATTTCTTGGTTAATTTTGAATCTGCAATTCTTGCCCTTGCTGGGAACGTCACTGCAGTTTGAAAATATCAAAAACTGTTCAGCACTCACTCCCTAAACTCTCACACTGGACCCCCAATACAGGATTGAGCAGATAATGGGGATTGTATTGAGGTTCTGTCAAGGTCCCCTCACACCTGTCTCCCCTTTCCCCTGCTTCTAAAGTTTGTCAATTTTTGATAATATTTTTTCAACAACATTAAATGTCCCTGCAGTTTGAAAATATGAAACACTGATCCAACAGTTGCCTCCAAAAACTCACACTAAATTCCCAATGTTTCCTTTCAAAATTAGCTCTTGCACACAGCCGGTTTTAGTTTTTAATTTTCTCTTTTTTCAAGCATTATTAGATCTAAAGTTTCTCCTATAATCTCGCCCTGTCACACTCTCTCTATCTGTCTATCCCTCAGTCTCTGTTTCACCCTCTGTCTTTCTCTCTCCTTCTCTCTGTCTGTCTCTCTCCCTCTGTAGCTGTCTTTCTCTTTGTCTTTCTCCCTCTAACTCTGTCTCTCTCCCTCTGTCTCTGTCCCATTCTGTCTGTGTCTCTCTCCCACCATCTCTGTCTCCCTCTCTCCATGGACAGCAATGCTTCAAGCCATTCCATGGTTAATTTTGAATCTGTAATTCTTGCGCTTGTTGGGTATGTCACTACAGTTAGAGCAAACACTCAGCCCAAAACACTCACACTAAATCCCCAATACCGGATGGGTCAGACAATGGGTATTGTCACTGGTGTTCTGCCAAGGTCTAATTTCACTATCTCTACTGTCCCTCAGTCTTTCACTTCGTTCTTCTCTCCATTTCTCCATTTGTTTACCTTTCCCTCTCTCCTTTGCCCTTAATCGCCATCCACTTCACAGGTAGTGATGGCGCTCCCTCCTCTTTATACGTAGAGAGGGAGCTCCCTCCACTTTATACAGAGAGAGAGAGAGCTCCATCCCGTTTATACGTTGAGGGAAAGCCGCTCCTATTTTATACAGCTGCCATGGTGGGATTTGAGCCTCTGTCCCCAGGCCATTAGGTTGGGCCTCTGGATTACTTGACCAGTGATATTATCACGATGCGAGTGCCTTCTTAATGGATATGTACCGTGTCTGTCCCGGAATATCACTCACGGTAGTTTTTAGGCTGTTACCCTCAACATGGTCCCGATAAAGGCAGGAACAGAGTGCAGCGGGAATATTTTTGTCTCTGGATTCAGTGTCCACTGCAGACAGATCAGTTAAATTTATAATGGAAATGCCAGGAGTGAACAAGGTCAATGCAATAATATGGAAAATATAAATGACGCCACTCATAATTGTAGCAGCCATGCCGCATGAGTGCAGATTTCAGGATTATTCCCGACAGAGGACTGACTCAGAAAATGCCATTGACATTGAAATGATTTTGTTTTATCCACCACATTATTAACATCAGAGTCAAAGCTGCTGATGTAATGTGTTTGTTCAGGTGAGTGTAACTAATAGCAATGATCAGGGGTATAACCGTGTCAGTGGAGACTTATCCCCTGTATAAATCAGGACCGATTGGAATGGATCATCTCAGAGTGCCTGGATTTCAGGCTAACAGAAGTCTCTGCTTCTCACAGAAATGGGATATCCAGTAATGCATCAGATAGAAGACATTTACAATCCAGCACTTGCAGCAATTGGAGTTCCTGGTAAGGCAGTATCTCAGCTGCTAATGGTCTAAATCGATGTTAACTGTGCTGCTGTCCTCTCTATTATTTCTCAATGCGTCTGTTACACAGCCACCAGCTCTTTTCCAGCAATTTACTGATGGAATCTCCTCACTGTCTACATTTGCATTTTTGCAGGAGCTGCAGTGTGTCTTTAATGGTCTTGTTTGAAGTAACCCTGGCATTGTTACTGGATTATTCTGTGTATTGAATGTATTTGAATGAGATGTCTCGGTTAGGATCAGGAATCAGACTATCAGGAGCTTTTAACAGTTTCATTATGTGGATCGAACCGGTCCTGGAATATTTTTATGATATTTTTTTATTTTGGTGATTGATAATGAGACATCGCATGGTCTCAAATATACAAGGGGACAGCAGAATGTCCTCCCTCCACAATAACATGGCTCAGTTTAACTGGGATTTCAATGTATTTATTGATTATCATTGTTATCAAATATTATTTCATTCTGTGTGTGTCTGCCGCTGCTTCAGAGGTCTGGCTACTGAACTGAGTTTGCTGCTGACACTTTCACATCTCCTTCTCTGCTTCACTGTGGAGCCTTCGCTGTCATTGGACTACATTGTAAAATAGAAAGTATTGATGTGATGTTTTATTAGTTTACACTCGATCAGTTGGTATGAAGAGTCTTTCCATTTATCTATCGATTATCAACTGCAGCGCTGATGTTGGTGTTTTATTAATTAAACGATCCCACATTCCAACGGATTACTTTATAATTCCAGGAGAAGCAATTTCAATGATTGTGAGGTATGTGTCGAAGAAGCTTTCGATCGTGTTTATTCCATGTATTGCAGATGAAGTGAAGAGTGTAGGAGAACAGGTGGAGACTTGAGTGTTCTGTAGAAACATTAAATTATTCACAGAGGTTTCACCATTGAACAAACTGACTCTGAGAATAGAATCATTGAACCTGGGGCTGGTGAAAAGAACACAGTCGTTGAATGTTAGGAATAAATCATATGTTAAAAGTAGCATTGCGTAACAGTTTGCAGGGTGTGAGAACTCCTGCGAGATCGGGAAAGAGAAAATGAGCAGGGAGAACGAAATCGAGGGGAAGAGATAAGAAGAAGTAAAGAGAAAGAGACAGAAGCAGCAGTGTGAATAATTCACTATCATAAAGTTGTCCAGAACAATTAGTGAGAGAAGCTGGAAGCTGAAGTTGTCTTTTGTCGGATTGTGTTCATTTTCCTGTTGGACTTGATCCTCTGTGTTAATTTCTCTCAGGTCTAAATTTTGTTTTGTAAAAAGTTCCTATTCCTTACTTAGTGACTGAATAAACAGAATAGAATCAGTTCTTCACTGATGGTAATTCATTATTTAATTACTGCACTTTAAAATCTCTGTGACTGCTGAATTCAATGAAGAGCGAGGCAGACATCAGATATATATTTAACTTTATATTTAGTTGCCTGTACAAACTAAATATATTGACTATATTGTATAAACAATGAACTGTTCTCCAACACCAATAACTACAGGGATTATTGTTTGAATGTATGAATTGAGTTGTATTACTGGGATCTATAGATTAGATTTCCTCTAACACTCTGCTGCAGTCTCTCCCTGTGAATCTCAGCCTCTGCTCTCATTGTATTGAATCCTCAGTTTCCTCATCCATTGCTTCAGTTTATCCACTTTCCCAAACCATCTTCTCCAGTCTCCCCTCCTGCTCCAACATGTCCTTTTCTTTCTCTCCCTCCCAATCTCACTCACTGGCTCCACCTCCAGCTGCCTTGTCCAACCTGATAGGAATACAGTAACAAAGGAGCAGAAAGCGGCCATTCAGCCGTTCGAGCCTGCTCCACCATTCTAGACAATTGCTGATACTCAACCTCAGCGATGCAGTTTTCAGCCTTTTCCCATTTGGGAACAGTCCCTGCCGGTTCCCTGAACCAAGTGCAACAAACCAGCTACACATCCCGCTCTCCACAAACCTTCCCAAACAACAATCTGGAGACAGATTTCCAATTAACCCATTGGATTCCATTTCTGTAAAACCCCTTTCTCATTTCCCCACTGGCACTACATCCTGACTCTGTGCTTCCTGTGGATCCGGTGTTGACTTTATTCACTTTTTGTATCAATTTCACATTTCATTATTAGTAATTGTGTTTTCAAACATTTCACTGTAGAAAATCACTGCCCATGTCAATAAATCAGTTTTCACTGCTCGATGCAGCAACAAAGCTGGAAATTTCAGCCAATTCCTGTCAAACTGCTGCTTTGTCTCCAGGTCTGATCAGTAATTTCTCTGCTTCCTTTTCTCTCTCTTCCAGTTAACTTGGTGGCGATTGAGATCCTATCCCGAGGAAAGTGCGGTCTCTCCAAATGTATCATTGTCTACCTGGTGGGAATGACGGTGTCTGATCTCCTGGTCGTTATCACTGATCCCATATTGTACCAGATTGCTCCAATTTATTTCCCATATTCATTCCTGAACATTACACCTGTGTGTTCTCTCATTGACGTTCTGATTTCTGCAGCCACAGATATTGCTGTCTGGCTCACAGTCACTTTCACCTTTGATCGATTTGTGGCCATTTGTTGTGAGAAGCTGAAAACAAAATATTGCAGTGAGAAAACGGCGGCTGTGGTTGTTGGAACAGTGAGTGTGCTGAGTTGTTTAGAGTCTCTACCATGGTACTTTACACAGGAACATGCCTACATTATTGATAATGTTCCGATGGATTGTGTTTATAACCTGAGCTTCTATACTTCCCCCATATGGGCGGCATTTGAATTGTTTGACATAATTTTAACCGCTTGTGTCCCGGCCTTTCTGATGTTACTGCTCAATGTTCTGACTGTCAGACGGATTTTATTCTCCAGTAAAGTCCGCAGGGGATTCTGGCGCCACAGCAATGGAGAAAATCACAATGACCCAGAGATGGAGAATCGCAGGAAATCAATTATTTTACTCCTCAGTATATCCGTCAGTTTTATAATGTTATGGGTGACCCACGTTGTGTTGATCATTTATAGTCGAATTGCAGATATTCAGGACTATTCCTCCAACACTGACCCTGTCCTTATCACAGATCAAACATCAAAAATGCTACAGCTTCTCAGTTCCTGCACCAACACATGTATTTACACTGTGACCCAGACTAAATTCAGACAGGAGCTGAAGAAGGCCGTGAAATACCCTCTCAATCTGATTGTTAAATTAGTCAAATCATAGAAAGAGCTGAAGGGTTTGAAACACTGGAACCAAATCCCATTCCGCCCCCACCTACCCCCGCCCACTCCGCTCCATCACCCGCACCCCACCCGCCTTTGTGATTATTTGATCGGCGCCACCTTTAGTCCTGGCAGCTGCCTGAACGTGGCAGACTATGACGTTTAAGTGTAACAGGCCACATTTGCGCATGTGCCAGTGCAGCGCCACCGAGTGGATGCGGTGTCAACAAATTCAGCTGAAATATAAAGCTTGGGCGACAATCTCAGTATGTTTTTGATCACGGATTAACCCGCTGCCCGATTGTAAGTCAGGAAAGGAGTGCGTCCCTCATAGTATTAGTAAAGCTCTTTAACTCGAGCTGGGAGATAATTGCAACCTTCATGCGGAGGGAACTTAACTGAGGGTCTTCAAAAGCAGAGTATGAAGGATCAGCTCCAATGACACCGGCCCAAAAGGTGCCCACATTTTAGACACCACCAATCAGCGCTGGAATCCAGATCACATGACAATCCAGCCCTGTCTTTATTGGCTGTGGTGGGTGAGGGTGCAATTTCTTTTGCTCTTTCCTGGTTCTGGGATCTCACTGTGTTGGCCCAATCATAACTGAGCACGTAAACATGTGATGATTACAGTCAAATAATAAAAGCAAAATACTGCGGATGCTGGAAATCTGAAATAAAAGCAAAAAATGCTGATACCACTCAGCGGGTCTGTCGGCTTCTGTGGAAAGAGAAGCAGAGTTTACGTTTCGGGTCAATGACCCATCTTCGGAACTGACAAATGTTAGAAATGTCACAAGTTATCAATAAGTGAGGTACGGGTGGGGCAAGAGATAACAAAGGAGAAGGTGTAGATTGGACAGGCCACATAGCTGATCAAAAGGTCATGGAGCAAAGGCAAACAATAAATTAATGGTCTGTTGAAAGACAAAGCATTAGTACAGATAAGGTGTTAACGTATTAAAAATGGAACAGCAGCAAGTGCAAACATGAAAAAAAAACAGCGGGTAAGCAAACTGAAGAAACTAAGATGAAATGAAATAAATGCCAAAAAAAAAAGATTGTAAAAAATGTAAAAAAGATAAAAAGAAGAAATAACTGAAAATGGAAGTAAAATGGGGGGTTGTCATGCTCTGAAATGATTGAACTCAGTGTTCAGTCCAGCAGGCTGTAGTGTGCCTAATCGGTAGATGAGATGCTGTTCCTCGAGCTTGCGTTGATGTTCACTGGAATACTGCAGCAATCCCAGGACAGAGATGTGAGCATGAGAGATGGGGGGATTGTTGAAATGGCAAGCAACTGAAAGCTAAGGGTTCTGCTCGTGGACTGTGCAGAGCTGTTCTGCAAAGCGGTCACCCACTCTGCGCTTGGTCTTCCCAATGCAGAGGAGACCACATTGTGAGCAGCGAACACAGTAAACTACATTGAAAGAATTACAAGTAAATCGCTGCTTCACCTGAAAGGAGTGTTTGGGGCCTGGGATAGCGAGGAGAGAGGAGGTAAATGGGCAGATATTACACCTCCTGCGATTGCAGGGGAAGGTGCCATGGGACGGGGAAGAGGTTGTGGGGGTAATGGAGGAGTGGACCAGGTTGTCGTGGAGAGAACGATCCCTTCGGAATGCTGATATGGGAAGGGAGGGGAAGAGGCATTTGGTATTGGCATCACGCTGGAGGTGGTGGAAATGGCGGAGGATGATCCTTTGGATATGGAGGCTGATGGGGTGGAAAGTGAGGGCAAGGGGAACCCTGTCACGGTTATGGGAGGGAGGGGAAGGTTTGAGGGCAGAGGTAGGGGAAATGGGCCGGACACAGTTGAGGGCCCTGTCAACAACTGGGGGGGGGGAATCCTCGGTTGAGGAAAAAGGAGGTCATATCAGAAGCACCGTCATGGAAGGTAGCATCATCAGAGCAGATGCGTCAGAGATGGAGAAACTGGGAGAATGGAATGGAGTCCTTTCATGAGGTAGGGTGTGAGGAAGTGTAGTCGAGGTAGCTGTGGGAGTCGGTGGGCTTAAAATGGATATTAGTAGACAACCTATCCCCAGAGATGGAGACAGAAAAGTCGAGGAAGGGAAGGGAAGTGGCAGAGATGGACCATGTAAAGGTGAGAGAAGGGTGGAAATTGGAAGTAAAGTTGATAAAGATTTCCAGTTTGGGGTGGGAGCAGGAAACGACACCGATACAGTCATCAATGTACTGGAAACATAGTTGGGGGAGGGGGCCTGAGTTGGACTGGAACAAAGAATACTCGACATATCCCACAAAATATCCCTTCTCTCCGTGACGCTGCACTTTCGTCCTTTTCATATAACTGTCTAATTCCGTTCGGAATACTTCAATTGAACCTACCTCCATCAAATTCTCAGGCAACGCATTGTGGACCTTAATCACTCGCTGTGCGAAAAAGTTTTTCCTCAAGCCATGTTTGCTTCTTTTACCCATTAATTTAAATCTGTGCTCTCTCGTTCTCGATCCTTTCACAGGGGTGGGTGGGGGGGCGCATTGTCTCTCTATTTACTCTGTCCAGGCCCCTCATGATTTTGAACACCTGAATCAAATCACCTCTCAGCCTTCTCATCTCCAAGGAAAACAGTCCTAACTTCTCCAATCGATCTTCATAACTGAAATTCCTCATCCCTAGAACCATTCTCCTGAATCTTTTCTGTACTCTGACCAATGCCCTCCTGTCTTTCCTCAAGTGAAGCACACAGAACTGGACGCAATACTCCAGCGGAGGCCGAATTCATGTCTTATACAGGTTCAACATAACTTCCTTGATCTTTCCCCCTATTAAGAAAGTCCAGGACACAGCTCTCTCAACCTGTCCTACCACCCTCAATGACTTATGCACATGTATACCCAGGCACCACTTCTCATGCACTCCCTTTAGAATTGAGCCCTTTTTTATATTTTATCTCCATGTTCTTCCTACCAAACTGAATCACTTCACATTTCTCAGCATTGAACTTCATCAAATTGTCTATGTCCTTTTGAAGATCTACACTATCCTCCTCACATTTCACAATGCTTCCAAGTTTTGCATCATCTGCAAACTTTGAAATTATGTCCTGTGCACCAAGGTCTAGGTCATTAATATATATCAGGGAAAGCAAGTGTCTGAAGACTAACGCCTGGCGAACTCGACTACAAACCTTCATCCAGCCTGAAAAACATCCATTAACCACTACTCTTTGTTTCCTATCACAACGCCAATTCTTTGTTCTCCAAAGTGCCTGATACAACAAATCCAATTATTTTTGTCTACGCGCATTTAAATACTGGTTTCCCGCATACCAGGCGGTCTGCACATCTTGCGTTCAATTGCCCATAGACACTTCCTGTTCCTGTCCAACATTTTGCAGAGATATCCCGTTTTCTGCCCTCTTTGGTCTGGTTCAACAGTCATATATTGATATAATTTGTAGTTTAGTTCATTGATCTTTGACAGACAACAGCAATTTTTAATGTCCCTCACAAGTTACGGTTACACATTCAACATAGGTACTTCCCTAATCGTATCAGGCTGCCTGGACAGAGAGGAATGCAGATAATCTGCTCGGATATGTGGTTTACGTTTCTAAAATTCCTCAAATATCTTCATTGTCAAAGACAGAGTCCTACCCTTTCAAAAGTACGTGATTCTGTTATACAAATAATATTACGTTGATTTACGATAATTTTATAATCAACACAACCCTAGAACATAATTCTGCACGAATATACTGCATATTGGAAGGCTGATGTTTAAGTGTAGCAGTTGTGGATGTTACATTCTCCAGCATGAAGCGGAAGTAATACCTACAGAGTTTGAAACTTGAAACCAGAAAGACACAGCGACATCTGGCGAACTATCTGGTAATGTAAACCTGAATGGATGAATCGCATCAAGCATCATCGGGTCCTGGGTTTCATTGTAAAAATTGCTCATTAATCAAAGGTCATCCACGAAGGAAAAGAGCACGCACAGCATATCTTCTCCATCACAAATCTTCCTCCTGAACGACTCCCCTGCCTCGTCCACCCTCAACTCCAAAAATAAATGAAGGGAGCTCATGGGGTTTTTTGATACAAAGTTTAAAAACATCCGTTCAGTCGCCTCTGCTGCTTCCCTTTCTTCCCCAACCCACCAGGTCTTACTTCCTATAAGTATCCTCCCATGCCATCTCCCTGAATTCGCATTGCTTCTGTCTCTCCTCGAGTCCTTCACACACTCTCTGCAATTATGCTCTCAATGAAATCCACTTATTGCTGTCTGCACCCTATTTCTATGAAACTACTGAACACACACATTCCCTTCCTGGTCCCCATGTTAGCTAACAATATTAACGATTCTCTCCCTCGCTTCATGTTCAACCCCCTTTCCTTCAAATCATCTGTATTCGCACCTCTCCTTGCAAATTACTGCCCCAGCTCCAACTGTTATCACCTCACTAAAGTCCTTGAATGTGTTGTCCCCTCCAAATCCATGCTCATATTTTATGTAGCTGCATGTTTCAATCCCTCAAATCAGAAATCATACCACAGTACCGAAGCAACGCTTATCAAAGTCACAAATGGCATCCTAAATGATTGTGACAAATGTAAACGATTTCTCTTCCCCCTTCTTGACTTGCCTGCAGCCTTTGATATGGTTGGTCATGAAATTCTGCTCAAACTGTTCTCCATTAACACTCGCCTGGGGCATGGGTTGGCGGGACTGCACTCAACTGGTTCTATTCTTATCTATGCAGTAGTCAGAAAGTGCCCTGCAATGGCTTCTCTTCCCGCTCCTGTAAAGTCAGCAAAGGATTTAACTTTCGACACCTCATTTCTCATTTACATGCTACCTTTCTGTGATGGCCACAAAGACGGCCTTAGTTTCCACATGTATCTCATGGTACCCAACTATACCTCAAATCCATCACTCTTGCTTCCACCACTGCGTGGAACCTGTCAGAAATGCTGTCTGACATTCAGTACTGCACCAGCAGAAAATTCCTACACTTCAGTATTGAAAAGATGGAAGTCATTGTCTTCAGTCCCCATCATAACTGTTCCCTTGCCACCAACGCTATTTCTCCCCATGCCAACTGTCGTGACTGAACTAGACTGCTTGTAACCTTGGTATTATATTTAACTCCTCGCACATATTCATACCATCACTAACACTGTCGATTTTTACCTCCATAAATTCACCCGATTTTGCCCTTATCTAGTCTTACCCATTGCTTTGTTCTCTCTAGACTCGATGATTCTAATGCATTCCTGGCTGGCTACCCTGGTTACAACCTCTACAAACTCTGCTGCCTTGACCAAGTGCCACTCAGCCATCTGCCCTGTGCTCACTGACCTACATTGCCCATCAATGTGCGATTTAAGAAAAATCAACCTTCTTTTCAAATCCCTTCATGGCCTCAAGGTTCTAAATTTGCAATCGGTTCCAATCTGACATCTGCCACTTCTGGCTTCTTGAGCATTCCTGATTTTAATTGCGCACCATTGGTGGGCGTGGCTTCAGCTGCGAAGGTCACATGCTCTAGAGTTACTTACTTAATTCTCTAAACCTCTCAATCTCTCGTTCCTGCTGTCAGACGCTCCATAAAACCGAAATATTTGACTTAGCTTCTGGTCATCTGACTTCGTATATTCTTAGGTGCTCCATGTCAAACCTTCTTCGATGTCACTCCTGTGTAGCGCCTTGGGATGTTTTATTGCATTAATGGCGCTGGATAAATGCATTTCGCATGTTGTTCAAGATACAGGAAATAAGAGATGGCAGTAAATGTCGGACCAAGATTATAAATAAGGGTAACATACATGGACAAGGAGCAGATACCATTATATAACATGAGTATAAATTAACTGTTAATCGTGTGAGTGATTCCCTTTACAACAACGTACACAGCGTTTGAAACATAAAAGGGGGACTGGAGGCCAGAACTTGTCAGAGCCAGATGTAGTAGGATATCTGAAACATTTCTGTACTTTACATTACAGGTAATAGGTAAGTTTAGACAGATATTCTGTTGTATAGTTTCTTTTACCGATCGCATGTGCATTTAAAATGATTTTTTAAGCTGGTGATAGTACAATGAGTTGGATTGAGTGATGAGGTGAATATATATTGTCAGTATAATCCTCCTACATTGTTGTCCAACAGACCACGTGCAGTTAAGGCTGTCTGACGGTGGAAGCCCATGTACTGGCCGAGTGGAGATTTATTACAATGAGACATGGGGCTCAGTTTGTGATGATTCCTGGGATCTGGTGGAAGCTAACTTGGTTTGCAAGCAGCTGGGTTGTGGAAAAGCATTAGACATGGCATTTCCTGCATCTTGTGAACCAGTCACAGGGCCAGTTTGGTTGGATGAAATGAACTGTTTTGGTTACAAAGCATTTCTCTGGAAATTTCCCTCAGCATCGTGGGGTAATCCCGACTGTTCTCAGAAAGAAGATGTGAGGATCATGTGTTCAGGTAAGGGTGCTACGAATGTACTCCTTTTCTGTAGTGGTGTAAACGAGGGTGCACACAGAGGTTATGGTATAGAATTGCATAGAATGTGTCATGGAATTGTATCGTTTTGCTCGTACGATTAAAAACAATGTGCACCTTTAAGACTCTGGAAAAATAGAGCACCGTTAAGGGAGAGAACGTTCTGGAATTTCTAAGGCACAGTGTGCCAGAAGCTTCATTTTTGTTACCTAGGCGGCAGCAGGATAGAGAGGTCACATGGTGTAATTTTGCTACTTAACTGTGTGGAAAACTAAAAAAAACGGATGAAAGCAGACTCACCAGCGAAACGTACTGAAGAGAAAGGAGCTGTTTATTCTCTCTCAGCAAAGTCGACATAGAGCTCCCAGCCGAAATAATTGCCTAAAGAAGAAATTCCTTCTTTTTTCAAAAAAACGTTTCTATTGCTGAAGGAACTGTTGTTGCCTACTGCAGCCGAAAAATTAAACGCCTGTAAAGAACAGACCAGTGCATCCAATCCTCATGAAGACTTGGAGTGGCCTTTGACTATTTCCACATTTGAATGCTTCATCCACCAGAAATGTAACTTATTTTATTTGTTCTTGAGAAGTAGCTAAATTTCGAAAACATTACATTTAAAACTAGTTAACTGCTGTTGATTTTTGATGCATATGTGCGAATGTGGGGAGTTAGTTTAAAATAATAAGGTCTTTAGTCATAGGTTTATCTTAATAGTGTTTAAGATTTTTGTTTCAATAAATAGTTAATTTGTTGGTGTCTAATGATACTTGGTTTGGTCTCTTTTATTCTGGGGTTACCAGAATGTTTATTTTGGCTGTTTGCCAATTGGGTGTGAAAGCTTAATAATATGCTATGACCTGTGGAGTGACAGGACTGAATTGACAGTGCATTGCTCCCACCGCTGTCGTAATATATTAATTGGATGGCTCGTCTGAGATCAGAATCAGATGAATTGAGGGTCTCATGTTTGGAATCATATTAATTACTTGTCTTTTGGGCAGCATAAAATTTTGGATCTTGTGTCTGGCAGCATATTAATTGCTGTCGGCTTTGGGATCATATTAATTAGAAACTTGGTTGTCAGGATCAAAATCTAACACCAATTATGAAAAAAGGGAACGAATTTTATTGTATAATAAGGTAAAGTCTATAACATCAGAATGGCTCAGCAGTTGCAGCAGAGTTCTAGGGAAAGGAAAATGTTCCCCTCAGTGGCTTGATACCTTTAACTCAGAATGAATGAAAATTGTGGGAAGAATTGAAACTAGGTGTCAAAAATGCAGAGATAATTGACCTAATGGTTCAACATTTAAAAGTAGAAGAAAAATACGAGGAACAAGAACGTAGTAAGTCAGAGATTGATACAGTAGAATTGGCAAAAAATCAGTTACAGTTGAGTGAAGTGGAGATTCAACACGAAACAGAAAAAGAAACAACAGTAAAAAAACTTGAGGCTGGAAAAGAATTAAGAAAACTTGAACTTGAACAAGAGGACAGAAAGAAGGAGAAAGAATTTAGCCTAAAAGTGATGGAACTAAGACAAAAGGATAGCCTTGAATCCAGGGAAATGTCAGGTCATGAAGAATCTGAATTCATCCCAGCCCCAAGAAAAAACTGTTAAATTTATACAAGCTTTTCCTACGTTGGGGGAAGTGACGTAGAGGCACTTTTTCATATGTTTTGAAAAAATAGTCAAACAGATGAAATGGCCGAAGGAAAGCTGGACACTGCGTAAGCAAAGTAGGTTGGTAGGCAGAGCTCATGACGTTTATGTCATGCATCCAAAAGAGGCTTCTGCAGAGTGCGAGTTGGCAAAAATCTTATTCTCCGAGCGTATGAGTTAGGCCCTGAAGCTTACAGTCAGAAGTTTCAGAACTTACGGAGTTTGGCTGAGCAGACATATGTAGATTTTGAGAGAGTGGAACAATTTATTTTTTACCGTTTGATACGGGCAGTAAAGATGCACACCACATATGATAAACTTCGAGAGTTAACTCGCTTAGAGGAATTTAAAAATTCAAT
This sequence comes from Heterodontus francisci, assembly GCF_036365525.1. Lineage (NCBI taxonomy): Eukaryota > Metazoa > Chordata > Chondrichthyes > Heterodontiformes > Heterodontidae > Heterodontus > Heterodontus francisci. Next base: position 4,435,922 of record NW_027140677.1, read on the forward strand.
TCCTTCAGTAGTGATAATTCATGTTGATAACCTGAAAATTTTGAAAGCTAGGCAGGCAGTGGAAATTGTGGATGATTTTGGCCTTGTGAATAAGCAAAACCTTTTGTCCATCACCCCCATAATCCCGAGAAGGATAGAAAGTGGGAGAATGACAGGAAGGCAAGTATCCGGGGACAAGAATGAACAGTTGGAAATGTCCCAGTATCACCTCCTGAAGTCAGAAAGGAAGGTGCTGAGGGTAGAAGTGTGGTTCGCAAGCCAACGTTTTATCATCGCCACAAAACGCGACATCTTCGTTCAGAATGCTGGAAATTGCGAGGCAAACCCATAGGATTTGGGGTGCACAAAGTTAGCGCAAATGTAAAGGCTCTGCCGAAGAGGATAAAAGACCAAGCTATCCCTTTAAAAGCAGGTTTAAAACCAGATATATAAAGTAAATAGAGGATAAAGGGTAAGAATACAATGTCCGAACGCTATTTAATTTTTCAACGGGGAAAGTAACTGCATATCCTTTAGGTGAGGCAGGAAGACATGTCATTATACTCAGGGACACAGGAGCAAACCAAACCTACTGGTAAAAGGTATAACGTTTCTACCAGAGAGTGCCTAGAATGCTAACGTTTTACTTAATAGAGTTGGCAGGGAGTATACACCCGCAGCTTTATATAAGGTACGCCTAGAGAGTGACTTAATATTGGTATGGTAATTGTAGACGTTAGAACATTGAAAAAATACAGAACAGAAGGAGGCCATTCAGTCCATCATGTCTGCGCTGGCTGAATAAGCTATCCACCAAAACTAATCCCACGTTCTAGCACCAGGCCCACAGCCCCGCGGGTTACATAACTTTGTGTGCATGTCCAGGTGCCTTTTAAAATAATTGAGGGGCTCTGCATTTAATTCCAGACACCCACCGCCCTCTGGGTGAAAATAATTTTCCTCCTGTCCCCTTTAATCCTTCTGCCAAAAACATTAAATCTCTGTCCAGAGTTTGACAGTAAAGGGAATTGATCGACTCCTAGGAAATGATTCGGTTAGATCTAAAGGATCAATTTTCCCTACAATTAGAGAGGAACCAAGTGAATTACGGAAACAGAGCAATTACAGGAACAAGTTCCAGGAATATTTCCTGCGTGTGTAGTCACCCGAGCAATCGCCAAACAGGATCCATTGTCGGAGGTATAAGTGGCAGCACGGATAGATAGCCAAGTATCTGAAACCTTATTTGGGGATGTATCATTGCATTACAGCAAGCTGGTCCAGAGATATATCGAATAGCACAAAGGCTCTGACAGAAGCTGAGGCAAAAGGCGTTCCAGAAGGCTATTATATGGCAAACATGATTGTGAGGAAGGAATAGAGACTGCCTCATAGACCTGCGGATGAAGACTAGACAGTTGTTGAACAGATAGTAGTCCCAACTAATTATCACTCGGGATTATTAAGGTGAGCACATGACATTCCTTTTGCATGGCATAGAGGAGTTCAGAAGACGAAATCATGTATAAGTCAACATTATTACCGGCCAGTTTTTACAAAGGATGTGAGAAAATGTTGTAAGACAGGCCACACCTGTCAAATGGTAGGAAAACCGTAACCTACCGCAGAACCAGAACCAATAGTTCCCATACCAGTGATTGAGGAACCATTTAGCAGGGTAATGGTAGATTGTGTAGAATCCTGACCAAAATCAAAATCTGGACTTCAATACCTATTTAGTATCATGCATATAGCTACTACTGAAATTCCAGAGGTCATTCCTGTGTGGACAATTAATGCTAGAACAGTAGTAGAAAATTTAGCACAAGTCTTTATAAGATATGGGTTATCATTTTATGTTCAATCGGATCAAGGTTCTAATTTCATGTCTAAGGTATTTCAAGAAGTATGGGCAATTAGGGGATTAGGCAGTTAGAATCTTCAGCATAAAACCAAAAGTCACAGGGTGCTTTAGAGATAAAGAACAAAGAAAAACAAAGCAAATTGCAGCATAGGAACAGGCCCTTCAGCCCTCCAAGCCTGCGCCGATCCAGATCCTCTATCTATACATGTCGCCTATTTTCTAAGGGTCTGTATCTCTTTGCTTCCTACCCATTCATGTATCTGTCTAGATACATTTTAAAAGACGCTATCGTGCCCGGGTCTACCACCTCCGCTGGCAACGCGTTCCAGGCACCCACCACCCTTTGCGTAAAGAACTTTCCATGCATATCCCCCCTAAACTTTGCCCCTCTCACTTTGAACTCATGACCCCTAGTAATTGAATCACCCACTCTGGGAAAAAGCTTCTTGCTATCCACCCAGTCTATACCTCTCATGATTTTGTACACCTCAATCAGGTCCCCCCTCAACCTCCATCTTTCTAATGAAAATAATCCTAATCTACTCAACCTCTCTTCATAGCTAGCGCCCTGCATATCAGGCAACATCCTGGTGAACCTCCTCTGCACCCTCTCCAAAGCTTTTACATCCTTTTGGTAATGTGGCGACCAGAACTGCACGCAGTATTCCAAATATGGCCGAACCAAAGTCTTATACAACTGTAACATGATCTGCCAACCCTTGTACTCAATACCCCGTCCGATGAAGGAAAGCATGCCGTATGCCTTTTTGACCGCTCTATTGACCTGCGTTGCCAACTTCAGGGAACAATGCACCTGAATACCCAAATCTCTCTGCACATCAATTTTCCCCAGGACTTTTCCATTTACTGTATAGTTCACTCTTGAATTGGATCTTCCAAAATGCATCACCTCGCATTTGCCCTGATTCAACTCCATCTGCCATTTATATTCCCAACTCTCCAATCTATCTATATTCTGCTGTATTCTCTGACAGTCCCCTTCACTATCTGCTACTCCACCAATCTTAGTGTCATCTGCAAACTTGCTAAACAGAACACCTATACTTTCCTCCAAATCATTTATGTATATCACAAACAACAGTGGTCCCAGCACGGATCCCTGTGGAACACCACTGGTCACACGTCTCCATTTTGAGAAACCCCTTTCCACTGCTTCTCTCTGTCTAGTGTATCTAGTGAGCAACAGAATTAAAACAAAAGGGAGCAATGGTGTTAAAACCATTTCAAACCTATCAAATCCCTTTGATCCGGGCTCAGTAAAATAGCTTGGCTTTGAAACACAGAACCACGGTACATTGTCGATTCTGTCTGCAGGTTTATATGCAAAGTAATAAGGGACATTTTCGAAACAGAGCAGAATGCAGATTGTTGTTCGAACCACGGCCACAGTTTTCTCAGTGCAATATTTTGCTTTGAGCTTCACGCAGCAAATGGCCACAAATCGATCAAAGGTGAAAGCTACGGTGAACCAGACAGAACAATCTCCAGCTGCACGAGCAAGGACAGTTACAACACTGCATACAGGGGTGATGTCCAGGAAAGTTACTGGAAAATAATAGTAACTGACCCGCGTTAGTATGACCTCCAAGAAAATGACCAGCAGATCCGCCATTGCCATGGCCACCAGGTAGAGAGTGATACATGTGGAGAGGCCACACTTACCCTGGGACAGGATCACAATTGCTAGTAAATTAACTGTAAGTGAGAGAAGGGAAAAGAGACTGGAAGTTAGTGATCAATATTATCCATATCTGCGCCAAAGAATAGATGAAGGACTTGAATACCAAAAAAAATTGTTTGAGGCCAGGGAGAAGACTCAATGGGCAGAGTTCCGGACTGGTAAGAATAAAAACCTTACCTCGGGGATTCGCAGCCTCCATCCAGGGAGAAAACTCGCAGGGATTTCCGGACTGGTAAGTTACCTCGGGTGGCAAAAAAAACTAAAAGAAACTGTCAGTGAATTCACAGGAAAACTGTGACCTGATTGGCTGGTAGGGAATCCGTACTGAATTTGAAAATAAAATTGATTAAAATTGATTAAAACCCTAATTAACTAATTAATTAATAAGTCGAGAGTAACTAAACCAGAGGGAGGAGATTACCGTATTTAGCATTTAATATTTATCTCACAAATCTAGCATTAGGGAGCATATAGTTAATTGTAACTTAATTTAGTAAGGATATAATAAGTATTTAATTAACTATTTTAAATTAATTATTAATTCGAGCTCGAAATGTCAGTTAATGTAAAGTGCTTCACCTGTGAGATGTGGAAGGTCCGTGATGCTTCCAGCCTTCCGGATGACTACATCTGCAGGAAGTGTACCCAATTGCAGCTTCTCGCAGACCGCATGGATCGGTTGGAGAAGCAATTGGATGGACCTAGGAGCATGCAGGTGCAGAAAGCCTCATAGGCGGGAGTTTTAGAGACGTGGTTTCACCCAAGATGCAGGCAGATAGATGGGTGACCGCTAGAAGGCGCAGGCAGTCAGTGTAGGAATCTTCCTGTGGCTACCCACTCTCTAACAAATATACCATTTTGGATGCTGTTGGGGGGAGACGGCCTATCAGGGGAAAGCAACAGCAGTGGCACCACGGCTGGATCTGTTGTTCAGCAGGGAGTGGCAAAGCTCAGAAGAGCAATAGTTATCGGGGACGTTATAGTCAGGGGAACAGATAGGCGTTTCTGTGGACATGAAAGAGACTCCAGGATGGTATGTTGCCTCCCTGGTGCCAGGGTCAAGGATGTATCTGAACGGGCACGGGGCATTCTGAAGGGGGAGGGTGAACAGCCAGAGGTTGTGGGACACATTGGTACTGTCGACATCGGCAGGAACAGTGACGAGGTCCTGCAGTGGGAGTTCAGGGAGTTAGGAAGAAAGTTAAAAGGCAGGAACTCCAGGGTTGACATCTCGGGATTCCATCCTGTGCCAAGTGCCAGTGAGGCTAGAAATAGGAAAATAGTGCAGCTAAACACGTGGCTGTACAGCTGGTGTATGTGGGAGGGTTTCAGCTATCTGGATCATTGAGTTCTCTTCCGGGACAGGTGGGCGCGGTACAAGAAGAATGGGTTGCATCTAAACTGGAGGGGCACAAATATCCTGCCTGCGAGGTTTGCTCGCGTCACTCGAGAGGGTTTAAACTAGTGTGGTACGTGGTGGGAACCAGAGTAGTAGGGCAGCAGGTGAAATAACTGAGGGGGGACCAGTAAATAAGGCCAGTAAGACTGAGAGGAAGAGCAGGCAGGGAGATGTTGCTGAGCACAACGTGACTGGTCATCTGAAAGTGCATTTGTTCAATGCGAGATGTATAACAGGTAAGGCAGATGAATTTAGAGCTTGGAATATTACTTGGAACGATGACGTTGTTGCGATGACAGAGTCTCAAATTCCACATTCCCATCTACTGAATAACCCTTGATCCCCTTGCCAAACCTAGTTTCGGGTTTAACCGAGTCAGGATGGAGATGGACGGACAAAGCGCTCACAAAGGGTTCATTGGAAATACAAATGTTTAACTGAGACTGGAAGGCTCTGATTTAATCTGTTTTATATGTTTAACTCTGGCTGGCTGGTTATCCCCATTATAACACACACTGTATGAAAAGACAGCTGGGTATTTGCAGTCAGAACTGACACATGCTCTGGGATCAGATACTTCCTCTCCACTAAGATTTGATACCCCCATGAGATTGGATTCTCCCCAGGATCAGAGCAACCAACCAAGACCGACAACCCCTCTCCACAAAATTTAAATCTTGGGATCAGATCCCTTCCAGAGTTTTACCGCTCTGCTCACAGTTCTGCCACCTTCCCCGCTCCCAGGATTCGACATTCTGTGATCAGAGTCCCCCAGGGTTTGGACCATCCCTGTGCGACTAGAATGACACCCGCGGATCGGACTTCCCGCGTATCAGCTCCCCTAATCGAGTCTTGAATCATCACTCCTCGTGCCGCATCCACCTAACTGAGCTCAGACCACACTCCAGGATGGGGGACCACTCCCCGAGGTTGGGATCACTTTCCCTCCCAAGAACTTTCCCTGGCGCACGTGTCCGATCACTGTTCAGCATGGGTGATCCGTCCCTGGAGGACAGGACCAGCCATTCTCTCTCCGACTCCCCCACACCAGACTCAGAACATGCTCTCCGAAAGGAAACATTTCCAGTGGTTCAGAATCTCCAGTCCAGTGAACAGTGATGTCACCACCTTCAACACCTCTGGGGTTCATGATTTCACACTCCCTGATATCAGAGAGCTCCCCACACCCTGGGGCCATGGTTTGGACTGCCCTGGTCATGACTCGATCTCCAGAGTCCTCCCTGCCCAACTGGAAGCAAAGCCTGTCATTCATCCTGACGTCAGTGTGGAAACCAGTCAAGGTAAAATCAGAAGTCTGTGGAGTTCAAACTCTGAAACTCTGCACCCCACCTGTGCCATTCATCCCTGTTTAGAAACCAGGCATGAGTACAGAAGTGAAATCAAAATAACGGAACTGTCATAAATCTGTTAAAAATAGGAGAATGCTGAAAACGCTCAGCAGTCAGGTAGCATCTGTGGAGGGAGAAACAGAGTTAATGCTTCATGTGGTTAGCCTTCCATCAGAACATGAAGGAAGAACAGAATAACAGTTTTATAACAATGGTAAAGCCAGTGAAAAGTAGGGCCTCGGGGTAGAGGGATTTATGGGAAAGGTCTGTGATTTATGGAGGAAAGGCATGATTCAATGATAAAGGGGATGATGGTGCAAGACGAATGAGACAATTAAACATAGAACATAGAACATAGAACATAGAACATAGAAAATACAGCACAGAACAGGCCCTTCGGCCCACGATGTTGTGCCGATCCTTTGTCCTCTGTCAAGGACAATTTAATCTATACCCCATCATTCTCCTTTATCCATATACCTATCTAAAAGCCGTTTGAAAGTCCCTAAAGTTTCTGACTCAACAACTTCCCCAGGCAAGGCATTCCATGCCCCGACCACTCTCTGGGTAAAGAACCTTCCCCTGACATCCCCCTTATATCTCCCACCCTTCACCTTAAATTTATGACCCCTTGTAACGCTTTGCTCCACCCGGGGAAAAAGTTTCTGACTGTCTACCCTATCTATTCCCCTGATCATCTTATAAACCTCTATCATGTCACCCCTCATCCTTCTCCGTTCTAATGAGAAGAGGCCTAGAATGTTCAGCCTTTCCTCGTAAGACTTATTCTCCATTCCAGGCAACATCCTGGTAAATCTCCTTCTGCACCCTCTCCAAGGCTTCCACATCCTTCCTAAAATGAGGCGACCAGAACTGCACACAGTACTCCAAATGAGGCCCTACCAAGGTCCTGTACAGCTGCATCATCACCTCACGGCTCTTAAATTCAATCCCTCTGCTAATGAACGCTAACACCCCATATGCCTTCTTCACAGCCCTATCCACTTGAGTTGCAACTTTCAACGATCTATGCACATAGACCCCAAGGTCTCTCTGCTCCTCCACATGCCCAAGAACCCTACCGTTAACCCAGTATTTTGCATTCGTGTTTGTCCTTCCAAAATGGACGACCTCACACTTTTCAGGGTTAAACTCCATCTGCCACTTTTCAGCCCAGCACTGCAACCTATCCAAGTCCCTTTGCAGACGACAATAGCCCTCCTCGGTATCCACAACTCCACCAACCTTTGTATCATCTGCAAATTTACTGACCCACCCTTCGACTTCCTCATCCAAGTCGTTAATAAAAATCACAAACAGGAGAGGACCCAGAACTGATCCCTGTGGCACGCCACTGGTAACTGGGCTCCAGGCTGAGTATTTACCATCTAAGACCACTCTCTGCCTTCTATCAGTTAGCCAATTCTTAATCCAACTGGCCACATTCCCCACTATCCCATGCCTCCTGACTTTCTCCATAAGTCTACCATGGGGGACCTTATCAAATGCCTTACTAAAATCCATGTACACCACATCCACTGGTTTACCCTCATCCACTTGCTTGGTCACCTGCTCAAAGAATTCAATCAGGCTTGTGAGGCAAGACCTACCCCTCACAAAACCGTGCTGACTGTCCCGAATCAAGCAGTGTCTTTCCAGATGCTCAGAAATCCTATCCCTCAGCACCTTTTCCATCAACTTGCCTACCACCGAAGTAAGACTAACTGGCCTGTAATTCCCAGGGTTGTTCCTATTCCCTTTCTTGAACAGGGGCACAACATTTGCCACCCTCCAATCACCTGGTACCACCCCCGTCAACAGAGAAGATGAAAAGATCATTGCCAGCGGCTCTGCAATTTCATCCCTTGCTTCCCATAACATCCTTGGCTATACCCCGTCAGGCCCGGGAGACTTGTCTATCTTCAAGTTATTCAAAAACCCCAACACATCTTCCCTCCTAACGAGCACTTCCTCGAGCTTACCAGTCTGTTTCACACCGTCCTCTTCAGTAATACACCCCTTCTCATTCGTAAATACCGAAGAGAAGTACTCATTCAAAACCTCACTTATCTCTTCCGGCTCAACACACAGTCTCCCGCTATTGTCCTTGACCGGACCTACGGTCCCCCTAGTCATCCTCATATTTCTGACATACGCGTAAAAGGAACAGAGGATGGGCCCAGAGGAGGTGTAAATGGTTACAGCTTAATAACAGAGGGGGGAGGGGAACATGGAAACTGTGGCAAGTAGGAACATGTTCCATTCGCCAGAATAGTGTCAGAGAATTGTGGCTAAACTCCAGGGATGTGGACCGGCCTACCAGCTGTGTACCAGTAGGTGATCCCCATCTCAAGCACAAGCGCACATCCCCTATATTCCCAATGACTCTTGGATGATAGCCTCCATTACCTGCACAGGCCGTCCGAGAAAGTGGAAGCGATGGTCATAATCTAAAGTTTTCAATCTCCTATTGAGCCTGACAAACAATATAAGGTCTTCTTCGAAAGAAAACGGCGATGTTCCTGAGTGAACTTCAGTGGAAGCGTGGTAGAGGTCGAGGATAGAGAGGTCAGAGTGGTAGAGGGATGTAGAATTAAAGTGACAAGCGAGTGGATGCACAGGGTCATGCATGCAGACAGATTGGGGAAGTCCAACAACAACAAAAATAAAACTCGATCTGAATTTGTTCCTCTCCCAATGTCCAGGAGACATCATTGTGTGCAGTGAATATAACTACTATTTTGTAAGAAGTACAAGCAGATCCCTGTTTCCTCTGGAAGGAGAGTTTGGGCCTTGGAGTGTGGGAGGCAAATAGTCAGAGTGTAGTTTCATAATGGTTTCATAATGGGTGGGGGACGGTAGGGGAGCAGAATATAGCATGGCAGGTGGGCATAACTGGATGTGGCTGAATGTTGGAGGATTGTGAGTTGAATATGGAGGCTGATACGTTGGAAGATGAGAACAAGGGGAACTTTATCGTGGTCCTGGCACGGAGGGGAGGGGGTGAAGGCAGTAATGTGGCAAATGGGATGGACATGGTCAAGGGCCCTGTTAAATGCAGTGGAGTGAACCATCAGCTGAGGAAAAAGTATGACTTTTCAGAAGCACTTGTGTGGAAGATGGTATCTTTGGAACAGATGGAACTGAGCTGGATAAACTCGGAGAATGGAATCGCACATTTCCAAGACGTGGGGTCGGAGGCACGATAATTAATGTAGCTGTGGGGGCCAGTGGGATTACAGTAGATATGGGTGAACAGCCAGTCCCCTGGAATGGACGTGTAGAAGTAGAGGAAGGGGCAGGAAATGCTAGAGATGGGCCTTGTGAAGACGAGGGAGTGTTGGAAATTAGAAGCAATGTTGATGGAAGTTTCCAGTTCAAGGCAACAGAAGGAAACAAGCACAGTAATCGAAGTAGCGGGAAAAATAATGTTAGGAAGAGGACCTCGGTAGGATTGGAATAAAGAATGGCCCATTTACCATACAAAAACGCAGCATAGCTAGGAATAAAACTGGTTCCATAGCGACATCAGTTGAGTATGGAATATCCCAATGTTTACACTGGAGGTCCATAGACGTACACTTTACACACATCATTGTGGGTATACCTACCCCAAATGCTCTGCAGCGGTTCAAGAAGGCAGCTCATCACCACCTTCTCACAGACAATTAGGGATGGGCAATAAATGCTGGCCTGGCCAGCGACACCCACATCCCATGAATGAATAAAAAAAGAGTGTTACAATGACTATACACAGATTAAGAAATGTCATTATAAAGTGGATTAGAATACTGTTATACTTCTGGAGTCCTGCTGTTAAACTATCAGTAAGCAGGTAACATCTGTTTCTGTTGGACCAGTTCAATGGGAGATTGAGAAATACAAATATAATTCAATTTCTAACCGTATCACAAAATTTCAGCAAAAATTATCACCATATAGAATACATTACATTCGTAAAATACAGAGGAAACTCCAAGGAATGGAGAGATCAGTCACCCAAAGCAATGATTCTGCAACAGAACCGGGATTGTGCAATCATACTCTGTACAAAACTACAGTGATAGATGCTCCCAGTAATACATGACTACTGGAGTCAGGTATTCCACTCCGGTTCGTGACACACGTTCTGTACAAAACTACAATGACAGAGGATCCCAGTAATGCATGGCAACTAGGATCCCATTAGTGACCTACATTTGATTTTACACTAAGTGATGCTCCCACTAATACCTTCAGTCAGTGAGTTGCTTTCACTTTTGTCTAATTCAACATTACACGATATTCCACTGTGTGTAATAATGTGCTTATGCAGAGACCTTGTCAGTTACAGACAGAGCCTTATTTTTAGTTGAGAAAATGGAATGCCACCGAAGAGATAATTCAGGATATTTGAAGTAAAAAAATGTTGATGTAGATCGGGTGTCTCTGTATCACACACCACTAGATCAGGTTGTAACATTATCAGTCACAGAGTGAAACCAGAGACCAGCTCATGCACAGATATGCATAACTTCAATGGTTTTAGTCACTTACCAGGAACACCAATAACTTCAAGCAATAGGTAGTATATGTTCTCGATACTGTAAGAAGTTCCAATCCTGTGCCCTGTGATGTGATCTGTCTGAAGGTACTGCAGGCAATCCCTCTGGATTGAACTCTGAGGCAATACATTCCCAGAGCGTGTAATATGTACCCTGTGGAATCTCCAAGGGGATATTGAGGATTGCTCATTTTTCAAACTATGTGTTTTTAAAATAAACAAACAGAGTACGACATTGAGTTCAATCTGCATTCTGATAGAATCTGTTTATTTCCGAGATTCTTTTGGAAACATCCAAAGACTGGACAATTCTGAATACATTAATTAAATAATGTAAACTTGAAGCTGTTTTCTCCCAACAAAGAGGTTTCCTATTCAACCACCAATCAATCCCATCTCTCGATCTCATTTTTTTTCAGTGATTTCCTTCAGCTGATTTTGTTGTCAAGAGTAGATTTCAGTCATCGTCCATCTGGGCCTTGAGCTTCAGCCTCTCAATGTAAAGCACGGAGAACTGGGACTGCGGGCAAAAAAAACTCCAGGGGGTCTCTCACTGTGAAGTGTCTTCAGCTGTTCCGGGGGAGGGAATAGAGAAGAGAAGAGATCGGACAAGGGCAGGGTTAACCAGAGGGAGAGATTCACTGCCCCACAACATGTTTGACCAATTAAACTAAATACATCAACAGGAGAAGGCCAATCAGTGCATCGAACCAGCAATGGAGGATTGCAGTCAGCCCCTCGACCCTGTTATACAAGAACTGGAGGAGGCCCATTCAGCCCCTCGAGCCAGTAACACAGGGACAGGAGTAGGCCCATTGAGCCCCTTCTCGATCCTGTTTCACAGGAAAAGGAGGCCATTCAACCCCTTCTCGGGACTGCTACACGGGAACAGGAGGAGACCCATTCAGCCCCTCGAGCCTGTCACACAGGAACAGAAGGAGGCCATTCATACCCCACGTGTCTTTGACACAGGAAGAGGAGGAGGCCATTCAGCCGACGGGAGCCTATTACATAGAAGCAAGAGGAAGCCCATTCAGTTCTTTGCGCCTTTTACACAAGCACTGGAGAAGGCCTATCAACTCCTCGAATCCGTACCACAATAGAAGGATAAAGCCATTCAGCCCTCAATCCCGTTACACCGGAGCAGGAACATGCCCATTCAGCACCTACCCACCCGACACCCCCCACCCCCGGGTGTTTCATACAGGAGGAAGAGGAGGACCATTCGGCACCTACCCGCCCCAACCCCCGGGTTACATCACACAGGGACAGGAGGAGACCATTCAGCCCGCTCGGGCCTATTGTACAGGAATAGCATTCGGCCATTCAGCCCCTCGAATCTGTTACACAGAAACAGGAGGAGGTAATTCAGCCCTTCGAGCATGATCTGTCCTTGGACGGAAGATATGGGGTAACAGGAAATTAGGTAGACTAGATGCGACATAAGTCATCACAGCGGGAGTAAGGGTAATGGAATTTTCCCGACTCGTGAACGAGTGAACAGCACCTCAGTATGATGTCTCATCCACAAAGCGGCACATTCAACAATGCAACATTCCCTCAATACTGTCCCACAAACCAGACTGTGCTCCCATCAGTATTGACTCTCCGACAGTGCAGCGCTCACTCAGAAGTGACCCTCTGACAGTGCAGCGCTCCCTCAGTACTGCTCCTCTGGCAAGGCACTGTCCCTAAGTACTGATCCACTGATAGGGCACACTCCCTCATTACTGACCTTTCGACACTGCAGCGCTCCCGCAAAAACAACGCCGCCCGCCCCCCGCCCCCTCACCCCCACCAACCACAGTGGAGTAATCCCTCAGTACTGACTCCGAAGCGAACTGCACACCCTCAGTACTGACACTCCGGAGGCGAGGTTGATGAATAATCTTATATTTCTAAGCGTTCAAGGCAATTCGACTGCAGCAGGCGTCATTCAGCCTGTCACAGCAGGTCTGCTCAGGACACATTACACTGGTATCAGTGCATGTCTTTGTTACTGGGTGTCAGTGTGTGTCTTTGTGACTTGGTGTAAGTGTGTGTCTGTGTTACTGGGTATCAGTGTATGTCTTTGTGCCTTGGTGTCAGTGTATGTCAAAATACTTGGTGTAAGTGTATGTCTTTGTTACTTGGTGTAATTGTCTGTCTTTGTTACTTGGTGTAAGTGTATGTCTTTGTTACTTGGTGTCAGTGTATTTCTTTGTTACTTGGTGTCAGTGTATGTCTTTGTTACTTGGTGTCAGTGTATGTCTTTGTTACTTGGTGTCAGTGTATGTCTGTGTTACTTGGTGTAAGTGTGTGTCTTTGTTACTTGGTGTAAGTTTATGTCTTTGTTACTTGGTGTCAGTGTATGTCTTTGTGACTTGGTATCAGTGTATGTCTTTGTTACTGGGTGTCAGTGTGTGTCTGTGTTACAGGGTATCAGTGTATGTCTTTGTGACTTGGTATCAGTGTATGTCTTTGTTACTGGGTGTCAGTGTGTGTCTGTGTTCCTGGGTATCAGTGTATGTCTTTGTGACTTGGTGTCAGTGTATGTCTTTGTTACTGGATGTCAGTGTGTGTCTTTGTGACTTGGTGTCAGTGTATGTCTGTGTTACTGTTTATTAGTGTTTCTCTGTGTTACTGGGTGTCAGTGTGTGTTTGTTTGTGTTACTGGGTGTCAGTTTATGTCTTTGTTACTTGGTGTAACTGTGTGTCTGTTTTACTGGGTACCAGTGTCTGTCTTTGTTACTTGCTGTAAGTGTGTGTCTTTGTTACGTGGTGTAACTGTATGTCTTTGTTACTTGGTGTCAGTGTATGCCTGTGTTACTTCGTGTAAGTGCATGTCTTTGTTACTTGGTGTAAGAGTGTGTCTGTGTTACTTGGTGTAAGTTTGTGTCTGTGTTCCTGGGTATCAGTGTATGTCTTTGTTACTTGGTGTCAGTGTATGTCTGTGTTAGTTGGTGTAAGTGTGTGTCTGTGTTACTGGGTATCAGTGTATGTCTTTGTTCCTTGGTGTCAGTGTATGACTGTGTTACTTGGTGTAAGTGTGTGTCTGTGTCACTGGGTGTCAGTGTGTGTCTATGTTACTTGGTGTCCGTGTGTGTCTTTGTTACTGGGTGTCAGTGCATGTCTTTGTTACTTGGTGTCAGTGTATATATGTGTTACTTGGTGTAAGTGTGTGTCTTTGTTACCTGGTGTAATGGTATGTCTTTGTTACTTGGTGTCAGTGTATGTCTGTGTTATTTGGTGTAAGTGTATGTCTTTGTTACTTGGTGTAAGTGTGTGTCTGTGTTACTGGGTATCAGTGTATGTCTTTGTTACATGGTGTCAGTGTGTGTCAAAATACTTGGTTTCAGTGTATGTCTTTGTTACTTGGTGTAATTGTCTGTCTTTGTTACTTGGTGTAAGTGTATGTCTTTGTAACTTGGTGTCAGTGTATGTCTTTGTTACTTGGTGTCAGTGTATGTCTGTGTTAATTGGTGTCAGTGTGTGTCTTTGTCACTTGGTGTAAGTGTATGTCTTTGTTACTTGGTGTAATTGTCTGTCTTTGTTACTTGGTGTAAGTGTATGTCTTTGTTACTTGGTATCAGTGTATGTCTTTGTTACTGGGTGTCAGTGTGTGTCTGTGTTACTGGGTATCAGTGTATGTCTTTGTTACTTGGTGTCAGTGTATATCTGTGTTGCTTGGTGTAAGTGTGTGTCTGTGATACTGGGTGTCAGTGTGTGTCTGTGTTACTTGGTGTAATTGTGTGTCTTTGTTACTTGGTGTCCGTGTGTGTCTGTGTTACTGGTTGTCAGTGTATGTCTTTGTTCCTGGGTGTCAGTGTATGTCTTTGTTACTTGGTGTAAGTGTGTGTCTGTGTCACTGGGTATCAGTGTCTGTCTTTGTTACTTGGTGTAAGTGTGTGTCTTTGCTACTTGGTGTCAGTGTATGTCTGTGTTACTGGGTATCAGTGTATGTCTTTGTGACTTGGTATCAGTGTATGTCTTTGTTACTGGGTGTCAGTGTGTGTCTTTGTGACTTCGTGTCAGTGTATGTCTTTGTTACTTGGTGTAAGTGTGTGTCTGTGTTACTGGGTATCAGTGTATGTCTTTGTTACGTGGTGTCAGTGTGTGTCAAAATACATGGTTTCAGTGTATGTCTTTGTTACTTGGTGTAATTGTCTGTCTTTGTTACTTGGTGTAAGTGTATGTCTTTGTAACTTGGTGTCAGTGTATGTCTTTGTTACTTGGTGTCAGTGTATGTCTGTGTTACTTGGTGTCAGTGTGTGTCTTTGTCACTTGGTGTAAGTGTATGTCTTTGTTACTTGGTGTAATTGTCTGTCTTTGTTACTTGGTGTAAGTGTATGTCTTTGTTACTTGGTGTCAGTGTATGTCTTTGTTACTTGGTGTCAGTGTATGTCTGTGCTACTTGGTGTAAGTGTGTGTCTGTGTTACTGGGTATCAGTGTATGTCTTTGTGACTTGGTATCAGTGTATGTCTTTGTTACTGGGTGTCAGTGTGTGTCTGTGTTACTGGGTATCAGTGTATGGCTTTGTGACTTGGTATCAGTGAATGTCTTTGTTACTGGGTGTCAGTGTGTGTCTGTGTTCCTGGGTATCAGTGTATGTCTTTGTGACTTGGTATCAGTGTATGTCTTTGTTACTGGGTGTCAGTGTGTGTCTGTGTTCCTGGGTATCAGTGTATGTCTTTGTGATTTGGTGTCAGTGTATGTCTTTGTTACTGGGTGTCAGTGTGTGTCTTTGTGACTTGGTGTCAGTGTATGTCTATGTTACAGTTTATTAGTGTTTCTGTGTGTTACTGGGTGTCAGTGTGTGTTTGTTTGTGTTACTGGGTGTCAGTTTATGTCTTTGTTACTTGGTGTAACTGTGTGTCTGTGTTACTGGGTACCAGTGTCTGTCTTTGTTACTTGCTGTAAGTGTGTGCCTTTGTTACGTGGTGTAATTGTATGTCTTTGTTACTTGGTGTCAGTGTATGTCTGTGTTACTTGGTGTAAGTGTTTGTCTTTGTTACTTGGTGTAAGTGTGTGTCTGTGTTACTTGGTGTAAGTTTGTGTCTGTGTTCCTGGGTATCAGTGTATGTCTTTGTTACTTGGTGTCAGTGTATGTCTGTGTTAGTTGGTGTAAGTGTGTGTCAGTGTTACTGGGTATCAGTGTATGTCTTTGTTCCTTGGTGCCAGTGTATGACTGTGTTACTTGGTGTAAGTGTGTGTCTTTGTTACTTGGTTTCCGTGTGTGTCTGTGTTACTGGGTGTCAGTGCATGTCTTTGTTACTTGGTGTCAGTGTATATCTGTGTTACTTGGTGTAAGTGTGTGTCTTTGTTACCTGGTGTAATTGTATGTCTTTGTTACTTGGTGTCAGTGCATGTCTGTGTTATTTGGTGTCAGTGTATGTCTGTGTTATTTGGTGTCAGTGTATGTCTGTGTCACTGGGTATCAGTGTCTGTCTTTGTTACTTGGTGTAAGTGTGTTTGTGTGTTTCTGGGTATCAGTGTATGTCTTTGTTACTTGGTGTCAGTGTATGTCTGTGTTGCTTGGTGTAATTGTGTGTCTGTGTTACTGGGTGTCAGTGTGTGCCTGTGTTACTTGGTGTAATTGTGTGACTTTGTTACTTGGTGTCCGTGTGTGTCTGTGTTACTGGTTGTCAGTGTATGTCTTTGTTCCTGGGTGTCAGTGTATGTCTTCGTTACTTGGTGTAAGTGTGTGTCTGTGTCACTGGGTATCTGTGTCTGTCTTTGTTACTTGGTGTAAGTGTGTGTCTGTGTTACTGGGTATCAGTGTATGTCTTTGTTACTTGGTGTCAGTGTATGTCTGTGTTACTTGGTGTAAGTGTGTGTCTGTGTTACTGGGTATCAGTGTATGTCTTTGTGACTTGGTATCATTGTATGTCTTTGTTACTGGGTGTCAGTGTGTGTCTTTGTGACTTGGTGTCAGTGTATGTCTTTGTTACTTGGTGTAAGTGTGTGTCAAAATTCTTGGTTTCAGTGTATGTCTTTGTTACTTGGTGTAATTGTCTGTCTTTGTTACTTGGTGTCAGTGTATGTCTGTGTTGCTTGGTGTAAGTGTGTGTCTGTGCTACTGGGTGTCAGTGTGTGTCTGTGTTACTTGGTGTAATTGTGTGTCTTTGTTACTTGGTGTCCGTGTGTGTCTGTGTTACTGGTTGTCAGTGCATGTCTTTCTTACTTGGTGTCAGTGTATATATGTGTTACTTGGTGTAAGTGTGTGTCTGTGTTACTTGGTGTAAGTTTGTGTCTGTGTTCCTGGGTATCAGTGTATGTCTTTGTTACTTGGTGTAAGTGTATGTCTTTGTTACTTGGTGTAAGTGTGTGTCTGTGTTACTTGGTGTAAGTTTGTGTCTGTGTTCCTGGGTATCAGTGCATGTCTTTGTTACTTGGTGTCAGTGTATGTCTGTGTTAGTTGGTGTAAGTGTGTGTCTGTGTTACTGGGTATCAGTGTATGTCTTTGTTCCTTGGTGTCAGTGTATGACTGTGTTACTTGGTGTAAGTGTGTGTCTGTGTCACTGGGTGTCAGTGTGTGTCTATGTTACTTGGTGTAAGTGTGTGTCTTTGTTACTTGGTGTCCGTGTGTGTCTTTGTTACTGGGTGTCAGTGCATGTCTTTGTTACTTGGTGTCAGTGTATATATGTGTTACTTGGTGTAAGTGTGTGTCTTTGTTACCTGGTGTAATGGTATGTCTTTGTTACTTGGTGTCAGTGTATGTCTGTGTTATTTGGTGTAAGTGTATGTCTTTGTTACATGGTGTAAGTGTGTGTCTGTGTTACTGGGTATCAGTGTATGTCTTTGTTACATGGTGTCAGTGTGTGTCAAAATACTTGGTTTCAGTGTATGTCTTTGTTACTTGGTGTAATTGTCTGTCTTTGTTACTTGGTGTAAGTGTATGTCTTTGTAACTTGGTGTCAGAGCATGTCTTTGTTACTTGGTGTCAGTGTATGTCTGTGTTACTTGGTGTCATTGTGTGCCTTTGTCACTTGATGTAAGTGTATGTCTTTGTTACTTGGTGTAATTGTCTGTCTTTGTTACTTGGTGTAAGTGTATGTCTTTGTTACTTGGTGTCAGTGTATGTCCCTGTTACTTGGTGTCAGTGTATGTCTGTGTTACTTGGTGTAAGTGTGTGTCATTGTTACTTGGTGTAAGTGCATGTCTTTGTTACTTGGTGTCAGTGTCTGTCTTTGTTACTTGGTGTAAGTGTGTGTCTTTGCTACTTGGTGTCAGTGTATGTCTGTGTTACTGGGTATCAGTGTATGTCTTTGTGACTTGGTATCAGTGTATGTCTTTGTTACTGGGTGTCAGTGTGTGTCTTTGTGACTTCGTGTCAGTGTATGTCTTTGTTACTTGGTGTAAGTGTGTGTCTGTGTTACTGGGTATCAGTGTATGTCTTTGTTACGTGGTGTCAGTGTGTGTCAAAATACTTGGTTTCAGTGTATGTCTTTGTTACTTGGTGTAATTGTCTGTCTTTGTTACTTGGTGTAAGTGTATGTCTTTGTAACTTGGTGTCAGTGTATGTCTTTGTTACTTGGTGTCAGTGTATGTCTGTGTTACTTGGTGTCAGTGTGTGTCTTTGTCACTTGGTGTAAGTGTATGTCTTTGTTACTTGGTGTAATTGTCTGTCTTTGTTACTTGGTGTAAGTGTATGTCTTTGTTACTTGGTGTCAGTGTATGTCTTTGTTACTTGGTGTCAGTGTATGTCTGTGCTACTTGGTGTAAGTGTGTGTCTGTGTTACTGGGTATCAGTGTATGGCTTTGTGACTTGGTATCAGTGTATGTCTTTGTTACTGGGTGTCAGTGTGTGTCTGTGTTCCTGGGTATCAGTGTATGTCTTTGTGACTTGGTATCAGTGTATGTCTTTGTTACTGGGTGTCAGTGTGTGTCTGTGTTCCTGGGTATCAGTGTATGTCTTTGTGACTTGGTGTCAGTGTATGTCTTTGTTACTGGGTGTCAGTGTGTGTCTTTGTGACTTGGTGTCAGTGTATGTCTATGTTACAGTTTATTAGTGTTTCTCTGTGTTACTGGGTGTCAGTGTGTGTTTGTTTGTGTTACTGGGTGTCAGTTTATGTCTTTGTTACTTGGTGTAACTGTGTGTCTGTGTTACTGGGTACCAGTGTCTGTCTTTGTTACTTGGTGTCAGTGTATGTCTGTGTTACTTGGTGTAAGTGTGTGTCTGTGTTACTGGGTGTCAGTGTGTGTCTGTGTTACTTGGTGTAAGTGTGTGTCTTTGTTACTTGGTGTCCGTGTGTGTCTGTGTTACTGGGTGTCAGTGTATGTCTTTGTTACGGTGTGTCAGTGTATGTCTTTGTTACTTGGTGTAATTGTATGTCTTTGTTACTTAGTGTAAGTGTATGACTTTGTTACTTGGTGTAAGTGTGTGTCTGTGTTACTTGGTGTAAGTGTGTGTCAGTGTTCCTGGGTATCATTGTATGTCTTTGTTACTTGGTGTCATTGTATGTCTGTGTTACTTGGTGTCATTGTGTATCTGTGTTACTGGGTATCAGTGTATGCCTTTGTTACTTGGTGTCCTGGTATATCTGTGATACTTGGTGTAAGTGTGTGTCTTTGTTACTTGGTGTAATTGTATGTCTTTGATACTTGGTGTCAGTGTTTGTCTGTGTTCCTGGGTATCAGTGTGTGTCTTTGTGACTTGGTGTCGGTGTATGTCTGTGTTACATGGTGTAAGTGTGTGTCTGTGTTACTGGGTATCAGTGTATGTCTTTGTTACTTGGTGTAATTGTCTGTCTTTGTTACTTGGTGTAAGTGTATGTCTTTGTTACTTGGTGTCAGTGTATATCTTTGTTACTTGGTGTCAGTGTATGTCTGTGTTACTTGGTGTATGTGTGTGTCTTTGTTACTTGGTGTAAGTGTATGTCTTTGTTACTTGGTGTCAGTGCATGTCTTTGTTGCTTGGTGTCAGTGTGTGTCTGTGTAACTGGGTATCAGTGAATATCTTTGTGATTGGTATCAGTGTATGTCTTTGGTACTGGGTGTCAGTGTGTGTCTGTGTTACTGGGAGTCAGTGTATGTCTTTCTGACTTGGTATCAGTTTATGTCTTTGTTACTGGGTGTCAGTGTGTGTTTGTGTTACTGGGTATCTGTGTATGTCTTTGTGACTTGGTATCAGTGAATGTCTTTGTTGCTGGGTGTCAGTGTATGTCTTTGGTACTGGGTGTCAGTGTGTGTCTTTGTGACTTGGTGTCAGTGTATGTCTTTGTTAAATGGTGTAAGTGTGTGTCTGTGATACAGGGTATCAGTGTATGTCTTTGTTACTTGGTGTCAGTGTATGTCTGTGTTACTTGGTGTAAGTGTGTGTCTGTGTATCAGTGTATGTCTTTTTGAATTTGGTGTCAGTGTATGTCTTTGTTACTGTGTGTCATTGTGTGTCTTTGTGACTTGGTGTCAGTGTATGTCTGTGTTACTGGGTGTCAGTGTGTGTCTGTCTTACTGGCGTTCAGTATGTGTTTCTAACTGGGTGTCAGTGTGGGTCTGTGTTACTGGGTAGCAGTGTATGTCTTTGTTACTTGGTGTCAGTGTATGTCTGTGTAACATGGTGTAAGTGTGTGTCTGTGTTACTGGGTGTCAGTGTGTGTCTGTGTTACTTGGTGTCAGTGTATGTCTGTGTTACTTGGTGTAAGTGTGTGTCTGTGTTGCTGGGTATAGGTGTCTGTCTTTGTTACTTGGTGTAATTGTGTGTCTGTGTTACTGGGTGTCAGTGTATGCCTTTGTTACTTGGTGTCAGTGTATGTCTGTGTTACTTGGTGTAAGTGTGTGTCTGTGTTTCTGGGTGTCAGTGTGTGTCTGTGTTACTTGGTGTAAGTGTGTGTCTTTGTTACTTGGTGTCCGTGTGTGTCTGTGTTACTGGGTGTCAGTGTATGTCTTTGTTACTGTGTGTCAGTGTATGTCTTTGTTACTTGGTGTAAGTGTGTGTCTGTGTTACTGGGTATCAGTGTCTGTCTTTGTTACTTGGTGTAATTGTGTGTCTGTGTTACTGGGTATCAGTGTATGCCTTTGTGACTTCGTGTCAGTGTATGTCTTTGTTACTGGGTGTCAGTGAATATCTTTGTGATTTGTATCAGTGTATGTCAAAATACATGGTGTAAGTGTATGTCTTTGTTACTTGGTGTAATTGTCTGTCTTTGTTACTTGGTGTAAGTGTATGTCTTTGTTACTTGGTGTCAGTGTATGTCTTTGTTACTTGGTGTCAGTGTATGTCTGTGTTACTTGGTGTATGTGTGTGTCTTTGTTACTTGGTGTAAGTGTATGTCTTTGTTACTTGGTGTCAGTGCATGTCTTTGTTACTTGGTGTCAGTGTGTGTCTGCGTAACTGGGTATCAGTGAATATCTTTGTGATTGGTACCAGTGTATGTCTTTGTTACTGGGTGTCAGTGTGTGTCTGTGTTACTGGGTATCAGTGTATGTCTTTCTGACTTGGTATCAGTGTATGTCTTTGTTACTGGGTGTCAGTGTGTGTCTGTGTTACTGGGTATCTGTGTATGTCTTTGTGACTTGGTATCAGTGAATGTCTTTGTTGCTGGGTGTCAGTGTATGTCTTTGGTACTGGGTGTCTGTGTGTGTCTTTGTGACTTGGTGTCAGTGTATGTCTTTGTTACCTGGTGTAAGTGTGTGTCTGTGATACTGGGTATCAGTGTATGTCTTTGTTACTTGGTGTCAGTGTATGTCTGTGTTACTTGGTGTAAGTGTGTGTCTGTGTATCAGTGTATGTCTTTGAGACTTTGGTGTCAGAGTATGTCTTTGTTACTGGGTGTTATTGTGTGTCTTTGTGACTTGGTGTCAGTGTATGTCTGTGTTACTGGGTGTCAGTGTGTGTCTGTGTTACTGGGGTTCAGTGCGTGTTTCTAACTGGGTGTCAGTGTGTGTCTGTGTTACTGGGTAGCAGTGTATGTCTTTGTTACTTGGTGTCAGTGTATGTCTGTGTAACTTGGTGTAAGTGTCTGTCTGTGTTACTGAGTGTCAGTGTGTGTCTGTGTTACTTGGTGTAAGTGTGTGTCTTTGTTACTCTGTGTCTGTGTATGTCTTTGTTACTTGGTGTCAGTGTGTGTCTGTGTTACTGGGTATCAGTGTATGCCTTTGTGACTTGGTATCAGTGTATGTCTTTGTTACTGGGTGTCAGTGTGTGTCAGTGTTACTGGGTATCAGTGTATGTCTTTGTGACTTGCTATCAGTGTATGTCTTTGCTACTGGGTGTCAGTGTGTGTCTGTGTTCCTGGGTATCAGTGAATGTCTTTGTGACTTGGAGTCAGTGTGTGTCTTTGTTACTGGGTGTCAGTGTATGTCTTTGTTGCTTGGTGTCAGTGTATGTCTGTTTTACTGGATGTCAGTGTGTGTCTGTGTTACTGGGTGTCAGTGTATGTCTGTGTTACTGGGTGTCAGCGTATGTCTGTGTTACTTGGTGTAAATGTGAGTCTGTGTTATTGGGTATCAGTGTATGTCTTTGTGACTTGGTGTCAGTGTATGTCTTTGTTACTGGGTGTCAGTGTGTGTCTTTGTGACTTGGTGTCAGTGTATGGCTTTGTTACTTGGTGTAAGTGTGTGTCTGTGTTACTGGGTATCAGTGTAGGTCTTTGTTACTTGGTGTCAGTGTATGTCAAAATACTTGCTGTAAGTGTATGTCTTTGTTACTTGGTGTAATTGTCTGTCTTTGTTACTTGGTGTAAGTGTATGACTTTGTTACTTGGTGTCAGTGTGTGTCTCTGTTACTTGGTGTCATTGTATGTCTTTGTTACTGTTTATTATTGTTTCTCTGTGTTACAGGGTGTCAGTGTGTGTCTGTTTGTGTTACTGGGTGTCAGTGTATGTCTTTGTTGCTTGGTGTAAGTGTGTGTCTGTGTTACTGGGTATCAGGGTCTGTCTTTGTTACTTGGTGTAAGAGTGTGTCTTTGTTACTTGGTGTAATTGTATGTCTTTGTTACTTGGTGTAAGTGTATGACTTTGTTACTTGGTGTAAGTGTGTGTCTGTGTTACTTTGTGTAAGTGTGTGTCTGTGTTCCTGGGTATCATTGTATGTCTTTGTTACTTGGTGTCAGTGTATGTCTGTGTTACTTGGTGTAAGTGTGTGTCTGTGTTTTTGGGTATCAGTATATGTCCTTGTTACTTGGTGTAAGTGTTTGTCTTTGTTACTTGGTGTCCGTGTGTGTCTGTGTTACTGGCTGTCAGTGCATGTCTTTGTTACTTGGTGTCATTGTATATCTGTGATACTTGGTGTAAGTGTGTGTCTTTGTTAATTGGTGTAATTGTATGTCTTTGTTACTTGGTGTCAGTGTTTGTCTGTGTTCCTGGGTATCAGTGTGTGTCTTTGTGACTTGGTGTTAGTGTATGTCTGTGTTACTTGGTGTAAGTGTGTGTCTGTGTTACTGGGTATCAGTGTATGTCTTTGGTACTTGGTGTCAGTGTATGTCTGTGTTACTTGGTGTAAGTGTGTGTCTGTGTTACTGGGTGTCAGTGTGTGTCTGTGTTACTTGGTGTAAGTCTGTGTCTTTGTTACTTGGTGTCCGTGTGTGTCTGTGTTACTGGGTGTCAGTGCATGTCTTTGTTACTTGGTGTAATTGTATGTCTTTGTTACTTGGTGTCAGTGTATGTCTGTGTTACTTGGGGTAAGTGTATGTCTTTGTTACTTGGTGTAAGTGTGTGTCTGTGTTACTTGGTGTAAGTGTGTGTCTGTGTTCCTGGGTATCAGTGTATGTCTTTGTTACTTGGTGTCAGTGTATGTCTGTGTTACTTGGTGTATGTGTGTGTCTGTGTTACTGGGTATCAGTGTATGTCTTTGTTACTTGGTGTGAGTGTATGTCTGTGTTACTTGGTGTAAGTGTGTGTCTGTGTTACTGGGTGTCAGTGTGTGTCTGTGTTACTTGGTGTAAGTGTGTGTCTTTGTTACTTGGTGTCCGTGTGTGTCTGTGTTACTGGGTGTCAGTGTATGTCTTTGTTACTGTGTGTCAGTGTATGTCTTTGTTACTTGGTGTAAGTGTGTATCTGTGTTACTGGGTATCAGTGTCTGTCTTTGTTACTTGGTGTAATTGTGTGTCTGTGTTACTGGGTATCAGTGTATGCCTTTGTGACTTGTTGTCAGTGTATGTCTTTGTTATTGGGTGTCAGTGAATGTCTTTGTGATTGGTATCAGTGTATGTCAAAATACATGGTGTAAGTGTATGTCTTTGTTACTTGGTGTAATTGTCTGTCTTTGTTACTTGGTGTAAGTGTATGTCTTTGTTACTTGGTGCCAGTGTATGTCTTTGTTACTTGGTGTCAGTGTATGTCTGTGTTACTTGGTGTCAGTGTATGTCTGTGTTACTTGGTGGAAGTGTGTGTCTGTGTTACTGTGTATCAGTGTCTGTCTTTGTTCCTTGGTGTCAGTGTGTGTCTGTGTTACTGGGTATCAGTGTATGTCTTTGTTACTTGGTGTCAGTGTATGTCTGTGTTACTTGGTATAAGTGTGTGTCTGTGTTACTGGGTGTCATTATGTTTGTTTGTGTTACTGGGTATCAGTGTGTGTCTGTTACTTGGTGCAAGTGTGTGTCTTTGTTACTTGGTGTCTGTGTGTGTCTGTGTTACTGGGTGTAAGTGTGTGTCTGTGTTACTGGGTATCAGTGCCTGTCTTGGTTACTTGGAGTCAGTGCATGTCAAAATACTTGGTGTAAGTGTATGTCTCTGTTACTTAGTGTAATTGTGTGTATTTGTTACTTGGTGTCAGTGTATGTCTGTGTTACTTGGTGTAAGTGTGTGTCTTTGTTACTTGGTGTAAGTGTATGTTTTGGTTACTTGGTGTCAGTGTATGTCTTTGTTACTTGGTGTCAGTGTATGTCTTTGTTACTTGGTGTCAGTGTAGGTCTGTGTTACTTGGTGTAAGTGTGTGTCTGTGTTCCTGGGTATCAGTGCATGTCTTTGTTACTTGGTGTCAGTGTATGTATGTGTTACTTGGTGTAAGTGCGTGTCTTTGTTACTTGGTGTAAGTGCGTGTCTTTGTTACTTGGTGTAATTGCATGTCTTTGTTACTTGGTGTAATTGTATGTCTGTGTTACTGGGTGTAGGTGTATGTCTTTGTTACTTGGTGTCAGTGTATGTCTTTGTTACTTTGTGTAAATGTGTGTCTGTGTTACTTGGTGTAAGTGTGTGTCTGTGCTACTGGGTAACAGTGTATGTCTGTGTTACTTGGTGTCAGAGTATGCCTGTGTTACTTGGTGTAAGTGTGTGTCTTTGTTACTTGTTGTAATTGTATGTCTTTGTTATTGGTGTCAGTGTATGTCTTAGTTACTTGGTGTAAGTGTGTGTCTGTGCTACTGGGTAACAGTGTATGTCTTTGTTTCTTGGTGGAAGTGTGTGTCTGTGTTACTGGGTAACAGTGTATGTCTTTGTTACTCGGTTTCAGTGTATGTCTGTGTTACTTGGTGCAAGTGTGTGTCTTTGTTACTTGGTGTAATTGTAAGTCTTTGTTACTTGGTATCAGTGCATGTCTGTGTTAATTGGTGTCAGTGTATGTCTTTGTTACTGGGTGTCAGTGTATGTCTTTGTGACTTGGTGTCAGTGTATGTCTTTGTTACTTGGTGTAAGTGTGTGTCTGTGTTACTTGGTGTCAGTGTATGTCTTTGTGACTTGGTGTCAGTGTATGTCTTCGTTACTGGGTGTCAATGTCTGTTTTTGTGACTTGGTGTCAGTGTATGTCTTTGTTACTTGGTGTCAGTGTATGTCTTTATTACTTGGTGTCAGTGTATGTCTGTGTTACTTGGTGTAAGTGTGTGTATGTGTTACTGGGTATCAGTGTATGTCTTTGTTACTTGGTGTCAGTTTATGTCTTTGTTACTTGGTGTAAGTGTGTGTCTGCGTTACTGGGTGTCAGTGTATGTCTTTGTAACTTGGTGTCAGTGTATGTCTGTGTTACATGGTGTCAGTGTGTGTCTTTGTTACTGCATGTCAGTGTATGCCTTTGGTCCTTGGTGTAAGTGTGTGTCTGTGTTACTGGGTATCAGTGCATGTCTTTGTTACTTGGTGTAAGTGTATGTCTTTGTTACTTGGTGTCAGTGTATGTGTTTGTGACTTGGTGTCAGTGTATGTCTTTGTTACTGGGTGTCAGTGTATGTCTTTGTTACTTGGTGTAAGTGTGTGTCTTTGTTACTGGGTGTCAGTGCATGACTTTGTTACTTGGTGTCAGTGTATGTCTGTGTTACTTGGTGTCAGTGTACGTCTGTGTTACTTGGTGTCAGTGTGTGTCTGTGTTACTGGTTATCAGTGTATGTCTTTGTTACTTGGTGTCAGTGTATGTCTTTGTTTCTTGGTGTCAGTGTATGTCTTAGTTACATGGTGTCAGTGTGTATCTTTGACACTGGGTGTCAGTGTATGTCTTTGTTACTTGGTGTAAGTGTGTGTCTGTGTTACTGGGTATACGTGTATGTCTTTGTTACTTGGTGTAAGTGTATGTCTTTGTTACTTGGTGTAAGTGTATGTCTTTGTTACTGTGTGCCAGTGTATGTCTTTGTTACTGGGTGCCAGTGTATGTCTTTGTTACTTGGTGTCAGTGTATGTCTTTGTTACTTGGTGTCAGAGTATGTCTGTGTTACCTGGTGCAAGTGTGTGTCTGTGTTACTGGGTGTCAGTGTATGTCTTTGTTACTTGGTGACAGTGTCTGTCTGTGTTACATGGTGTCAGTGTGTGTCTTTGTTACTGGGTGTCAGTGTATGTCTTTGTTACTTGGTGTAAGTGTGTGTCTGTGTTACTGGGTATCAGTGTATGTCTTTGTTACTTGGTGTAAGTGTATGTATTTGTTACTTTGTGTCAGTGTATGTGTTTGTGACTTTGTGTCAGTGTATGTCTTTGTTACTTGGTGTAAGTGTGTGTCTGTTACTTGATGTAGGTGTTTTTCTTTGTTACTTGGTGTCAGTGTATGTCTTTGTTACTTGGTGTCAGTGTATGTCTGTGTTACTTGGTGTAAGTGTGTGTCTGTGTTACTGGGGGTCAGTGTGAGTTTCGAACTGGGTGTCAGTGTTTGTGTTAATGGGTGTCGGTGTATGCCTTTGTTACTGGGTGTCACTGTATGTCGTTGTTACTGGGTGTCAGTGTATGTCTTTTTTACTTGGTGTAAGTGTGTGTCTGTGTTACTGGGTATCAGTGTATGTCTTTGTTACTTGGTGTAAGTGTGTGTCTGTGTTACTGTGTATCAGTGTCTGTCTTTGTTCCTTGGTGTCAGTGTGTGTCTGTGTTACTGGGTATCAGTGTATGTCTTTGTTACTTGGTGTCAGTGTATGTCTGTGTTACTTGGTATAAGTGTGTGTCTGTGTTACTGGGTGTCATTATGTTTGTTTGTGTTACTGGGTATCAGTGTGTGTCTGTTACTTGGTGCAAGTGTGTGTCTTTGTTACTTGGTGTCTGTGTGTGTCTGTGTTACTGGGTGTAAGTGTGTGTCTGTGTTACTGGGTATCAGTGCCTGTCTTGGTTACTTGGAGTCAGTGCATGTCAAAATACTTGGTGTAAGTGTATGTCTCTGTTACTTAGTGTAATTGTGTGTATTTGTTACTTGGTGTCAGTGTATGTCTGTGTTACTTGGTGGCAGTGTGTGTCTTTGTTACTTGGTGGCAGTGTGTGTCTTTGTTACTGGGTGTCAGTGTCTGTCTTTGTTACTTTGTGTAAGTGTCTGTCTTTGTTACTTGGTGTCAGTGTCTGTCTTTGTGACTTGGTGTCAGTGTACGTCTTTGTTACTTGGTGTCAGTGTATGTCTTTGTTACTTGGTGTCAGTGTATGTCTTTGTTACTTGGTGTAAGTGTATGTCTGTGTTACTTGGTGTAAGTGTGTGTCTGTGTTACTGGGTATCAGTGTATGTCTTTGTTACTTGGTGTCAGTGTGTGTCTGTGTTACTTGGTGTAAGTGTGTGTCTGTGTTACTGGGTAACAGTGTATGTCCTTGTTACTTGATGTCAGAGTATGTCTGCGTTACTTGGTGTAAGTGTGTGTCTGTGTTACTTTGTATCAGTGTATGTCTTTGTTACTTGGTGTCAGTGTATGTCTTTGTTACTTTGTGTAAATGTGTGTCTGTGTTACTTGGTGTAAGTGTGTGTCTGTGCTACTGGGTAACAGTGTATGTCTGTGTTACTTGGTGTCAGAGTATGCCTGTGTTACTTGGTGTAAGTGTGTGTCTTTGTTACTTTGTATCAGTGTATGTCTTTGTTACTTGGTGTAAGTGTGTGTCTGTGTTACTGGGCAACAGTGTATGTCTTTGTTACTTGGTGTCAGTGTATGTCTTTGTTACTTGGTGTAAGTGTGTGTCTGTGTTACTTGTTGTAAGTGTGTGTCTGTGTTACTTGGTGTAAGTGTATGTCTGTGTTACTTGGTGTAAGTGTGTGTCTGTGTTACTGGGTATCAGTGTATGTCTTTGTTACTTGATGTCAGAGTATGTCTGTGTTACTTGGTGTAAGTGTGTGTCTGTGTTACTTTGTATCAGTGTATGTCTTTGTTACTTGGTGTAAGTGTGTGTCTGTGTTACTGGGTAACAGTGTATGTCTTTGTTACTTGGTGTCAGTGTATGTCTTTGTTACTTGGTGTAAGTGTGTGTCTGTGTTACTTGTTGTAAGTGTGTGTCTGTGTTACTTGGTATCAGTGTCTGTCTTTGTTACTTGGTGTATGTGTGTGTCTGTGTTACTGGGTAACAGTGTATGTCTTTGTTACTTAGTGTCAGTGTATGACTTTGTTACTTGGTGTCAGTGTATGTCTGTGTTACTTGGTGTCAGTGTATGTCTGTGTTACTTGGTGTAAGTGTGTGTCTGTGTTACTGGGTATCAGTGGATGTCTTTGTTACTTGGTGTCAGTGTATGTCTTTGTTACTTGGTGTAAGTGTGTGTCTGTGTTTCTGGGTGTCAGTGTATGTCTTTGTTACTTGGTGTCAGTGTATTTCTGTGTTACATGGTGTCAGTGTGTGTCTTTGCTACTGGGTGTCAGTGTATGTCTTTGTTACTTGGTGTAAGTGTGTGTCTGTGTTACTGGGTATCAGTGTATGTCTTTGTGACTTGGTGTCAATGTATGTCTTTATTACTTGGTGTCAGTGTAATTCTGTGTTACATGGTGTCAGTGTGTGTCTTTGTTACTTGGGGTCAGTGTGCGTCTGTGTTACTTTGGGTCAGTGTGAGTTTCGAACTGGGTGTCAGTGTGTGTGTTAATGGGTGTCGGTGTATGCCTTTGTTACTGGGTGTCACTGTATGTCGTTGTTCCTGGGTGTCAGCGTATGTCTTTGTTACTTGGTGTAAGTGTGTGTCTGTGTTACTGTGTATCAGTGTATGTCTTTGTTACTTGGTGTAAGTGTGTGTCTGTGTTACTGTGTATCAGTGTCTGTCTTTGTTACTTGGTGTCAGTGTGTGTCTGTGTTACTGGGTATCAGTGTATGTCTTTGTTACTTGGTGTCAGTGTATGTCTGTGTTACTTGGTGTAAGTGTGTGTCTGTGTTACTGGGTGTCATTATGTTTGTTTGTTTTATTGGGTGTCAGTGTTTGTCTGTTACTTGGTGCAAGTGTGTGCCTCTGTTACTTGGTGTCCGTGTGTGTCTGTGTTACTGGGTGTAAGTGTGTGTCTGTGTTACTGGGTATCAGTGTATGTCCTGGTTACTTGGTGTCAGTGCATGTCAAAATACTTGGTGTAAGAGTATGTCTTTGTTACTTAGTGTAATTGTGTGTATTTGTTACTTGGGGTCAGTGTATGTCTTTGTTCCTGGGTATCAGTGCATGTCTTTGTTACTTGGTGTCAGTGTATGTATGTGTTACTTGGTGTAATTGCGTGTCTTTGTTACTTGGTGTAATGGTATGTCTGTGTTACTGGGTGTAGGTGTATGTCTTTGTTACTT
This sequence comes from Heterodontus francisci, assembly GCF_036365525.1. NCBI lineage: Eukaryota > Metazoa > Chordata > Chondrichthyes > Heterodontiformes > Heterodontidae > Heterodontus > Heterodontus francisci. The sequence continues at coordinate 4,465,575 of NW_027140677.1, forward strand.
GGTGTCAGTGTATGTCTTTGTTACTTTGTGTAAATGTGTGTCTGTGTTACTTGGTGTAAGTGTGTGTCTGTGCTACTGGGTAACAGTGTATGTCTGTGTTACTTGGTGTCACAGTATGTCTGTGTTACTTGGTGTAAGTGTGTGTCTTTGTTACTTGTTGTAGTTGTGTGTCTTTGTTATTGGTGTCGGTGTATGCCTTTGTTACTGGGTGTCACTGTATGTCGTTGTTCCTGGGTGTCAGTGTATGTCTTTGTTACTTGGTGCAAGTGTGTGTCTGTCCTACTGGGTAACAGTGTATGTCTTTGTTACTTGGTGGAAGTGTGTGTCTGTGTTACTGGGTAACAGTGTATGTCTTTGTTACTCGGTTTCAGTGTATGTCTGTGTTACTTGGTGTAAGTGTGTGTCTTTGTTACTTTGTGTCAGTGTATGTGTTAGTGACTTTGTGTCAGTGTATGTCTTTGTTACTTGGTGTAAGTGTGTGTCTGTGTTACTTGATGCAGGTGTGTGTCTTTGTTACTTGGTGTAAGTGTTTTTCTTTGTTACTTGGTGTCAGTGTATGTCTTTGTAACTTCGTGTAAGTGTGTGTCTTTGTTACTTGGTGGCAGTGTGTGTCTTTGTTACTTGGTGGAAGTGTGTGTCTTTGTTACTGGGTGTCAGTGTCTGTCTTTGTTACTTGGTGTCAGTGTATGTCTTTGTTACTTGGTGTAAGTGTGTGTCTGTGTTACTGGGTATCAGTGGATATCTTTGTTACTTGGTGTAAGTGTGTGTCTGTGTTCCTGGGTATCAGTGCATGTCTTTGTTACTTGGTGTCAGTGTATGTCTGTGTTACTTGGTGTAAGTGTGTGTCTTTGTTAATTGTTGTAATTGTATGTCTTTGTTATTGGTGTCAGTGTATGTCTTTGTTACTTGGTGCAAGTGTGTGTTTGTGTTACTTGGTGTAAGTGTGTGTCTGTGTTACTGGGTAACAGTGTATGTCTTTGTTACTCGGTTTCAGTGTATGTCTGTGTTAATTGGTGTAAGTGTATGTCTTTGTTACTGGGTGTCAGTGTATGTCTTTGTTACTTGGTGTAAGTGTGCGTCTGTGTTACTTGGTGTCAGTGTATGTCTTTGTGACTTGGTGTCAGTGTATGTCTTTGTTACTGGGTGTCAGTGTCTGTTTTTGTGACTTGGTGTCAGTGTATGTCTTTGTTACTGAGTGTCAGTGTATGACTTTGTTACTTGGTGTCAGTGTATGTCTTTGTTACTTGGTGTCAGTGTATGTCTGTGTTACTTGGTGCAAGTGTGTGTCTGTGTTACTTGGTATCAGTGTATGTCTTTGTTACTTGGTGTCAGTGTATGTCATTGTTACTTGGTGTCAGTGTATGTCTTTGTTACTTGGTGTCAGTGTATGTCTTTGTTACTTGGTGTCAGTGTATGTGTTTGTGACTTGGTGTCAGTGTATGTCTTTGTTACTGGGAGTCAGTGTATGTCTTTGTTAATGGGTGTCAGTGTGTGTCTTTGTTACTGGGTGTCAGTGTATGTCTTTGTTACTTGGTGTCAGTGTATGTCTTTGTTACATGGTGTCAGTGTATGTCTTTGTTACTTGGTGTAAGTGTGTGTCTGTGTTACTGGGGGTCAGTGTGTGTCTGTGTTACTGGGTGTCAGTGTATGTCTTTGTTACTGGGTGTCAGTGTATGTCTTTGTTACTTGGTGTAAGTGTGTGTCTGTGTTACTGGGTGTCAGTGTCTGCCTTTGTTACTTGGTGTCAGTGTGTGTCTGTGTTACTGGGTATCAGTGTCTGTCTTTGTTACTTGGTGCAAGTGTGTGTCAGTGTTACTGGGTCTCAGTGTCTGTCTTTGTTACTTGGTGTCAGTGTGTGTCTGTGTTACTGGGTGTCATTGTGTTTGTTTGTGTTACTGGGTGTCAGTGTGTCTCTGTTACTGGATGTCAGTGTCTGTCTTTGTTACTTGGTGTCAGTGTATGACAAAATACTTGGTGTAAGTGTATGTCTTTGTTACTTGGTGTAATTGTCTGCCTTTGTTACTTGGTGTCAGTGTATGTCTGTGTTACTTGGTGTAAGTGTGTGTCTTTGTTACTTGGTGTAAGTGTATGTCTTTGTTACTGGGTGTCAGTGTTTGTCTTTGTTACTGGGTATCAGTGTATGTCTTTGTGACTTGGTATCAGTGTATGTCTGTGTTACTTGGTGTAATTTTGTGTCTGTGTTACTGGGTATCAGTGTATGTCTTTGTTACTTGGTGTCAGTGTATGTCTGTGTTACATGGTGTCAGTGTGTGTCTTTGTTACTGGGTGTCAGTGTATGTCTTTGTTCCTTGGTGCAAGTGTGTGTCTGTGTTACTGGGTATCAGTGTATGTCTTTGTTACTTGGTGTAAGTGCATGTCTTTGTGACTTGGTATCAGTGTATGTCTGTGTTACTTGGTGCAAGTGTGTGTCTGTGTTACTGGGTTTCAGTGTATGTCTTTGTTACTTGGTGTCAGTGTATGTCTTTGTTATTTGGTGTCAGTGTGTGTCTTTGTTACTGGGTGTCAGTGTATGTCTTTGTTACTTGGTGCAAGTGTGTGTCTGTGTTACTGGGTATCAGTGTATGTCTTTGTGACTTGGTATCAGTGTATGTCTTTGTCACTGTGTATCAGTTTGTGTTACTGGGTGTCAGTGTGTGTCTGTGACACTAGGTGTCAGTATTTAGTTTAGTTCAGAATTACAGCACTGAAACAGGCCCTTCGGCCCACCGAGTCTGTGCCGGATACAGCACTGAAACAGGCCCTTCGGCCCACCGAGTCTGTGCCGACCATCAACCACCCATTTATACTAATCCTACACTAATCCCGTATTCCTATCACATCCCCACCTGTACCTATATATTTCCCTACCACCTACCTATACTCGGGGCAATTTATAATGGCCAATTAACCTATCAACCTGCATGTGGGAGGAAACCGGAGCACCCGGAGGAAACACACGCAGACACAGGGAGAACTTGCAAACTCTGCACAGGCAGTACCCAGAATCGAACCCGGGTCCCTGGAGCTGTGAGGCTGCGGTGCTAACCACTGCGCCAATGTGCACCCCCCCCCCCCAGTATGTGCCTGTGTTACTTGGTGTCAGTGTGTGTCTTTGTTACTTGGTGTCAGTGTGTGTCTTTGTTACTTGGTGTCAGTGTATGTCTTTGTTACTTGGTTTAAGTGTATGTCTTTGTTACTTGCTGTAAGTGTGTGTCTGTGTTACTGGGTGTCAGTGTGTGTCTGCTTGTGTTACTGGGTTTCACTGTGTCTGTGTTCCTGGTGTTGGTGCATCTCTGTGTTTCCGTGAGTTCGTGCGTGATGTTTGTTTTACGGACTTTCAGTGTTTGTCTGTGTTACTGGGTGTCAGTGTGTATCTGTGTTCCTGGGTGTCAGTGTGTGTTTATTTGTGTTACTGGGTGTCATTGTGTGTCTGTGACACTACGTGTCAGTGTGTGTCTGTGTTATTGCGTGTCAGTGTGCTTCTGTGTTACTGGGTTTCAGTGTGTGTCTGTGACACTAGGTGTCAGTCTGTGTCTGTTACTGGGTGTCAGTGTGTGTCTGTGTTAATGGGGGTCAGTGTGTGTTTCTAACTGGGTGTCAGTGTGTGTGTGTTACTGGGTGTCAGTCTGTGTCTGTTTGTGTTACTGGGTTTCACTGTGTGTCTGTGTTCCTGGTGTTAGTGCATCTCTGTTCCAGTGTGTTGGTGCGTGATGTTTGTTTTACTGACTTTAAGTGTGTGTCTGTGATACAGGTGTCAGTGTGTCTCTGTGTTACTGTGTTTCACTGTGTGTTTGTTTGTGTTACTGTCTATCAGTGTGTGTCTGTGACACTAGGTGTCACTGTGTCTGTCTTACTGTGTGTCAGTGTGTTTCTGTGTTACTGGGGGTCAATGTGTGTGTGTGTGTGTGTGTTACTGGGTCTCAGTGTGTGTCTGTGACACTAGGTGTCAGTGTGTGTCTGTGTTACTGGGTGTCAGTGTGTTTATTTGTTACTGGGTGTCAGTGCATGTCTTTGTGACTTGGTGTCAGTGTATGTCTTTGTTACTTGGTGTCAGTGTATGTCTTTGTTACTTGGTGTGAGTGTGTGTCTGTTACTGGGTATCAGTGTATGTCTTTGTTACTTGGTGGAAGTGCATGTCTTTGTTACTTGGTGTAAGTGTGTGTCTGCGTTACTGGCGATCAGTGTATGTCTTTGTTACTTGGTGTCAGTGTATGTCTTTGTTACTTGGTATAAGTGTATGTCTGTGTTACTTGGTGTAAGTGCGTGTCTTTGTTACTTGGTGTCAGTGTATGTCTGTGTTACTTGGTGTAAGTGTATGTCTTTGTTACTTGGTGTCAGTGTATGTCTTTGTTACTTGGTGTCAGTGTATGTCTGTGTTACTTGGTGCAAGTGTGCGTCTGTGTTACTTGGTATCAGTGTATGTCTTTGTTACTTGGTGTCAGTGTATGTCATTGTTACTTGGTGTCAGTGTATGTCTTTGTTACTTGGTGTCAGTGTATGTCTTTGTTACTTGGTGTCAGTGTATGTGTTTGTGACTTGGTGTCAGTGTATGTCTTTGTTACTGGGTGTCAGTGTATGTCTTTGTTAATGGGTGTCAGTGTGTGTCTTTGTTACTGGGTGTCAGTGTATGTCTTTGTTACTTGGTGTCAGTGTATGTCTTTGTTACATGGTGTCAGTGTATGTCTTTGTTACTTGGTGTAAGTGTGTGTCTGTGTTACTTGGCGTGAGTGTGTGTCTGTTACTGGGTATCAGTGCATGTTTTTGTTACTTGGTGGAAGTGCATGTCTTTGTTACTTGGTGTAAGTGTGTGTCTGCGTTACTGGCGATCAGTGTATGTCTTTGTTACTTGGTGTCAGTGTATGTCTTTGTTACTTGGTGTAAGTGTATGTCTGTGTTACTTGGTGTAAGTGCGTGTCTTTGTTACTTGGTGTCAGTGTATGTCTGTGTTACTTGGTGTAAGTGTATGTCTTTGTTACTTGGTGTCAGTGTATGTCTTTGTTACTTGATGTATCTGTGTGTCTGTGTTACTGGGTATCAGTGCATAAGTTTGTGACTTGGTGTCATCGTATGTGTTTGTGACTTGGTGTCTGTGTTACTGGGTGTCAGTGTGTGTCTGTGTTACTGGGTGTCAGTGTGTTTGTTTGTGTTACTGGGTATCAGTGTCTGTCTTTGTTACTGGGTGTCAGTGTGTGTCTTTGTTACTGGGTGTCAGTGTGTGTCTGTGTTACTGGGTGTCAGTGTGTGTCTGTGTTACATGGTGTCAGTGTGTGTCTTTGTTACTTGGTGTAAGTGTGTGTCTGTGTTACTGGGTATCAGTGTATGTCTTTGTTACTTGGTGTCAGTGTTTGTCTGTGTTACTGGGTGTCAGTGTGTGTCTGTGACACTAGGTGTCAGTGTGTGTCTGTGTTACTGGGTGTCAGTGTGTGTCTGCAAATGTTACTTCGTGTCCGTTTGCATCTGGGTTACTGGGTGACAGTGTGTGTTTGTGACACTGGGTCTTTTGTGTGTTTGTGTTACTGGGTGTCAGTGTGTGTTTCTGTTGCTGCGTGTCAGCGTGTGTTTGCATTGCTGGGTGTCAGTGTGTGTCTGTTTGTGTTACTGGGTGTCTGTATTCCTGGTGTTGGTGCATCTCTGTGTTACCGTGTGTTAGTGCGTGATGTTTGTTTTACTGACATTCAGTGTATGTCTGTGTTACATGGTGTCAGTGTGTGTCTTTGTTACTGGGTGTCAGTGTATGCCTTTGTTACTTGGTGTAAGTGTGTGTCTGTGTTACTGGGTATCAGTGCATGTCTTTGTTACTTGGTGTAAGTGTATGTCTTTGTTACTTGGTGTCAGTGTATGTGTTTGTGACTTGGTGTCAGTGTATGTCTTTGTTACTGGGTGTCAGTGTATGTCTTTGTTACTTGGTGTAAGTGTGTGTCTTTGTTACTGGGTGTCAGTGTATGACTTTGTTACTTGGTGTCAGTGTATGTCTGTGTTACTTGGTGTCAGTTTACGTCTGTGTTACTTGGTGTCAGTGTGTGTCTGTGTTACTGGTTATCAGTGTATGTCTTTGTTACTTGGTGTCAGTGTATGTCTTTGTTTCTTGGTGTCAGTGTATGTCTTAGTTACATGGTGTCAGTGTGTGTCTTTGATACTGGGTGTCAGTGTATGTCTTTGTTACTTGGTGTAAGTGTGTGTCTGTGTTACTGGGTATAAGTGTATGTCTTTGTTTCTTGGTGTAAGTGTAAGTCTTTGTTACTTGGTGTAAGTGGATGTGTTTGTTACTTGGTGTAAGTGTATGTGTTTGTGACTTGGTGTCAGTGTCTGTGTTTGTGAATTGGTGTCAGTGTATGTCTTTGTTACTAGGTGTAAGTGTATGTCTTTGTTACTGTGTGCCAGTGTATGTCTTTGTTACTGGGTGCCAGTGTATGCCTTTGTTACTTGGTGTCAGTGTATGTCTTTGTTAATTGGTGTCAGAGTATGTCTGTGTTACCTGGTGTAAGTGTGTGTCTGTGTTACTGGGTGTCAGTGTATGTCTTTGTTACTTGGTGACAGTGTATGTCTGTGTTACATGGTGTCAGTGTGTGTCTTTGTTACTGGGTGTCAGTGTATGTCTTTGTTACTTGGTGTAAGTGTGTGTCTGTGTTACTGGGTATCAGTGTATGTCTTTGTTACTTGGTGTAAGTGTATGTATTTGTTAGTTGTGTCAGTGTATGTATTTGTTACTTTGTGTCAGTGTATGTGTTTGTGACTTTGTGTCAGTGTATGTCTTTGTTACTTGGTGTAAGTGTGTGTCTGTTACTTGATGTAGGTGTGTGTCTTTGTTACTTGGTGTAAGTGTTTTTCTTTGTTACTTGGTGTCAGTGTATGTCTTTGTTACTTGGTGGCAGTGTGTGTCTTTGTTACTTGGTGGCAGTGTGTGGCTTTGTTACTGGGTGTCAGTGTCTGTCTTTGTTACTTTGTGTAAGTGTCTGTCTTTGTTACTTGGTGTCAGTGTCTGTCTTTGTGACTTGGTGTCAGTGTACGTCTGTGTTACTTGGTGTAAGTGTGTGTCTGTGTTACTTTGTATCAGTGTATGTCTTTGTTACTTGGTGTAAGTGTGTGTCTGTGTTACTGGGTAACAGTGTATGTCTTTGTTACTTGGTGTCAGTGTATGTCTTTGTTACTTGTTGTAAGTGTGTGTCTGTGTTACTTGTTGTAAGTGTGTGTCTGTGTTACTTGGTATCAGTGTCTGTCTTTGTTACTTGGTGTATGTGTGTGTCTGTGTGACTGGGTAACAGTGTATGTCTTTGTTACTTAGTGTCAGTGTATGACTTTGTTACTTGGTGTCAGTGTATGTCTTTGTTACTTGGTGTAAGTGTGTGTCTGTGTGACTGGGTATCAGTGGATGTCTTTGTTACTTGGTGTAAGTGTATGTCTTTGTTACTTGGTGTAAGTGTGTGTCTGTGTTACTGGGTGTCAGTGTATGTCTTTGTTACTTGGTGTCAGTGTATTTCTGTGTTACATGGTGTCAGTGTGTGTCTTTGCTACTGGGTGTCAGTGTATGTCTTTGTTACTTGGTGTAAGTGTGTGTCTGTGTTACTGGGTATCAGTGTATGTCTTTGTGACTTGGTGTCAATGTATGTCTTTATTACTTGGTGTCAGTGTAATTCTGTGTTACATGGTGTCAGTGTGTGTCTTTGTTACTTGGGGTCAGTGTGTGTCTGTGTTACTGGGGGTCAGTGTGAGTTTCGAACTGGGTGTCAGTGCGTGTGTTAATGGGTGTCGGTGTATGCCTTTGTTACTGGGTGTCACTGTATGTCGTTGTTACTGGGTGTCAGTGTATGTCTTTGTTACTTGGTGTAAGTGTGTGTCTGTGTTACTGTGTATCAGTGTCTGTCTTTGTTACTTGGTGTCAGTGTGTGTCTGTGTTACTGGGTATCAGTGTATGTCTTTGTTACTTGGTGTCAGTGTATGTCTGTGTTACTTGGTGTCAGTGTGTGTTTGTGTTACTGGGTGTCAGTGTGTGTCTGTTACTTGGTGCAAGTGTTTGTCTTTGTTACGTGGTGTCCGTGTGTGTCTGTGTTACTGGGTGTAAGTGTGTGTCTGTGTTACTGGGTATCAGTGTATGTCTTGGTTACTTGGTGTCAGTGCATGTCAAAATACTTGGTGTAAGAGTATGTCTTTGTTACTTAGTGTAATTGTGTGTATTTGTTACTTGGTGTAAGTGCGTGTCTTTGTTACTTGGTGTAAGTGCGTGTCTTTGTTACTTGGTGTAATTGTATGTCTGTGTTACTGGGTGTAGGTGTATGTCTTTGTTACTTGGTGTCAGTGTATGTCTTTGTTACTTGGTGTCAGTGTATGTCTGTGTTACTTGGTGTCAGTGTATGTCTTTGCTACTTGGTGTAAGTGTGTGTCTGTGTTACTGGGTATCAGTGGATGTCTTTGTTACTTGGTGTCAGTGTATGTCTTTGTTACTTGGTGTAAGTGCGTGTCTTTGTTACTTGGTGTAATTGTATGTCTGTGTTACTGGGTGTAGGTGTATGTCTTTGTTACTTGGTGTCAGTGTATGTCTTTGTTACTTTGTGTAAATGTGTGTCTGTGTTACTTGGTGTAAGTGTGTGTCTGTGCTACTGGGTAACAGTGTATGTTGTGTTACTTGGTGTCAGAGTATGTCTGTGTTACATGGTGTCAGTGTGTGTCTTTGTTACTTGGGGTCAGTGTGTGTCTGTGTTACTGGGGGTCAGTGTGAGTTTCGAACTGGGTGTCATTGTGTGTGTTAATGGGTGTCGGTGTATGCCTTTGTTACTGGGTTTCACTGGATGTCGTTGTTACTGGGTGTCAGTGTATGTCTTTGTTACTTGGTGTAAGTGTGTGTCTGTGTTACTGTGTATCAGTGTATGTCTTTGTTACTTGGTGTAAGTGTGTGTCTGTGTTACTGTGTATCAGTGTCTGTCTTTGTTACTTGGTGTCAGTGTGTGTCTGTGTTACTGGGTATCAGTGTATGTCTTTGTTACTTGCTGTCAGTGTATGTCTGTGTTACTTGGTGTAAGTGTGTGTCTGTGTTACTGGGTGTCATTATGTTTGTTTGTGTTACTGGGTGTCAGTGTGTGTCTCTAACTTGGTGCAAGTGTGTGTCTTTCTTACTTAGTGTAATTGTGTGTATTTGTTACTTGGTGTCAGTGTATGTCTTTGTTCCTGGGTATCAGTGCATGTCTTTGTTTCTTGGTGTCAGTGTATGTATGTGTTACTTGGTGTAATTGCGTGTCTTTGTTACTTGGTGTAAGTGCGCTTCTTTGTTACTTGGTGTAAGTGTGTGTCTGTGTTACTTGATGTAGGTGCGTGTCTTTGTTACTTTGTGTAAGTGTTTTTCTTTGTTACTTGGTGTCAGTGTATGTCTTTGTTACTTCGTGTAAGTGTGTGTCTGTGTTACTTGGTGTAAGTGTGTGTCTGTGCTACTGGTTAACAGTGTATGCCTGTGTTACTTGGCGTCAGAGTATGTCTGTGTTACTTGCTGTAAGTGTGTGTCTGTGTTACTGGGTGTCAGTGCATGTCTTTGTTACTTGGTGTCAGTGTATTTCTGTTTACATGGTGTCAGTGTGTGTCTTTGCTACTGGGTGTCAGTGTATGTCTTTGTTACTTGGTGTAAGTGTGTGTCTGTGTTACTGGGTATCAGTGTATGTCTTTGTGACTTGGTGTCAATGTATGTCTTTATTACTTGGTGTCAGTGTAATTCTGTGTTACATGGTGTCAGTGTGTGTCTTTGTTACTTGGGGTCAGTGTGTGTCTGTGTTACTGGGGGTCAGTGTGAGTTTCGAACTGGGTGTCAGTGTGTGTGTTAATGGGTGTCGGTGTATGCCTTTGTTACTGGGTGTCACTGTATGTCGTTGTTACTGGGTGTCAGTGTATGTCTTTGTTACTTGGTGTAAGTGTGTGTCTGTGTTACTGTGTATCAGTGTATGTCTTTGTTACTTGGTGTAAGTGTGTGTCTGTGTTACTGTGTATCAGTGTCTGTCTTTGTTACTTGGTGTCAGTGTGTGTCTGTGTTACTGGGTATCAGTGTATGTCTTTGTTACTTGGTGTCAGTGTATGTCTGTGTTACTTGGTGCAAGTGTGTGTCTGTGTTCCTGGCTGTCATTATGTTTGTTTGTGTTACTGGGTGTCAGTGTGTGTCTGTTACTTGGTGCAAGTGTGTGTCTTTGTTACTTGGTGTCCGTGTGTGTCTGTGTTACTGGGTGTAAGTGTGTGTCTGTGTTACTGGGTATCAGTGTATGTCTTGGTTACTTGGTGTCAGTGCATGTCAAAATACTTGGTGTAAGAGTATGTCTTTGTTACTTAGTGTAATTGTGTGTATTTGTTACTTGGTGTCAGTGTATGTCTTTGTTCCTGGGTATCAGTGCATGTCTTTGTTACTTGGTGTCAGTGTATGTATGTGTTACTTGGTGTAAGTGCGTGTCTTTGTTACTTGGTGTAAGTGCGTGTCTTTGTTACTTGGTGTAATTGTATGTCTGTGTTACTGGGTGTAGGTGTATGTCTTTGTTACTTGGTGTCAGTGTATGTCTTTGTTACTTTGTGTAAATGTGTGTCTGTGTTACTTGGTGTAAGTGTGTGTCTGTGCTACTGGGTAACAGTGTATGTTGTGTTACTTGGTGTCAGAGTATGTCTGTGTTACATGGTGTCAGTGTGTGTCTTTGTTACTTGGGGTCAGTGTGTGTCTGTGTTACTGGGGGTCAGTGTGAGTTTCGAACTGGGTGTCAGTGTGTGTGTTAATGGGTGTCGGTGTATGCCTTTGTTACTGGGTGTCACGAGATGTCGTTGTTACTGGGTGTCAGTGTATGTCTTTGTTACTTGGTGTAAGTGTGTGTCTGTGTTACTGTGTATCAGTGTATGTCTTTGTTACTTGGTGTAAGTGTGTGTCTGTGTTACTGTGTATCAGTGTCTGTCTTTGTTACTTGGTGTCAGTGTGTGTCTGTGTTACTGGGTATCAGTGTATGTCTTTGTTACTTGGTGTCAGTGTATGTCTGTGCTACTTGGTGTAAGTGTGTGTCTGTGTTACTGGGTGTCATTATGTTTGTTTGTGTTACTGGGTGTCAGTGTGTGTCTGTTACTTGGTGCAAGTGTGTGTCTTTGTTACTTAGCGTAATTGTGTGTATTTGTTACTTGGTGTCAGTGAATGTCTTTGTTCCTGGGTATCAGTGCATGTCTTTGTTACTTGGTGTCAGTGTATGTCTTTGTTACTTTGTGTCAGTGTATGTCTTTGTTACTTTGTGTAAATGTGTGTCTGTGTAACTTGGTGTAAGTGTGTGTCTGTGCTACTGGGTATCAGTGTATGTTGTGTTACTTGGTGTCAGAGTATGTCTGTGTTACATGGTGTCAGTGTGTGTCTTTGTTACTTGGGGTCAGTGTGTGTCTGTGTTACTGGGGGTCAGTGTGACTTTCGAACTGGGTGTCAGTGTGTGTGTTAATGGGTGTCGGTGTATGCCTTTGTTACTGGGTGTCAATAGATATCGTTGTTACTGGGTGTCAGTGTATGTCTTTGTTACTTGGTGTAAGTGTGTGTCTGTGTTACTGTGTATCAGTGTATGTCTTTGTTACTTGGTGTAAGTGTGTGTCTGTGTTACTGTGTATCAGTGTCTGTCTTTGTTACTTGGTGTCAGTGTGTGTCTGTGTTACTGGGTATCAGTGTATGTCTTTGTTACTTGGTGTCAGTGTATGTCTGTGTTACTTGGTGTAAGTGTGTGTCTGTGTTACTGGGTGTCATTATGTTTGTTTGTGTTACTGGGTGTCAGTGTGTGTCTGTTACTTGGTGCAGGTGTGTGTCTTTGTTACTTAGTGTAATTGTGTGTATTTGTTACTTGGTGTCAGTGTATGTCTTTGTTCCTGGGTATCAGTGCATGTCTTTGTTACTTGGTGTCAGTGTATGTATGTGTTACTTGGTGTAAGTGCGTGTCTTTGTTACTTGGTGTAAGTGCGTGTCTTTGTTACTTGGTGTCAGTGTATGTCTGTGTTACTGGGTGTAGGTGTATGTCTTTGTTACTTGGTGTCAGTGTATGTCTTTGTTACTTTGTGTAAATGTGTGTCTGTGTTACTTGGTGTAAGTGTGTTTCTGTGCTACTGGGTAACAGTGTATGTTGTGTTACTTGGTGTCAGAGTATGTCTGTGTTACATGGTGTCAGTGTGTGTCTGTGTTACTGGGGTTCAGTGTGAGTTTCGAACTGGGTGTCAGTGTGTGTGTTAATGGGTGTCGGTGTATGCCTTTGTTACTGGGTGTCACTGGATGTCGTTGTTACTGGGTGTCAGTGTATGTCTTTGTTACTTGGTGTAAGTGTGTGTCTGTGTTACTGTGTATCAGTGTATGTCTTTGTTACTTGGTGTAAGTGTGTGTCTGTGTTACTGTGTATCAGTGTCTGTCTTTGTTACTTGGTGTCAGTGTGTGTCTGTGTTACTGGGTATCAGTGTATGTCTTTGTTACTTGGTGTCAGTGTATGTCTGTGTTACTTGGTGTAAGTGTGTGTCTGTGTTACTGGGTGTCATTATGTTTGTTTGTGTTACTGTGTATCAGTGTATGTCTTTGTTACTTGGTGTAAGTGTGTGTCTGTGTTACTGTGTATCAGTGTCTGCCTTTGTTACTTGGTGTCAGTGTGTGTCTGTGTTCCTGGGTATCAGTGCATGTCTTTGTTACTTGGTGTCAGTGTATGTATGTGTTACTTGGTGTAAGTGCGTGTCTTTGTTACTTGGTGTAAGTGCGTGTCTTTGTTACTTGGTGTAATTGTATGTCTGTGTTACTGGGTGTAGGTGTATGTCTTTGTTACTTGGTGTCAGTGTATGTCTTTGTTACTTTGTGTAAATGTGTGTCTGTGTTACTTGGTGTAAGTGTGTGTCTGTGCTACTGGGTAACAGTGTATGTTGTGTTACTTGGTGTCAGAGTATGTCTGTGTTACATGGTGTCAGTGTGTGTCTTTGTTACTTGGGGTCAGTGTGTGTCTGTGTTACTGGGGGTCAGTGTGAGTTTCGAACTGGGTGTCAGTGTGTGTGTTAATGGGTGTCGGTGTATGCCTTTGTTACTGGGTGTCACTGGATGTCGTTGTTACTGGGTGTCAGTGTATGTCTTTGTTACTTGGTGTAAGTGTGTGTCTGTGTTACTGTGTATCAGTGTATGTCTTTGTTACTTGGTGTAAGTGTGTGTCTGTGTTAATGTGTATCAGTGTCTGTCTTAGTTACTTGGTGTCAGTGTGTGTCTGTGTTACTGGGTATCAGTGTATGTCTTTGTTACTTGGTGTCAGTGTATGTCTGTGTTACTTGGTGTAAGTGTGTGTCTGTGTTACTGGGTGTCATTATGTTTGTTTGTGTTACTGGGTGTCAGTGTGTGTCTGTTACTTGGTGCAAGTGTGTGTCTTTGTTACTTGGTGTCCGTGTGTGTCTGTGTTACTGGGTGTAAGTGTGTGTCTGTGTTACTGGGTATCAGTGTATGTCTTGGTTACTTGGTGTCAGTGCATGTCAAAATACTTGGTGTAAGAGTATGTCTTTGTTACTTAGTGTAATTGTGTGTATTTGTTACTTGGTGTTAGTGTATGTCTTTGTTCCTGGGTATCAGTGCATGTCTTTGTTACTTGGTGTCAGTGTATGTATGTGTTACTTGGTGTAAGTGCGTGTCTTTGTTACTTGGTGTAAGTGCGTGTCTTGTTACTTGGTGTAATTGTATGTCTGTGTTACTGGGTGTAGGTGTGTGTCTTTGTTACTTGGTGTCAGTGTTTGTCTTTGTTACTGTGTGTCAGTGTATGTCTTTGTTAATGGGTGTCAGTGTGTGTCTTTGTTACTGGGTGTCAGTGTATGTCTTTGTTACTTGGTGTCAGTGTATGTCTTTGTTACATGGTGTCAGTGTATGTCTTTGTTACTTGGTGTAAGTGTGTGTCTGTGTTACTGGGTATCAGTGTAAGTCTGTGTTCCTGGGGGTCAGTGTGTGTCTGTGTTACTGGGGGTCAGTGTGTGTTTCGAACTGGGTGTCAGTGTATGTCTTTGTTACAGTGTGCCACTGTATGTCTTTGTTACTTGGTGTAAGTGTATGTCCTTGTTACTTGGTGTAAGTGTGTGTCTTTGTTACTTGGTGTCGGTATATGTCTTTGTTACTTGGTGTAAGTGTGTCTGTGTTACTGGGTGTCAGTGTATGTCTTTGTTACTGGGTGTCAGTGTATGTCTTTGTTACTTGGTGTAAGTGTGTGTCTGTGTTACTGGGTGTCAGTGTCTGCCTTTGTTACTTGGTGTCAGTGTGTGTCTGTGTTACTGGGTATCAGTGTCTGTCTTTGTTACTTGGTGTAAGTGTGTGTCAGTGTTACTGGGTCTCAGTGTCTGTCTTTGTTACTTGGTGTCAGTGTGTGTCTGTGTTACTGGGTGTCATTGTGTTTGTTTGTGTTACTGGGTGTCAGTGTGTCTCTGTTACTGGGTGTCAGTGTCTGTCTTTGTTACTTGGTGTCAGTGTATGACAAAATACTTGGTGTAAGTGTATGTCTTTGTTACTTGGTGTAATTGTCTGCCTTTGTTACTTGGTGTCAGTGTATGTCTGTGTTACTTGGTGTAAGTGTGTGTCTTTGTTACTTGGTGTAAGTGTATGTCTTTGTTACTGGGTGTCAGTGTTTGTCTTTGTTACTGGGTATCAGTGTATGTCTTTGTGACTTGGTATCAGTGTATGTCTGTGTTACTTGGTGTAATTTTGTGTCTGTGTTACTGGGTATCAGTGTATGTCTTTGTTACTTGGTGTCAGTGTATGTCTGTGTTACATGGTGTCAGTGTGTGTCTTTGTTACTGGGTGTCAGTGTATGTCTTTGTTCCTTGGTGCAAGTGTGTGTCTGTGTTACTGGGTATCAGTGTATGTCTTTGTTACTTGGTGTAAGTGTATGTCTTTGTGACTTGGTATCAGTGTTTGTCTGTGTTACTTGGTGTAAGTGTGTGTCTGTGTTACTGGGTATCAGTGTATGTCTTTGTTACTTGGTGTCAGTGTATGTCTTTGTTATTTGGTGTCAGTGTGTGTCTTTGTTACTGGGTGTCAGTGTATGTCTTTGTTACTTGGTGCAAGTGTGTGTCTGTGTTACTGGGTATCAGTGTATGTCTTTGTGACTTGGTATCAGTGTATGTCTTTGTCACTGTGTATCAGTTTGTGTTACTGGGTGTCAGTGTGTGTCTGTGACACTAGGTGTCAGTATTTAGTTTAGTTCAGAGATACAGCACTGAAACAGGCCCTTCGGCCCACCGAGTCTGTGCAGGATACAGCACTGAAACAGGCCCTTCGGCCCACCGAGTCTGTGCCGACCATCAACCACCCATTTATACTAATCCTACACTAATCCCGTATTCCTATCACATCCCCACCTGTACCTATATATTTCCCTACCACCTACCTATACTCGGGGCAATTTATAATGGCCAATTAACCTATCAACCTGCATGTGGGAGGAAACCGGAGCACCCGGAGGAAACACACGCAGACACAGGGAGAACTTGCAAACTCTGCACAGGCAGTACCCAGAATCGAACCCGGGTCCCTGGAGCTGTGAGGCTGCGGTGCTAACCACTGCGCCAATGTGCCCCCCCCCCTCCCCAGTATGTGCCTGTGTTACTTGGTGTCAGTGTGTGTCTTTGTTACTTGGTGTCAGTGTGTGTCTTTGTTACTTGGTGTCAGTGTATGTCTTTGTTACTTGGTTTAAGTGTATGTCTTTGTTACTTGCTGTAAGTGTGTGTCTGTGTTACTGGGCGTCAGTGTGTGTCTGCTTGTGTTACTGGGTTTCACTGTGTCTGTGTTCCTGGTGTTGGTGCATCTCTGTGTTTCCGTGAGTTCGTGCGTGATGTTTGTTTAACTGACTTTCAGTGTTTGTCTGTGTTACTGGGTGTCAGTGTGTATCTGTGTTCCTGGGTGTCAGTGTGTGTTTATTTGTGTTACTGGGTGTCATTGTGTGTCTGTGACACTACGTGTCAGTGTGTGTCTGTGTTATTGCGTGTCAGTGTGTTTCTGTGTTACTGGGTTTCAGTGTGTGTCTGTGACACTAGGTGTCAGTGTGTGTCTGTTACTGGGTGTCAGTGTGTGTCTGTGTTAATGGGGGTCAGTGTGTGTGTCTAACTGGGTGTCAGTGTGTGTGTGTTACTGGGTGTCAGTCTGTGTCTGTTTGTGTTACTGGGTTTCACTGTGTGTCTGTGTTCCTGGTGTTAGTGCATCTCTGTTCCAGTGTGTTGGTGCGTGATGTTTGTTTTACTGACTTTAAGTGTGTGTCTGTGATACAGGTGTCAGTGTGACTCTGTGTTACTGTGTTTCACTGTGTGTTTGTTTGTGTTACTGTCTATCAGTGTGTGTCTGTGACACTAGGTGTCACTGTGTCTGTGTTACTGTGTGTCAGTGTGTTTCTGTGTTACTGGGGGTCAATGTGTGTGTGTGTGTTACTGGGTCTCAGTGTGTGTCTGTGACACTAGGTGTCAGTGTGTGTCTGTGTTACTGGGTGTCAGTGTGTTTCTTTGTTACTGGGTGTCAGTGCATGTCTTTGTGACTTGGTGTCAGTGTATGTCTTTGTTACTTGGTGTCAGTGTATGTCTTTGTTACTTGGTGTGAGTGTGTGTCTGTTACTGGGTATCAGTGTATGTCTTTGTTACTTGGTGGAAGTGCATGTCTTTGTTACTTGGTGTAAGTGTGTGTCTGCGTTACTGGCGATCGGTGTATGTCTTTGTTACTTGGTTTCAGTGTATGTCTTTGTTACTTGGTGTAAGTGTATGTCTGTGTTACTTGGTGTAAGTGCGTGTCTTTGTTACTTGGTGTCAGTGTATGTCTGTGTTACTTGGTGTAAGTGTATGTCTTTGTTACTTGGTGTCAGAGTATGTCTTTGTTACTTGGTGTCAGTGTATGTCTGTGTTACTTGGTGCAAGTGTGTGTCTGTGTTACTTGGTATCAGTGTATGTCTTTGTTACTTGGTGTCAGTGTATGTCATTGTTACTTGGTGTCAGTGTATGTCTTTGTTACTTG
Organism: Heterodontus francisci; assembly: GCF_036365525.1. Lineage (NCBI taxonomy): Eukaryota > Metazoa > Chordata > Chondrichthyes > Heterodontiformes > Heterodontidae > Heterodontus > Heterodontus francisci. Next base: position 4,482,535 of record NW_027140677.1, read on the forward strand.
GTGGAAGTGCATGTCTTTGTTACTTGGTGTAAGTGTGTGTCTGCGTTACTGGCGATCAGTGTATGTCTTTGTTACTTGGTGTCAGTGTATGTCTTTGTTACTTGGTGTAAGTGTATGTCTGTGTTACTTGGTGTAAGTGCGTGTCTTTGTTATTTGGTGTCAGTGTATGTCTTTGTTACTTGGTGTAAGTGTATGTCTGTGTTACTTGGTGTAAGTGCGTGTCTTTGTTACTTGGTGTCAGTGTATGTCTGTGTTACTTGGTGCAAGTGTGTGTCTGTGTTACTGGGTATCAGTGCATAAGTTTGTGACTTGGTGTCAGTGTATGTGTTTGTGACTTGGTGTCTGTGTTACTGGGTGTCAGTGTGTGTCTGTGTTACTGGGTGTCAGTGTGTTTGTTTGTGTTACTGGGTATCAGTGTATGTCTTTGTTACTGGGTGTCAGTGTGTCTCTGTGTTACTGGGTGTCAGTGTGTGTCTGTGTTACATGGTGTCAGTGTGTGTCTTTGTTACTTGGTGTAAGTGTGTGTCTGTGTTACTGGGTATCAGTGTATGTCTTTGTTACTTGGTGTCAGTGTTTGTCTGTGTTACTGGGTGTCAGTGTGTGTCTGTGACACTAGGTGTCAGTGTGTGTCTGTGTTACTGGGTGTCAGTGTGTGTCTGCAAATGTTACTTCGTGTCCGTTTGCATCTGGGTTACTGGGTGACAGTGTGTGTTTGTGACACTGGGTCTTTTGTGTGTTTGTGTTACTGGGTGTCAGTGTGTGTTTCTGTTGCTGCGTGTCAGTGTGTGTTTGCATTGCTGGGTGTCAGTGTGTGTCTGTTTGTGTTACTGGGTGTCTGTATTCCTGGTGTTGGTGCATCTCTGTGTTACCGTGTGTTAGTCGGTGATGTTTGTTTTACTGACATTCAGTGTATGTCTGTGTTACATGGTGTCAGTGTGTGTCTTTGTTACTGGGTGTCAGTGTATGCCTTTGTTACTTGGTGTAAGTGTGTGTCTGTGTTACTGGGTATCAGTGCATGTCTTTGTTACTTGGTGTAAGTGTATGTCTTTGTTACTTGGTGTCAGTGTATGTGTTTGTGACTTGGTGTCAGTGTATGTCTTTGTTACTGGGTGTCAGTGTATGTCTTTGTTACTTGGTGTAAGTGTGTGTCTTTGTTACTGGGTGTCAGTGTATGACTTTGTTACTTGGTGTCAGTGTATGTCTGTGTTACTTGGTGTCAGTGTACGTCTGTGTTACTTGGTGTCAGTGTGTGTCTGTATTACTGGTTATCAGTGTATGTCTTTGTTACTTGGTGTCAGTGTATGTCTTTGTTTCTTGGTGTCAGTGTATGTCTTAGTTACATGGTGTCAGTGTGTGTCTTTGATACTGGGTGTCAGTGTATGTCTTTGTTACTTGGTGTAAGTGTGTGTCTGTGTTACTGGGTATAAGTGTATGTCTTTGTTACTTGGTGTAAGTGTATGTCTTTGTTACTTGGTGTAAGTGTATGTGTTTGTGACTTGGTGTCAGTGTCTGTGTTTGTGAATTGGTGTCAGTGTATGTCTTTGTTACTAGGTGTAAGTTTATGTCTTTGTTACTGTGTGCCAGTGTATGTCTTTGTTACTGGGTGCCAGTTTATGTCTTTGTTACTTGGTGTCAGTGTATGTCTTTGTTACTTGGTGTCAGAGTATATCTGTGTTACCTGGTGTAAGTGTGTGTCTGTGTTACTGGGTGTCAGTGTATGTCTTTGTTACTTGGTGACAGTGTATGTCTGTGTTACATGGTGTCAGTGTGTGTCTTTGTTACTGGGTCTCAGTGTATGTCTTTGTTACTTGGTGTAAGTGTGTGTCTGTGTTACTGGGTATCAGTGTATGTCTTTGTTACTTGGTGTAAGTGTATGTATTTGTTACTTTGTGTCAGTGTATGTATTTGTTACTTTGTGTCAGTGTATGTGTTTGTGACTTGGTGTCAGTGTATGTCTTTGTTACTTGGTGTAAGTGTGTGTCTGTTACTTGATGTAGGTGTGTGTCTTTGTTACTTGGTGTCAGTGTTTTTCTTTGTTACTTGGTGTCAGTGTATGTCTTTGTTACTTGGTGGCAGTGTGTGTCTTTGTTACTTGGTGGCAGTGTGTGGCTTTGTTACTGGGTGTCAGTGTCTGTCTTTGTGACTTGGTGTCAGTGTACGTCTTTGTTACTTGGTGTCAGTGTATGTCTTTGTTACTTGGTGTCAGTGTATGTCTGTGTTACTTGGTGTAAGTGTGTGTCTGTGTTACTGGGTATCAGTGTATGTCTTTGTTACTTGGTGTCAGTGTATGTCTTTGTTACTTGGTGTAAGTGTGTGTCTGTGTTACTTGGTGTAAGTGTGTGTCTGTGTTACTGGGTAACAGTGTATGTCCTTGTTACTTGATGTCAGAGTATGTCTGTGTTACTTGATGTAAGTGTGTGTCTGTGTTACTTTGTATCAGTGTATGTCTTTGTTACTTGGTGTAAGTGTGTGTCTGTGTTACTGGGTAACAGTGTATGTCTTTGTTACTTGGTGTCAGTGTATGTCTGTGTTACTTGTTGTAAGTGTGTGTCTGTGTTACTTGTTGTAAGTGTGTGTCTGTGTTACTTGGTATCAGTGTCTGTCTTTGTTACTTGGTGTATGTGTGTGTCTGTGTTACTGGGTAACAGTGTATGTCTTTGTTACTTAGTGTCAGTGTATGACTTTGTTACTTGGTGTCAGTGTATGTCTGTGTTACTTGGTGTCAGTGTATGTCTTTGTTACTTGGTGTAAGTGTGTGTCTATGTTACTGGGTATCAGTGGATGTCTTTGTTACTTGGTGTCAGTGTATGTCTTTGTTACTTGGTGTAAGTGTGTGTCTGTGTTACTGGGTGTCAGTGTATGTCTTTGTTACTTGGTGTCAGTGTATTTCTGTGTTACATGGTGTCAGTGTGTGTCTTTGCTACTGGGTGTCAGTGTATGTCTTTGTTACTTGGTGTAAGTGTGTGTCTGTGTTACTGGGTATCAGTGTATGTCTTTGTGACTTGGTGTCAATGTATGTCTTTATTACTTGGTGTCAGTGTAATTCTGTGTTACATGGTGTCAGTGTGTGTCTTTGTTACTTGGGGTCAGTGTGTGTCTGTGTTACTGGGGGTCAGTGTGAGTTTCGAACTGGGTGTCAGTGTGTGTGTTAATGGGTGTCGGTGTATGCCTTTGTTACTGGGTGTCACTGTATGTCGTTGTTACTGGGTGTCAGTGTATGTCTTTGTTACTTGGTGTATGTGTGTGTCTGTGTTACTGTGTATCAGTGTATGTCTTTGCTACTTGGTGTAAGTGTGTGTCTGTGTTACTGTGTATCAGTGTCTGTCTTTGTTACTTGGTGTCAGTGTGTGTCTGTGTTACTGGGTATCAGTGTATGTCTTTGTTACTTGCTGTCAGTGTATGTCTGTGTTACTTGGTGTAAGTGTGTGTCTGTGTTACTGGGTGTCATTATGTTTGTTTGTGTTACTGGGTGTCAGTGTGTGTCTGTTACTTGGTGCAAGTGTGTGTCTTTGTTACTTGGTGTCTGTGTGTGTCTGTGTTACTGGGTGTAAGTGTGTGTCTGTGTTGCTGGGTATCAGTGTATGTCTTGGTTACTTGGTGTCAGTGCATGTCAAAATACTTGGTGTAAGAGTATGTCTTTGTTACCTAGTGTAATTGTGTGTATTTGTTACTTGGTGTCAGTGTATGTCTTTGTTCCTGGGTATCAGTGCATGTCTTTGTTACTTGGTGTCAGTGTATGTATGTGTTACTTGGTGTAAGTGCGTGTCTTTGTTACTTGGTGTAAGTGCGTGTCTTTGTTACTTGGTGTAATTGTATGTCTGTGTTACTGGGTGTAGGTGTATGTCTTTGTTACTTGGTGTCAGTGTATGTCTTTGTTACTTTGTGTAAATGTGTGTCTGTGTCACTTGGTGTAAGTGTGTGTCTGTGCTACTGGGTAAAAGTGTATGTTGTGTTACTTGGTGTCAGAGTATGTCTGTGTTACATGGTGTCAGTGTGTGTATTTGTTACTTGGGGTCAGTGTGTGTCTGTGTTACTGGGGGTCAGTGTGAGTTTCGAACTGGGTGTCAGTGTGTGTGTTAATGGGTGTCGGTGTATGCCTTTGTTACTGGGTGTCACTGGATGTCGTTGTTACTGGGTGTCAGTGTATGTCTTTGTTACTTGGTGTAAGTGTGTGTCTGTGTTACTGTGTATCAGTGTATGTCTTTGTTACTTGGTGTAAGTGTGTGTCTGTGTTACTGTGTATCAGTGTCTGTCTTTGTTACTTGGTGTCAGTGTGTGTCTGTGTTACTGGGTATCAGTGTATGTCTTTGTTACTTGGTGTCAGTGTATGTCTGTGTTACTTGGTGTCAGTGTGTGTCTGTGTTACTGGGTTTCATTATGTTTGTTTGTGTTACTGGGTGTCAGTGTGTGTCTGTTACTTGGTGCAAGTGTGTGTCTTTGTTACTTGGTGTCCGTGTGTGTCTGTGTTACTGGGTGTACGTGTGTGTCTGTGTTACTGGGTATCAGTGTATGTCTTGGTTACTTGGTGTCAGTGCATGTCAAAATACTTGGTATAAGAGTATGTCTTTGTTACTTAGTGTAATTGTGTGTATTTGTTACTTGGTGTCAGTGTATGTCTTTGTTCCTGGGTATCAGTGCATGTCTTTGTTACTTGGTGTCAGTGTATGTATGTGTTACTGGGTGTAGGTGTATGTCTTTGTTACTTGGTGTCAGTGTATGTCTTTGTTTCTTGGTGTCAGTGTATGTCTTAGTTACATGGTGTCAGTGTGTGTCTTTGATACTGGGTGTCAGTGTATGTCTTTGTTACTTGGTGTAAGTGTGTGTCTGTGTTACTGGGTATAAGTGTATGTCTTTGTTACTTGGTGTAAGTGTATGTCTTTGTTACTTGGTGTAAGTGTATGTGTTTGTGACTTGGTGTCAGTGTCTGTGTTTGTGAATTGGTGTCAGTGTATGTCTTTGTTACTAGGTGTAAGTTTATGTCTTTGTTACTGTGTGCCAGTGTATGTCTTTGTTACTGGGTGCCAGTGTATGTCTTTGTTACTTGGTGTCAGTGTATGTCTTTGTTACTTGGTGTCAGAGTATATCTGTGTTACCTGGTGTAAGTGTGTGTCTGTGTTACTGGGTGTCAGTGTATTTCTTTGTTACTTGGTGACAGTGTATGTCTGTGTTACATGGTGTCAGTGTGTGTCTTTGTTACTGGGTGTCAGTGTATGTCTTTGTTACTTGGTGTAAGTGTGTGTCTGTGTTACTGGGTATCAGTGTATGTCTTTGTTACTTGGTGTAAGTGTATGTATTTGTTACTTTGTGTCAGTGTATGTATTTGTTACTTTGTGTCAGTGTATGTGTTTGTGACTTTGTGTCAGTGTATGTCTTTGTTACTTGGTGTAAGTGTGTGTCTGTTACTTGATGTTAGTGTGTGTCTTTGTTACTTGGTGTCAGTGTTTTTCTTTGTTACTTGGTGTCAGTGTATGTCTTTGTTACTTGGTGGCAGTGTGTGTCTTTGTTACTTGGTGGCAGTGTGTGGCTTTGTTACTGGTTGTCAGTGTCTGTCTTTGTTACTTTGTGTAAGTGTCTGTCTTTGTTACTTGGTGTCAGTGTCTGTCTTTGTGACTTGGTGTCAGTGTACGTCTTTGTTACTTGGTGTCAGTGTATGTCTTTGTTACTTGGTGTCAGTGTATGTCTGTGTTACTTGGTGTAAGTGTGTGTCTGTGTTACTGGGTATCAGTGTATGTCTTTGTTACTTGGTGTCAGTGTATGTCTTTGTTACTTGGTGTAAGTGTGTGTCTGTGTTACTTGGTGTAAGTGTGTGTCTGTGTTACTGGGTAACAGTGTATGTCCTTGTTACTTGATGTCAGAGTATGTCTGTGTTACTTGATGTAAGTGTGTGTCTGTGTTACTTTGTATCAGTGTATGTCTTTGTTACTTGGTGTAAGTGTGTGTCTGTGTTACTGGGTAACAGTGTATGTCTTTGTTACTTGGTGTCAGTGTATGTCTGAGTTACTTGTTGTAAGTGTGTGTCTGTGTTACTTGTTGTAAGTGTGTGTCTGTGTTACTTGGTATCAGTGTCTGTCTTTCTAACTTGGTGTATGTGTGTGTCTGTGTTACTGGGTAACAGTGTATGTCTTTGTTTCTTAGTGTCAGTGTATGACTTTGTTACTTGGTGTCAGTGTATGTCTGTGTTACTTGGTGTCAGTGTATGTCTTTGTTACTTGGTGTAAGTGTGTGTCTGTGTTACTGGGTATCAGTGGATGTCTTTGTTACTTGGTGTCAGTGTATGTCTTTGTTACTTGGTGTAAGTGTGTGTCTGTGTTACTGGGTGTCAGTGTATGTCTTTGTTACTTGGTGTCAGTGTATTTCTGTGTTACATGGTGTCAGTGTGTGTCTTTGCTACTGGGTGTCAGTGTATGTCTTTGTTACTTGGTGTAAGTGTGTGTCTGTGTTACTGGGTATCAGTGTATGTCTTTGTGACTTGGTGTCAATGTATGTCTTTATTACTTGGTGTCAGTGTAATTCTGTGTTACATGGTGTCAGTGTGTGTCTTTGTTACTTGGGGTCAGTGTGTGTCTGTGTTACTGGGGGTCAGTGTGAGTTTCGAACTGGGTGTCAGTGTGTGTGTTAATGGGTGTCGGTGTATGCCTTTGTTACTGGGTGTCACTGTATGTCGTTGTTACTGGGTGTCAGTGTATGTCTTTGTTACTTGGTGTATGTGTGTGTCTGTGTTACTGTGTATCAGTGTATGTCTTTGTTACTTGGTGTAAGTGTGTGTCTGTGTTACTGTGTATCAGTGTCTGTCTTTGTTAATTGGTGTCAGTGTGTGTCTGTGTTACTGGGTATCAGTGTATGTCTTTGTTACTTGCTGTCAGTGTATGTCTGTGTTACTTGGTGTAAGTGTGTGTCTGTGTTACTGGGTGTCATTATGTTTGTTTGTGTTACTGGGTGTCAGTGTGTGTCTGTTACTTGGTGCAAGTGTGTGTCTTTGTTACTTGGTGTCTGTGTGTGTCTGTGTTACTGGGTGTAAGTGTGTGTCTGTGTTGCTGGGTATCAGTGTATGTCTTGGTTACTTGGTGTCAGTGCATGTCAAAATACTTGGTGTAAGAGTATGTCTTTGTTACCTAGTGTAATTGTGTGTATTTGTTACTTGGTGTCAGTGTATGTCTTTGTTCCTGGGTATCAGTGCATGTCTTTGTTACTTGGTGTCAGTGTATGTATGTGTTACTTGGTGTAAGTGCGTGTCTTTGTTACTTGGTGTAAGTGCGTGTCTTTGTTACTTGGTGTAATTGTATGTCTGTGTTACTGGGTGTAGGTGTATGTCTTTGTTACTTGGTGTCAGTGTATGTCTTTGTTACTTTGTGTAAATGTGTGTCTGTGTCACTTGGTGTAAGTGTGTGTCTGTGCTACTGGGTAAAAGTGTATGTTGTGTTACTTGGTGTCAGAGTATGTCTGTGTTACATGGTGTCAGTGTGTGTATTTGTTACTTGGGGTCAGTGTGTGTCTGTGTTACTGGGGGTCAGTGTGAGTTTCGAACTGGGTGTCAGTGTGTGTGTTAATGGGTGTCGGTGTATGCCTTTGTTACTGGGTGTCACTGGATGTCGTTGTTACTGGGTGTCAGTGTATGTCTTTGTTACTTGGTGTAAGTGTGTGTCTGTGTTACTGTGTATCAGTGTATGTCTTTGTTACTTGGTGTAAGTGTGTGTCTGTGTTACTGTGTATCAGTGTCTGTCTTTGTTACTTGGTGTCAGTGTGTGTCTGTGTTACTGGGTATCAGTGTATGTCTTTGTTACTTGGTGTCAGTGTATGTCTGTGTTACTTGGTGTCAGTGTGTGTCTGTGTTACTGGGTTTCATTATGTTTGTTTGTGTTACTGGGTGTCAGTGTGTGTCTGTTACTTGGTGCAAGTGTGTGTCTTTGTTACTTGGTGTCCGTGTGTGTCTGTGTTACTGGGTGTAAGTGTGTGTCTGTGTTACTGGGTATCAGTGTATGTCTTGGTTACTTGGTGTCAGTGCATGTCAAAATACTTGGTGTAAGAGTATGTCTTTGTTACTTAGTGTAATTGTGTGTATTTGTTACTTGGTGTCAGTGTATGTCTTTGTTCCTGGGTATCAGTGCATGTCTTTGTTACTTGGTGTCAGTGTATGTATGTGTTACTGGGTGTAGGTGTATGTCTTTGTTACTTGGTGTCAGTGTATGTCTTTGTTACTTTGTGTAAATGTGTGTCTGTGTTACTTGGTGTAAGTGTGTGTCTGTGCTACTGGGTAACAGTGTATGTCTGTGTTACTTGGTGTCAGAGTATGTCTGTGTTACTTGGTGTAAGTGTGTGTCTTTGTTACTTGTTGTAGTTGTATGTCTTTGTTATTGGTGTCAGTGTATGTCTTAGTTACTTGGTGTAAGTGTGTGTCTGTGCGACTGGGTAACAGTGTATGTCTTTGTTACTTGGTGGAAGTTTGTGTCTGTGTTACTGGGTAACAGTGTATGCCTTTGTTACTCGGTTTCAGTGTATGTCTGTGTTACTTGGTGTAAGTGTGTGTCTTTGTTACTGTGTATCAGTGTATGTCTTTGTTACTTGGTGTAAGTGTGTGTCTGTGTTACTGTGTATCAGTGTCTGTCTTTGTTACTTGGTGTCAGTGTGTGTCTGTGTTACTGGGTATCAGTGTATGTCTTTGTTACTTGGTGTCAGTGTATGTCTGTGTTACTTGGTGTAAGTGTGTGTCTGTGTTACTGGGTGTCATTATGTTTGTTTGTGTTACTGGGTGTCAGTGTGTGTCTGTTACTTGGTGCAAGTGTGTGTCTTTGTTACTTGGTGTCCGTGTGTGTCTGTGTTACTGGGTGTAAGTGTGTGTCTGTGTTACTGGGTATCAGTGTATGTCTTGGTTACTTGGTGTCAGTGCATGTCAAAATACTTGGTGTAAGAGTATGTCTTTGTTACTTAGTGTAATTGTGTGTATTTGTTACTTGGTGTCAGTGTATGTCTTTGTTCCTGGGTATCAGTGCATGTCTTTGTTACTTGGGGTCAGTGTGTGTCTGTGTTACTGGGGATCAGTGTGAGTTTCGAACTGGGTGTCAGTGTGTGTGTTAATGGGTGTCGGTGTATGCCTTTGTTACTGGGTGTCACTGGATGTCGTTGTTACTGGGTGTCAGTGTATGTCTTTGTTACTTGGTGTAAGTGTGTGTCTGTGTTACTGTGTATCAGTGTATGTCTTTGTTACTTGGTGTAAGTGTGTGTCTGTGTTACTGTGTATCAGTGTCTGTCTTTGTTACTTGGTGTCAGTGTGTGTCTGTGTTACTGGGTATCAGTGTATGTCTTTGTTACTTGGTGTCAGTGTATGTCTGTGTTACTTGGTGTAAGTGTGTGTCTGTGTTACTGGGTGTCATTATGTTTGTTTGTGTTACTGGGTGTCAGTGTGTGTCTGTTACTTGGTACAAGTGTGTGTCTTTGTTACTTGGTGTCCGTGTGTGTCTGTGTTACTGGGTGTAAGTGTGTGTCTGTGTTACTGGGTATCAGTGTATGTCTTGGTTACTTGGTGTCAGTGCATGTCAAAATACTTGGTGTAAGATTATGTGTTTGTTACTTAGTGTAATTGTGTGTATTTGTTACTTGGTGTCAGTGTATGTCTTTGTTCCTGGGTATCAGTGCATGTCTTTGTTACTTGGTGTCAGTGTATGTATGTGTTACTTGGTGTAAGTGCGTGTCTTTGTTACTTGGTGTAAGTGCGTGTCTTTGTTACTTGGTGTAATTGTATGTCTGTGTTACTGGGTGTAGGTGTATGTCTTTGTTACTTGGTGTCAGTGTATGTCTTTGTCACTTTGTGTAAATGTGTGTCTGTGTCACTTGGTGTAAGTGTGTGTCTGTGCTACTGGGTAAAAGTGTATGTTGTGTTACTTGGTGTCAGAGTATGTCTGTGTTACATGGTGTCAGTGTGTGTATTTGTTACTTGGGGTCAGTGTGTGTCTGTGTTACTGGGGGTCAGTGTGAGTTTCGAACTGGGTGTCAGTGTGTGTGTTAATGGGTGTCGGTGTATGCCTTTGTTACTGGGTGTCACTGGATGTCGTTGTTACTGGGTGTCAGTGTATGTCTTTGTTACTTGGTGTAAGTGTGTGTCTGTGTTACTGTGTATCAGTGTATGTCTTTGTTACTTGGTGTAAGTGTGTGTCTGTGTTACTGTGTATCAGTGTCTGTCTTTGTTACTTGGTGTCAGTGTGTGTCTGTGTTACTGGGTATCAGTGTATGTCTTTGTTACTTGGTGTCAGTGTATGTCTGTGTTACTTGGTGTCAGTGTGTGTCTGTGTTACTGGGTTTCATTATGTTTGTTTGTGTTACTGGGTGTCAGTGTGTGTCTGTTACTTGGTGCAAGTGTGTGTCTTTGTTACTTGGTGTCCGTGTGTGTCTGTGTTACTGGGTGTAAGTGTGTGTCTGTGTTACTGGGTATCAGTGTATGTCTTGGTTACTTGGTGTCAGTGCATGTCAAAATACTTGGTGTAAGAGTATGTCTTTGTTACTTAGTGTAATTGTGTGTATTTGTTACTTGGTGTCAGTGTATGTCTTTGTTCCTGGGTATCAGTGCATGTCTTTGTTACTTGGTGTCAGTGTATGTATGTGTTACTGGGTGTAGGTGTATGTCTTTGTTACTTGGTGTCAGTGTATGTCTTTGTTACTTTGTGTAAATGTGTGTCTGTGTTACTTGGTGTAAGTGTGTGTCTGTGCTACTGGGTAACAGTGTATGTCTGTGTTACTTGGTGTCAGAGTATGTCTGTGTTACTTGGTGTAAGTGTGTGTCTTTGTTACTTGTTGTAGTTGTATGTCTTTGTTATTGGTGTCAGTGTATGTCTTAGTTACTTGGTGTAAGTGTGTGTCTGTGCGACTGGGTAACAGTGTATGTCTTTGTTACTTGGTGGAAGTTTGTGTCTGTGTTACTGGGTAACAGTGTATGCCTTTGTTACTCGGTTTCAGTGTATGTCTGTGTTACTTGGTGTAAGTGTGTGTCTTTGTTACTGTGTATCAGTGTATGTCTTTGTTACTTGGTGTAAGTGTGTGTCTGTGTTACTGTGTATCAGTGTCTGTCTTTGTTACTTGGTGTCAGTGTGTGTCTGTGTTACTGGGTATCAGTGTATCTCTTTGTTACTTGGTGTCAGTGTATGTCTGTGTTACTTGGTGTAAGTGTGTGTCTGTGTTACTGGGTGTCATTATGTTTGTTTGTGTTACTGGGTGTCAGTGTGTGTCTGTTACTTGGTGCAAGTGTGTGTCTTTGTTACTTGGTGTCCGTGTGTGTCTGTGTTACTGGGTGTAAGTGTGTGTCTGTGTTACTGGGTATCAGTGTATGTCTTGGTTACTTGGTGTCAGTGCATGTCAAAATACTTGGTGTAAGAGTATGTCTTTGTTACTTAGTGTAATTGTGTGTATTTGTTACTTGGTGTCAGTGTATGTCTTTGTTCCTGGGTATCAGTGCATGTCTTTGTTACTTGGTGTCAGTGTATGTATGTGTTACTTGGTGTAAGTGCGTGTCTTTGTTACTTGGTGTAAGTGCGTGTCTTTGTTACTTGGTGTAATTGTATGTCTGTGTTACTGGGTGTAGGTGTATGTCTTTGTTACTTGGTGTCAGTGTATGTCTTTGTTACTTTGTGTAAATGTGTGTCTGTGTTACTTGGTGTAAGTTTGTGTCTGTGCTACTGGGTAACAGTGTATGTTGTGTTATTGGTGTCAGAGTATGTCTGTGTTACATGGTGTCAGTGTGTGTCTTTGTTACTTGGGGTCAGTGTGTGTCTGTGTTACTGGGGATCAGTGTGAGTTTCGAACTGGGTGTCAGTGTGTGTGTTAATGGGTGTCGGTGTATGCCTTTGTTACTGGGTGTCACTGGATGTCGTTGTTACTGGGTGTCAGTGTATGTCTTTGTTACTTGGTGTAAGTGTGTGTCTGTGTTACTGTGTATCAGTGTATGTCTTTGTTACTTGGTGTAAGTGTGTGTCTGTGTTACTGTGTATCAGTGTCTGTCTTTGTTACTTGGTGTCAGTGTGTGTCTGTGTTACTGGGTATCAGTGTATGTCTTTGTTACTTGGTGTCAGTGTATGTCTGTGTTACTTGGTGTAAGTGTGTGTCTGTGTTACTGGGTGTCATTATGTTTGTTTGTGTTACTGGGTGTCAGTGTGTGTCTGTTACTTGGTACAAGTGTGTGTCTTTGTTACTTGGTGTCCGTGTGTGTCTGTGTTACTGGGTGTAAGTGTGTGTCTGTGTTACTGGGTATCAGTGTATGTCTTGGTTACTTGGTGTCAGTGCATGTCAAAATACTTGGTGTAAGATTATGTGTTTGTTACTTAGTGTAATTGTGTGTATTTGTTACTTGGTGTCAGTGTATGTCTTTGTTCCTGGGTATCAGTGCATGTCTTTGTTACTTGGTGTCAGTGTATGTATGTGTTACTTGGTGTAAGTGCGTGTCTTTGTTACTTGGTGTAAGTGCGTGTCTTTGTTACTTGGTGTAATTGTATGTCTGTGTTACTGGGTGTAGGTGTATGTCTTTGTTACTTGGTGTCAGTGTATGTCTTTGTCACTTTGTGTAAATGTGTGTCTGTGTTACTTGGTGTAAGTGTGTGTCTGTGCTACTGGGTAACAGTGTATGTCTGTGTTACTTGGTGTCAGAGTATGTCTGTGTTACTTGGTGTAAGTGTGTGTCTTTGTTACTTGTTGTAGTTGTATGTCTTTGTTATTGGTGTCAGTGTATGTCTTAGTTACTTGGTGTAAGTGTGTGTCTGTGCTACTGGGTAACAGTGTATGTCTTTGTTACTTGGTGGAAGTGTGTGTCTGTGTTACTGGGTAACAGTGTATGTCTTTGTTACTCGGTTTCAGTGTATGTCTGTGTTACTTGGTGTAAGTGTGTGTCTTTGTTACATTGTGTCAGTGTATGTGTTTGTGACTTTGTGTCAGTGTATGTCTTTGTTACTTGGTGTAAGTGTGTGTCTGTGTTACTTGATGAAGGTGTGTGTCTTTGTTACTTGGTGTAAGTGTTTTTCTTTGTTACTTGGTGTCAGTGTATGTCTTTGTTACTTCGTGTAAGTGTGTGTCTTTGTTACTTGGTGGCAGTGTGTGTCTTTGTTACTTGATGGCAGTGTGTGTCTTTGTTACTGGGTGTCAGTGTCTGTCTTTGTTACTTGGTGTCAGTGTATGTCTTTGTTACTTGGTATCAGTGTATATCTTTGTTACTTGGTGTAAGTGTGTGTCTGTGTTCCTGGGTATCAGTGCATGTCTTTGTTACTTGGTGTCAGTGTATGTCTGTGTTACTTGGTGTAAGTGTGTGTCTTTGTTAATTGTTGTAATTGTATGTCTTTGTTATTGGTGTCAGTGTATGTCTTTGTTACTTGGTGCAAGTGTGTGTTTGTGTTACTTGGTGTAAGTGTGTGTGTCTGTGTTACTCGGTTTCAGTGTATGTCTTTGTTACTCGGTTTCAGTGTATGTCTGTGTTAATTGGTGTAAGTGTATGTCTTTGTTACTGGGTGTCAGTGTATGTCTTTGTTACTTGGTGTAAGTGTGTGTCTGTGTTACTTGGTGTCAGTGTATGTCTTTGTGACTTGGTGTCAGTGTATGTCTTTGTTACTGGGTGTCAGTGTCTGTTTTTGTGACTTGGTGTCATTGTATGTCTTTGTTACTGAGTGTCAGTGTATGACTTTGTTACTTGGTGTCAGTGTATGTCTTTGTTACTTGGTGTCAGTGTATGTCTGTGTTACTTGGTGCAAGTGTGTGTCTGTGTTACTTGGTATCAGTGTATGCCTTTGTTACTTGGTGTCAGTGTATGTCTTTGTTACTTGGTGTCAGTTTATGTCTTTGTTACTTGGTGTCAGTGTATGTCTTTGTTACTTGGTGTCAGTGTATGTCTGTGTTACATGGTGTCAGTGTGTTTCTTTGTTACTGGGTGTCAGTGTATGCCTTTGTTACTTGGTGTAAGTGTGTGTCTGTGTTACTGGGTATCAGTGTATGTCTTTGTTACTTGGTGTCAGTGTATGTCTTTGTTACTTGGTGTCAGTGTATGTGTTTGTGACTTGGTGTCAGTTTATGTCTTTGTTACTGGGTGTCAGTGTATGTCTTTGTTAATGGGTGTCAGTGTGTGTCTTTGTTACTGGGTGTCAGTGTATGTCTTTGTTACTTGGTGTCAGTGTATGTCTTTGTTACATGGTGTCAGTGTATGTCTTTGTTACTTGGTGTAAGTGTGTGTCTGTGTTACTGGGTATCAGTGTCCGTCTGTGTTACTGGGGGTCAGTGTGTGTCTGTGTTACTGGGGGTCAGTGTGTGTTTCGAACTGGGTGTCAGTGTATGTCTTTGTTACAGTGTGCCACTGTATGTCTTTGTTACTTGGTGTAAGTGTATGTCCTTGTTACTTGGTGTAAGTGTGTGTCTTTGTTACTTGGTGTCAGTATATGTCTTTGTTACTTGGTGTCAGTATATGTCTTTGTTACTTGGTGTAAGTGTGTCTGTGTTACTGGGTGTCAGTGTATGTCTTTGTTACTGGGTGTCAGTGTATGTCTTTGTTACTGGGTGTAAGTGTGTGTCTGTGTTACTGGGTGTCAGTGTCTGCCTTTGTTACTTGGTGTCAGTGTGTGTCTGTGTTACTGGGTATCAGTGTATGTCTTTGTTACTTGGTGTAAGTGTGTGTCAGTGTTACTGGGTATCAGTGTCAGTCTTTGTTACTTGGTGTCAGTGTGTGTCTGTGTTACTGGGTGTCATTGTGTTTGTTTGTGTTACTGGGTGTCAGTGTGTCTCTGTTACTGGGTGTCAGTGTCTGTCTTTGTTACTTGGTGTCAGTGTATGACTAAATACTTGGTGTAAGTGTATGTCTTTGTTACTTGGTGCAATTGTCTGCCTTTGTTACTTGGTGTCAGTGTATGTCTGTGTTACTTGGTGTAAGTGTGTGTCTTTGTTACTTGGTTGAAGTGTATGTCTTTGTTACTGGGTTTCAGTGTTTGTCTTTGTTACTGGGTATCAGTGTATGTCTTTGTGACTTGGTATCAGTGTATGTCTGTGTTACTTGGTGTAAGTGTGTGTCTGTGTTACTGGGTATCAGTGTATGTCTTTGTTACTTGGTGTCAGTGTATGTCTGTGTTACATGGTGTCAGTGTGTGTCTTTGTTACTGGGTGTCAGTGTATGTCTTTGTTCCTTGGTGCAAGTGTGTGTCTGTGTTACTGGGTATCAGTGTATGTCTTTGTTACTTGGTGTAAGTGTATGTCTTTGTGAATTGGTATCAGTGTATGTCTGTGTTACTTGGTGTAAGTGTGTGTCTGTCTTACTGGGTATCAGTGTATGTCTTTGTTACTTGGTGTCAGTGTATGTCTTTGTTATTTGTTGTCAGTGTATGTCTGTGTTACATGGTGTCAGTGTGTGTCGTTGTTACTGGGTGTCAGTGTATGTCTTTGTTACTTGGTGCAAGTGTGTGTCTGTGTTACTGGGTATCAGTGTCTGTCTTTGTGACTTGGTATCAGTATTTAGTTTAGTTCAGAGATACAGCACTGAAACAGGCCCTTCGGCCCACCGAGTCTGTGCCGGATACAGCACTGAAACAGGCCCTTCGGCCCACCGAGTCTGTGCCGACCATCAACCACCCATTTATACTAATCCTACACTAATCCCGTATTCCTATCACATCCCCACCTGTACCTATATATTTCCCAACCACCTACCTATACTCGGGGCAATTTATAATGGCCAATTAACCTATCAACCTGCATGTGGGAGGAAACCGGAGCACCCGGAGGAAACACACGCAGACACAGGGAGAACTTGCAAACTCTGCACAGGCAGTACCCAGAATCGAACCCGGGTCCCTGGAGCTGTGAGGCTGCGGTGCTAACCACTGCGCCAATGTGCCCCCCCCCCCCCCCAGTATGTGCCTGTGTTACTTGGTGTCAGTGTGTGTCTTTGTTACTTGGTGTCAGTGTGTGTCTTTGTTACTTGGTGTCAGTGTATGTCTTTGTTACTTGGTTTAAGTGTATGTCTTTGTTACTTGCTGTAAGTGTGTGCCTGTGTTACTGGGTGTCAGTGTGTGTCTGCTTGTGTTACTGGGTTTCACTGTGTCTGTGTTCCTGGTGTTGGTGCATCTCTGTGTTTCCGTGTGTTCGTGAGTGATGTTTGTTTTACTGACTTTCAGTGTTTGTCTGTGTTACTGGGTGTCAGTGTGTATCTGTGTTCCTGGGTGTCAGTGTGTGTTTATTTGTGTTACTGGGTGTCATTGTGTGTCTGTGACACTACGTGTCAGTGTGTGTCTGTGTTATTGCGTGTCAGTGTGTTTCTGTGTTACTGGGTTTCAGTGTGTGTCTGTGACACTAGGTGTCAGTGTGTGTCTGTTCCTGGGTGTCAGTGTGTGTCTGTGTTAATGGGGGTCAGTGTGTGTTTCTAACTGGGTGTCAGTGTGTGTGTGTTACTGGGTGTCAGTCTGTGTCTGTTTGTGTTAATGGGTTTCACTGTGTGTCTGTGTTCCTGGTGTTAGTGCATCTCTGTTACAGTGTGTTAGTGCGTGATGTTTGTTTTACTGACTTTAAGTGTGTGTCTGTGATACAGGTGTCAATGTGTCTCTGTGTTACTGTGTTTCACTGTGTGTTTGTTTGTGTTACTGTCTATCAGTGTGTGTCTGTGACACTAGGTGTCACTGTGTCTGTGTTACTGTGTGTCAGTGTGTTTCTGTGTTACTGGGGGTCAATGTGTGTGTGTGTGTGTGTGTGTGTTACTGGGTCTCAGTGTGTGTCTGTGACACTAGGTGTCAGTGTGTGTCTTTGTTACTGTGTGTCAGTGTATGTCTTTGTTACTTGGTGTGAGTGTGTGTCTGTGTTACTTGGTGTCAGTGTATGTCTTTGTTACTTGGTGTCAGTGTGTGTCTTTGTTACTTGGTGTCAGTGTGTGTCTTTGTTACTTGGTGTCAGTGTATGTCTTTGTTACTTGGTTTAAGTGTATGTCTTTGTTACTTGCTGTAAGTGTGTGTCTGTGTTACTGGGTGTCAGTGTGTGTCTGCTTGTGTTACTGGGTTTCACTGTGTCTGTGTTCCTGGTGTTGATGCATCTCTGTGTTTCCGTGTGTTCGTGAGTGATGTTTGTTTTACTGACTTTCAGTGTTTGTCTGTGTTACTGGGTGTCAGTGTGTATCTGTGTTCCTGGGTGTCAGTGTGTGTTTATTTGTGTTACTGGGTGTCATTGTGTGTCTGTGACACTACGTGTCAGTGTATGTCTGTGTGATTGCGTGTCAGTGTGTTTCTGTGTTACTGGGTTTCAGTGTGTGTCTGTGACACTAGGTGTCAGTGTGTGTCTGTTACTGGGTGTCAGTGTGTGTCTGTGTTAATGGTGGTCAGTGTGTGTTTCTAACTGGGTGTCAGTGTGTGTGTGTTACTGGGTGTCAGTCTGTGTCTGTTTGTGTTACTGGGTTTCACTGTGTGTCTGTGTTCCTGGTGTTAGTGCATCTCTGTTACAGTGTGTTAGTGCGTGATGTTTGTTTTACTGACTTTAAGTGTGTGTCTGTGATACAGGTGTCAGTGTGTCTCTGTGTTACTGTGTTTCACTGTGTGTTTGTTTGTGTTACTGTCTATCAGTGTGTGTCTGTGACACTAGGTGTCACTGTGTCTGTGTTACTGTGTGTCAGTGTGTTTCTGTGTTACTGGGGGTCAATGTGTGTGTGTGTGTGTGTGTGTTACTGGGTCTCAGTGTGTGTCTGTGACACTAGGTGTCAGTGTGTGTCTTTGTTACTGTGTGTCAGTGTATGTCTTTGTTACTTGGTGTGAGTGTGTGTCTGTGTTACTTGGTGTCAGTGTATGTCTTTGTTACTTGGTGTCAGTGTATGTCTTTGTTACTTGGTGGAAGTGCTTGTCTTTGTTACTTGGTGTAATTGTGTGTCTTTGTTACTTGGTGTCAGTGTATGTCTTTGTTACTTGGTGTCAGTGTATGTCTTTGTTACTTGGTGTAAGTGTGTGTCTGTTTTACTGGGTATCAGTGTATGTCTTTGTTACTTGGCGTCAGTGTATGTCTGTGTTACTTAGTGTAAGTGTGTGTCTTTGTTACTTGGTGTCAGTGTATGTCTTTGTTACTGGGTGTCAGTGTGTGTCTTTGTTCCTGGGTATCAGTGTATGTCTTTGTTACTTGGTGTAATTGTCTGTCTTTGTTACTTGGTGTCAGTGTGTGTCTGCTACTGGGTGTCAGTGTATGTCTTTGTTACTGGGGATCAGTGTATGTCTTTGTTACTTGGTGTCAGTGTATGTCTGTGTTACTTGGTGTAAGTGTGTGTCTTTGTTACTTGGTGTCAGTGTTGTGTTACTGGGTGTCAGTGTGTGTCAGTGACACTAGGTTTCAGTATTTAGTTTAGTTTAGAGATACAGCACTGAAACAGGCCCTTCGGCCCACTGAGTCTGTGCCGACCATCAACCACCCATTTATCCTAATCCTTCTCGCACCTGCGCATTGAGGCCCTTCTGTTGGAGATAGGCCGCATTCAGAAGCGCGGTGCATTCGGGGTAGGATAATCTGTCATTTATTACTAATTGCATGGGATGAAAGTTCAAGTTCCATACTCAGAATAATCCAATGTTATAAAACAGTAAACATTATTCACTCCCACATAAAGTTCGCGCAAAATTAATATATCAATTATAACAATTGCATCAAACACAGTGTTCGAGTCCTTGATTTCTGTAAAATGAGGACATTGATGTCCTGTTACCGACTGTGCCATTTTTGGGCCTTTTCTCCTTTGTTAATGAAAGACTTGTATTTGTATAGTGCCTTTCACAACTTCGGGATGTCCCATAGTGTTTTACAGCTAATGGAGCTCCTTTGATGTGTACTCAGTTCTGTTGGCAAATGTACCTCAGTAGGTGGTACTCTTGCCTCTGAGTTTTCTCCAGTACTTGAGCACAAAAAATCAAGGCTGACACTCTAGTGCAATACTGAGGGAGTGCTCCGCTGTCTGAGGTGCCCCCTACTTTGGAATATCAGCCTAGATTTTGTGCTCAAGTCTCCGGATGTGGATTTGAACCCACAACCTACTAACACAGAGATGTTCTACCTTATGATTGATGGAGTAGCACATACTTTTTATACAAAAGGAAAGTACTGGATGGTTCAATCTGAACTTGCATGGTTTCTCTGCATAGTCAAGGTATTGTGGTTCTAATGTACTTGAAGGGAAGAAAAGTACAATTTTGCAGCTGTATCTAGACAGTCACGCATTTTGAAATTTAGGGGTTTTTTTTGTTTACCAGTTTTTTTGCATGAGAGAGTAGCAGCAGCAAAGATATAAGTTTCTTTTGGTGTTCCTTCCCAAAAAATTAATTATCTGTCCTAGTGTTACTTTTAAACGTTCTTCTTAATAAATAGACAGTGCTTCTCCTCAAAGAAGCTTCCCAATAAGAACTGTCTGTTTCAGTAACAATTGTATTGTAGTAAGTTACAATCTGTGATGTTTTATCTGGATTCAGAATGCAATCTTGAACTTCTTGAACTTGGGTCTTACGGTTTTGAATGTAATTTGAACTTTTGTATTTATTCAAGGGATGTGTGCATCACTGGCTAAACTAATCTAATTTTGAGCCAACAATAGTGAAGGAATGATGATATTTCCGAGTCAGCATGGTGTGAGACCTGGAGGGGAACCTGCAGGTGGTGATCGTGGTGAATGTCATAATGCTTTTTATGTACACCAAATAATTGGGTTCAATACTGTAATGAAATTACAAGATACTGATGACCCGACAATTTCTAACGTAAGACTATCAAAGAAGGTAGATTCCAGGAGAGAAGATGTTTCTCTAAACTAAAAGACATCAAGCACTCAGTACAAAATAGTATTAGTTTAGAGATACAGCACTGAAACAGGCCCTTCGGCCCATCGAGTTTGTGCCAACCATCAACCACCCACTTATACTAATCCTACACTAATCCCATGTCCCTACCACATCCCCACCTGTCCCTATATTTCCCTACCACCTACCTTTACTAGGGGCAATTTATAATGGCCAATTAACCTATCAACCTGCAAGTCTTTGGCATGTGGGAGGAAACCAGAGCACCCGGAGGAAACCCACGCAGACACAGGGAGAACTTGCAAACTCCACACAGGCAGTACCCAGAATTGAACCCGGGTCGCTGTGAGGCTGCAGTGCTAACCACTGCGTCACTGTGCCACCCCCTTGTTTAGGGTTAAACAAGAAAGGTAGAAGTTTATTAATCTTAAACTCTAATTCCATCCATGACTACGAGTACACAACGTGACTAGCATGCATGCATGATAAATACACGCACAGTTAGTGACAGAAAGGAGTAGAAGGAATAAAGGGGACACATTTGAGGCAATAGATGGATTATAGTCGCAGTCCTTTAAATTTGATCTTGAGTCTTTGGTTGCTGGTAAGTCTTGCTGCTCGTTGGGGCCCAGTACGCTCTTTAAACCTTGTTCCAATGTAGGATTCTTTTCTCTCTTGAGATTTACGTGTCATCAGTGGGTCCAGAGACTTGGGAGAAAGAGAGGGAGAGCCAGGCAGTAGATGGTCTCTCTTCTAATTTCAGCAGCAGTCTCAAATCTAACTGTGCTAATCAAAGTTCACAGAACTTGCTAGCAGGTTGGTCATGGGCCGCTGGCTTCAGAACTTCTGTGTTTGTGGATTCTGCTTTTTTAGCAGACATACTGCAATGTGGGCTCTCTTATACAACAGTGCCTGATGATCAAAATCCATTTGGGTTAATTGGACCTTGGAACAGTCCTTTTGTCTCCCCAAGTACTGTTCTTAGAATGCAAAGTTTTTTTCTAGCCACGGCTGGTCTATTTAAACCAGTCAAATCCTTTATCCAGCAGCAGTTCAAAATTAGTGTGCATATGATAAAATTAATATGCCTCATTCTTGGCAGGTGGGGGCCGTCATAACAACATGTACAGCCACGGTAAACCCATGGGCCATTCTTAAGATTACACTACGGTACCTCAATGGCACCACTAACAGGTGAACCACTGTCCACTCTTTGTCCTCAGGTCTGTGAGGAGGTCACCACTTCCTCATCAGCACCTCATCCTTTACATAGTAGCAATCAGGAAATCCCTCTGCTTCAATTTCAGTTTGGGCAGCCTGTGCTAACTTCTTCAATACTGCGTCAGCTTGCTGAGCCTCAACTAGGGCGGATTCGTTTAATCTATTCCTTGGGTCCCTTAACTCCCCAAATAAAATTTCAGACAAACAGACAGCACGATCATCTGTCTGCAGTGCCAATTCAGTCTTCTGTGACCGAGCTGGTTTGGTCATGGCCCCAGTCACTACACATTTAGGGGAAATGTAGGGGACAGTCTCCTGCCACTGCCCTGTCTCTCTGACCTCCTTCAGTCTCTCTACCACTACTGGGGAAGCTACCAACGTTGCCCCCACTAGATCATTACCTAGCAGCAGGTGAACCCCGTCCACAGGCAAACTAGGACCTATGGTCACCGGTCTCAAAAATAGTGCACTCCAGTGCACCCAACATAAAGGTCCAGATGTACATCGCGCTCGGATACCATTCACTATCATTCTGGTATTCACTGCACTTCCTGGAGTAGAATTCAGGCCTTTTCCCAGCAGAAAGGAATCTGGTGGCCACTGTATCCCTGAGTATGACGATGGACTAGCTTGCCCCACTCGAGGGGTATGGGGTTACTCTCTCTTTAGATACAAAATCCTGATAACTTTCAGGGATCTTGTTATATTTCCCTGCACCCACAGAATTATGTTTTTTGGGTCTTACTGCTATTACTGTTAAAGCTACAGCCTGCTCTGCTGTGCTTTCCATCGGGTCCCTTCCTTTTCACAGGTCAGGTGTGCCCTGCTTAACCTGACAGGTTTTTCCTATAGTTTCCAGCAGTCAGCTCTGAGGTGACCTGCCTTGTTACAGTGGAAACACATAGGTCTCCGGATCTCACTCCTACTTTCAGCACTATCTTTTTTGGCTTGTGGAGAGCCCCCTGTGTGTCCCACTGTCCTCTCCCTCCCAGGAAAGTTTGGGCTTCTATCATTTCCCACCTTTGTCCTTTTTGTGTTTGCGGGTGTGACTCGGGAAGGGGTTTTCTTAGGGGATGGGCTTGTAGATGAGAGCAAACTCTTCAGCCAGCACCGCGGCTTGCCTCGCCCTTTGAACTTTCTGTTCCTCCACATGGGGTTTTATAGAAAGGGCGAGAGAGTTTTTAGATTCCTTGAGAGGATTCACCTCTCTGACTTTTTCAGATGTGGGCTGTCATTTAAGGGTCCTTAACCACTGGTCAAAATCCAGTTCTTACTCCTTTCAAACTCGAAGTAAGTTTGATCAGGCTGCTTCTGGAGGGTTCAGAATTTCTGGCGATACTCCGCTGGTATTAGCTCATATCCCCGAGGATAACATTCTTCGTCAATTCATTGTCTGATGAACTTTCATCTGGCAACAGTCAATAACTCATGTGCTTTTCCTGTTACGTTGCTTTTTAGCAGTAGTGTCCAGCTCTTGGCCGGCCATTTTAATTTTTCAAACGTGACAAAATATGTTTCCATGTCTCCCTCATTCAACTTTAGGATTAACTGGGAGAACTTTAGGAGCTCAGCACATGGTCCTAAGTTAAGTGCAGCTTCCATATTGGCCATGCTTTTACTGGGGTTACCATGCTGCCCCTCGCTAATTCAAGCTGTCTTAACTCGCTTTCTTCCTGCTCTTTGTGGAAAATCCTCTCTCTTTCTCTCTTCTGTCTCTCTATTTCTTTACCAACTCTCTCTTTTTCCTTCTCTTCTCTCTCTCTGTCTCTCTTTCTCTATCTTCCAATTCCAGTTTCCTCTGTTCTAGTCATGTCTTAGCTAATATTGCCTTGTCTGAGTCTGACTCCAATGCTGTCTCTGACTCTTCAGGTTCGAGGGAAAAATGGTTGGCCACAAGTCTTAGGATTTTGGATTTCTTAGTTTTGCACGGAACGTAATCCCAAACTGCCAGCTACATTTCTCAACTCTTCCACAGATAGGTCCTTTATCTTAACCCAAGTTACTTCACCCTGGCTTGGCAAGGTGCTGGCTTCAGAAGCAGACATGCTTGTATTCTAGCAACACAAACCACAAGCAGACCTGTATTGAAGTTTTTTTTGTTCATTGGGATCAATTTGGTTCCCCACTTCCAATTTTTCAGCACTTGTAGAGGCTTTTAATCTATTTTACATGTACATTATTTTTACTACATATGGGCGTCACTGGCCAGACCAGCATATATTGCTAATCCCCAGTTGCCCATTGAGAAGGTGATGGTGGGCCACCTTCTTGCACTGCTGCAGTCCGTGTAGTGAAGGTGCTCCCACAATGCTGTTCGAGAATGAGTTTCAGGATTTTCACCGAGTGATGATGAAGGAACAGTGATATACGTCCAAGTCAATAGCAACTATTTATATAGTGCATTTAATGTAATAAAATGTTCCAAGGCTTTCCACAGGAATGTTATCAAGCAACATTTGACACTGAGCCACTTAAGGAGATATTAGGGCAGGTGACCAAAAACTTGGTCAAAGAGATAGCTTTTTTATTTGACCAGGAATCATGCAATTAATGCAGTGTCATTGAAGCAAACTGGTGGAGAAATGACAATTTCATACAATATTGCATATGTAATGAATAAAGTTGCACTGTTCTGTGAATACAATTTCATGAGACTTACCCGACAGCTGATAATTGGTTTTACAGAGCTTCACGTTCTCAATGTCCTGCTTCTGCGTATTTGTATATTGCTCATGTAAAAGATGTTCTGTGAATATGCATCAACTTTAATGGAAGCAATATTTATAAGCATGCCAGATGGCACGTTCTGGTACCTTGGTAAGCGATGTGCACAAATCAGTAAGTATATAAAGTAATAAAGAGTAAACATTTATACGACATTGACAATCTAGAAACTTAACCATAAATGGAGTAATTCTTCTTACTTTGTACTGAAACATACATAATCACCTGAACGAAGCAGAAAGCAAAACCAGGTACGGAGGATTGTATGCCAGTAATGCAGCCGCCCTATTTGCTGTCCATTAACTTCAATGGACACAAATATCACATGCATTCTGTTAGGAGCATGTGATACTCCCGACCCAATTTTCTTTCCAACAATTGTTACCTCCAAACACAAAAAAGGAAAATAACCTTATTAACTTTAGTAAATGTCTTGCTTACATAGAATGCTTGTTTTTAAATATCATGACTCATAGTAGATTTTATAATTATTAGTAACATTATAAAGATTCCAAACTAAAATAATCTTGTTTTCAGTGCAGATTTCATCATAATCTTAATGAAAACTAATTAATAATGTGGCTTTCCTCTTCAAAGGGTCCAAATATTATGCAACGTACAAATTGTACCAGATCTTGCTAACCATAGTGGAAAAGTAATGAGACTAGTGTTGTAACTCTAGGAAGCAAATCCTGAACTCCAGGTCCCACTACCTGGTGGGATGTCCTACCCCGTGTGCCCAAAGATCTGCGGGCCGAGAATCAGCCTGTTCAGTCACCTGAAGACCTATGGCAGAAACTCGTGACCGTGAGTAGATGTCATCCTGGAATCGAGAGAGAGCCGACGTTGACCTCTACAGTAACAAGTTTGAGGTTCAGTTGCATCATCCCCAAATCAGGCTCAAAAGTTTAGTAATGGGCCTGTGACAATGCAGAGGTTCAATGGACAGCTGTATATACCAACAGTGATGAACACGTCTGACTCCTGTTCCACTGCACCAATTGGTGCAGTGGCAGCTGCATTTAACAGCAAGGCGAGCTGAAAATCATAACTATTATGTTGTCTTTGAGAAAGGCAGCACTCTATATACATATTCATACATGTACAGAATATTGTGCCATCAGCCTCAGAAGCCCTGTGACCCACAGAGAGCTCACAGGATAGTTGCACTTTAGCCAATTCACAGCACTTGTGGTTCAGGATAGACTTTTCCAGATAATCTTAAGCAATACCAAAGCACACATTGAAGAAAGATGACCAGAGTTATACTCCTTCTCTTGCATCACTATAGTGCAAAAGACAGCTTCACACTGACTCAAGGTTTACAGTGTGACTGGGGCAGTAGACAGTGAAAGTGGAGATGAACAATGAGTGGAATTCAGCCATACACCTGAGCAAACCAATAAGTGGAAATTCCAGATCACTTCAGTTGCTGCAAAGCACAGGACATATTAAGGTTATGCAACTCATGCTCACTGCAGGATATTCACATGCAGTAACCAGTTTGTGCAGGGTTTTCAGAAATTACTTCAGACACAGAATTGCTGTGTAACTGGAAGCAAGTTTCAAATTTCTATTAACAGACCAATGTTTTTGCTGCAGACCAGCGACTTGCCAGCTACTGATGCTGCACCATTCATTTTAAGCCATGTCAAATGATCTGTGTCACTTCTCAGGTGGTCTCTGCTAAGATATCCCGTGAAGGCAAAAACACATTGGGAATTGGTCTGTCTACACACACTTCCTCTTTGGCCATTTACAGAAGACTGATACAATGAAGTTGTGAAGGAGGATGCAGTTCACCCACTTACATTCCTGGTTGAAGTTTATTTCCACTGAGATGGAAGATGATAAAAAATAAAGACAACTTAAAAAAAGGTAAAAAGACCTCCGGGCAGCTTTGTGGTTGTCCGGCTTCAAAAACAAAAGATCAGGCAGCGGCACAGTGGTCAGCACCGCAGCCTCACAGCTCCAGTGACCCGGGTTCAATGCTGGGTACTGCCTGTGTGGAGTTTGCAAGTTCTCCCTGTGTTTGCGTGGGTTTCCTCCGGGTGCTCCGGTTTCCTCCCTCATGCCAAAGACTTGCTGGTTGATAGGTAAATTGGCCATTAGCAATTGCCCCTAGTATAGGTAGGTGGTAGGGAAATATAGGGACTGGTGGGGATGTGGTAGGAATATGGAATTAGTGTAGGATTAGTATAAATGGGTGGTTGATGGTCGGCACAGACTCGGTGGGCTGAAGGGCCTGTTTCAGTGCTGTATCTCTAAACTAAAACTAAACTAAACGAAACTCTCTGGTGTATCAGCAGACAGGATGACTGAGTAAATCTCTTCCCACACTCGGAGCAGGTGAATGGTCTCTCCCAGTGTGAACTCCGTGTGTCAGCAGGTGGAATGACTGAATGAATCTCTTCCCACACTCTGAGCAGGTGAACTGCCTCTCCCAAGTGTGGACTCGCTGGTGTACAGTGAGATCAGATGATTGCTTGGACCCAGTCCCGCAGTGAAAGAACCTGAATGATCTCTTCCCAGTGTGAACATGTTGATGGGACATCAGTTCAGCATAATCTTAATATCAATTCCCACAGTCTCGAAATTTAAAAGGTCGCTTGTCAGTATGAACTCGCTGGTGTGTCAACAGGGCGGATGAGTGAGTGAATCCCTTCTCACACTCAGAGCAGGTGAACAACCTCTCTAGGGCGTGACTGCGTGGATGAGTTTCCAGCTCAAGTGGATAATTCAATCCCTTTCCACAGTCCATATATTTACATGGTTTCTTCCCAGTGTGACTGCGCTTGTGCTACGATAGGCCAGACGATCAGCTGAAACCTCGTTCACACACAGAACATGTGTACAGTTTCTCCCCACTGTGATTGGTGCTTTTTCCTTTCATGTTCAATATCCATTGATATTCGGGTTACAATAAATTGGGTGACTCCTTCAGATCCCGATCTGACGCTTGCTTTGTATTTCACGGCTGCAATTCCTCCCCTTCTAAAACCCTGTGAAATTGATTTGAAACAGAAAAAAGAGAGTGTGAGAAAACCCACAAAAACACAAAGGCAGGTTGTGAAATGGAGCTGAATGAATCTGGTAATTTAGGGGGCCGGCACGAGGAAAGAGTGACCTTGAAAGCTGCTGGATTGACGTACAACCCCAACTGGTTCACTAATGTCCTTCAGGGAAGGGAACCTGACATCCAGTCTGGACCTACACAAGACTCTGCCCTCTATGGGAGGAGGGGGAGGGAGGAGAAGGAGAGGGAGGCATGGAGCAGACAGGGATTTTCTCTCTGTACAACTCGACCAGATCTTTGACAGAACCTCCCAAGCCCTCAACTTCCATCATCTAGAAGGACCAGGGTATCAGGTGTATGTGAGCATGATCACCTCCAAGTCACACACCATCCTGACTTGTCTGACATCCAGGACTGGATGAACAGAAATTTCCTCCAATTAAATATTGGGGAGTCTGAAGCCATTGTCTTCCGTTTCTGCTACAAACTCCACCACCTAGCCACCGACTCTATCTCTCTCTCCCTGGCAACTGTCTGAGGCTAAACCAAAACTTCATAACCTTGGTGTGATATTTGGTTCCGAGATGAGCTTCTGACTGCCTATTTCCACCTCAGCAACATCGCCCAAGTTCACCACTGCCTCAGCTCATCTGCCTCTGAAACTTACATCCATGCATTTGTTACCTCTCAACTTGATTATTCTAACACAATCCTGGCCGGCCTCCCACATTTGACCCTCCATAAACTTGAGATCATCCAAAACTCTGCTGCCTGTGTCCTTCCTCAAACCAAGTCCTGTCACCCATCACCATTGTGATTGCTGGCCTACACAAACTCCCAGTTAAGCAGTACCTCAATTTTAAAATCCTCATCCTTGTTTTCAAATCTCTCCATGCCCTCACCCCTCACTATCTCTTTCATCTCCTCCAGCCCTACAACCCTCCGAGAGATCAGGGATCATCTAATTCTGACACCTTGAACATCCCCAATTATCATTGCTCCACCACTGGTTGCCGTGCCTTCAGCTGCCAAGGCCATAAGCTTTGCAAATCCCTCCCTAATACTCTCCACCTCATCTTCCATGCTTCAAACACTTCTTAAAATACACCTCTTTGATCAAGCTTTTGGTCATCTGACCTAATATCTCCTTATGTGGCTCAGAGTCAAATATTGCTATCTAACAGTTCAGCCATGATCTTATTGAATGGCAGGGCAGGCTTGGGGGGCCGAATGGCCTACTCCTGCTCCTATTTCTTATGTTCTTAACACTCCTGTGAACAGCCTTGGAACACTTTATTACATTAAAGGTGCTATATAAATACAAGTTGATGTTGTCTTGGACATATATCACCGTTCTTTCATCATGACTAGGTGAAGATCCTGTAATGCCTTCCCTCACACCATTGTCGGAGCACCTTCAGTGCACAGACTGCAGCGGTTCAAGAAGGCGGCCCACCATCACCTTCTCAATGGGCAACTGGGGATAGACTGGTCCAGCTAGTGACACTCATATCCCAAGAACTAAGTAAATGAAAACTGTATATGTAAAATGGATTAACAGCCTCTACAGAAATACTTGTTACTAAGATAATACTCTTTTACACTGAGTGATTGGTGTCCGTTTAGCAAACTCATCTTCCCTAGAATCTACTTCCCTTGACAGTCTCACATTGGAAATTGTTGGGCTCGACTGGGCTCAAAAGTATTCGGGATTAAATCCAGCAGCTTCTCCTCCTTTTCCACTCCAGATCAAACTGATGCAACAAAATAGACCTACACAGGTTAGGGACTGACTTCCCCATCCAACACCCACTCCAATACAAACTGGCTCTCAATTGGTCTGTTTGTGCTTCTGGACTCAGTTCTGTGAACAACGCCTGCATTAAAATAACAAAGTGACTCCTAAAAACACAGCCCCCACCACCGACATCATCAGAGCGCTCCCAGATTCGCACATGCGCAGAACAGACTCTTGCTGCCAAGATGGTGCTGCGCATGCGTAACCTACGTGAACACTCGGCTTGCCAGGACTAATTTGTGCACGCACACGAAAACTCATGATGCCTCACTCCCAGCCTCACCACTTCTCCCCACTTGGCTCCCACCCGCTTCTATTGCACGAAAGCTGCCTGTCTTCCCTGCACGGGGGAAGCAAGGAAGAGAGAGAGTGACAAGATAGGGAGGCGAGGTAGACTGTGAGTAGGAGGGAGCAGGGAGCGAGCAGCTGAGGAGGAAGAAGTGGCGAGGCCACGGACTCTGTTAAATTGCAGACGCAATCATACTGAACACGAGCTTCCAGGATTTATCTGCTCCAACTTCCAAAATGATAGAAATCTCTTTTTAAAATGCCCACTGGTTTAACATGCAGGTTTGTGTCCAGAAATAACGCTCAATAAAATTCGTTGCGGTGAGCAGGAGCGTAAACCAGAAGCAGGATGGAGCAGGGAGCAATGCAGAGCAGAGAGGAAGCACGGAGGCCGCAATGGCCTTATGGTTTCGTTTGTTTTCATTTTTGTGATAAATTGAGCAGCGCCATCTTTGCTGCTGGCAGCTGCCAAAAAACATCTCAGACAGTGATGCTTCAGTGCATGAGGCTGCATTTGCAAATGTGCATGTACTGCGCTACATGTGGTTGCATTGTCAGCAAAAGCAGCCTTAAATTAATATGAAAATACTGCAGAAGCTGGAAATCTGAAATAAAAGGAGAAAATGCTGGAAATACTCAGTTGGTCAGGCAGCATCTGTGGAGAGAGAAACAGAGTTAATAAAAACAGCAAGTACTAGTGCTGCAAATACTCAGCAGGTCAGACAGCATATGTAGGGAGAGAAACAGAGTTAACAATTCAGGTACATGGAGCTGCCGGAGCCTGCAGCCTGAAACTTGGTGTGAGAGAAGGAGGAAGAATGAGGAAAGGTAATATAGTCCAACACTCACAGCAATCTACAATCCACCTACATTACCGGGATAGGGAGAGAGTTTAGAAACACTCAGCAACACGACTCCGGTGAATCATCCCAGGAGGAAAAGGGGGAGCAGTGTGTGTAGCTGCCCTGATATGCCCCTCCCCAGGCCTGTCTGTCAAAAAATAAAATAAAAGCAAAATACTGCGGATGCTGGAAATCTGAAATAAAAACAAGAAATGCTGGAAATATTCAGCAGGTCTGGCAGCATCTGTGGAAAGAGAAGCAGAGTTAACGTTTTGGGTCAGTGACCTTTCTTCGGAACTAGCAAATATTAGAAATGTCAAAGGTTATAAGCAAATGAGGAAGGGATGGGGCAAGAGATAACAAAGGAGAAGGTGTAGATTGGACAAGGCCACATAGCTGACCAAAAGGTCATGGAGCAAAGGCAAACAATATGTTAATGGTGTGTTGAAAGACAACGCATTAGTACAGATAGGGTGTTAACGGACTGAAGATTGAACAGCAGCAAGTACAAACATGAAAAAAAAGTGAGTAAGCAAACTGAACAAACTAAGATGAAATGAAATAAACATACAAAATAAAAATTTGTAAAAAATGTAAAAAAGAAAAAATAACTAAAAATAAAAGTAAAATGAGGGGCTGTCATGCTCTGAAATTATTGAACTCAATGTTCAGTCCGGCAGGCTGTAGTGTGCCTAATTGGTAAATGAGATGCAGTTCCTTGAGCTTGCGTTGAAGTTCACTGGAACACTGCAACAAGCCCAGGATAGAGATGTGAGCATGAGAGCAGGGGGGAGTGTTGAAATGGCAAGCAACCGGAAGCTCAGGGTCCTGTTTGCGGACAGAGCGGAGGTGTTCCGCAAAGCGGTCACCCAGTCTGCGTTTGGTCTCCCCAATGTAGAGGAGACCACATTGTGAGCAGCAAATACAGTATACTACATTGAAAGAAGTACAAGTAAATCGCTGCTTCACCTGAAAGGAGTGTTTGGAGCCTGGGATAGTGAGGAGAGAGGAGGTAAATGGGCAGGTATTACACCTCCTGCGATTGCAGGGGAAGGTGCCATGGGAAGGGGACAAGGTGGTGGGGGTAATGGAGGACTGGACCAGGGTGTCGCGGAGGGAACAATTCTTTCGGAATGCTGACAGGGGAAGGGAGAGGAAGATGCATTTAGTAGTGGCATCACGCTGGAGGTGGCAGAAATAGCGAAGGATGATTGTTTGGATATGGAGGCTGATGGGGTGGAAAGTGAGGACAAGGGGAACCCTGTCACGGTTCTGGAAGGGAGTGGAAGGGGTAAGGGTAGAGGTGCGGTAAATGGGCCGGACACGGTTGAGGGCCCTGTCAACAACAGTGGGGGGGAATCCTCGGTTGAGGAAAAAGGAGGTCATACCAGAAGCACCGTCATGGAAGGTAGCATCATCAGAGCAGATGCGTCAGAGACGGAATAACTGGGAGAATGGAATGGAGTCCTTACAGGAGGTAGGGTGTGAAGAAGTGTAGTCGAGGTAGCTGTGGGAGTCGGTGGGCTTATAATGGATATTAGTAGACAACCTATCCCCAGAGATGGAGACAGAGAAGGGAAGGGAAGTGTCAGAGATGGACTATGTAAAAGTGAGAGAAGGGTGGAAATTGGAAGCAAAGTTGATAAAGTTTTCCAGTTCGGGGCGGGAGCAGGAAACGACACCAATACAGTCATCATAGTACCGGAAAAAGAGTTGGGGGAGGGGGCCTGAGTAGGACTGGATCAAAGAATGCTCGACAAAGCCCACAAAAAGACATGCATAACTAGGACCCATGCAGGTAACCAGAGCAACACCTTTTACTTGAAGGAAGTGAGTGGAGTTGAAGGAGAAGTTGTTCAATGTGAGAACAAGTTCAGCCAGGCGGAGGAGGGTGGTGGTGGATGGGGACTGGTTGGGCCTCTGTTCAAGGAAGATGCGGAGAGCCCTCAAACCATCCTGGTGGGGCATGGAAGTGTAGAGCGATTGGACGTCCATAGTAAAGAGGAGGCGGTTGGGACCAGGAAACTGGAAATTGTCAAAATGATGTAGGGCGTCAGAAGAGTCACGGATGTAGGTGGGAAGAGACTGGACCAGCGGAGAAAAGATAGAGTCAAGATAGGAAGAAATAAGTTCAGTAGGGCAGGAGCAGGTTGACACAATGGGTCTGCGGGACAGTCCCGTTTGTGGATTTTGGGAAGGAGGTAGAAGCGGGCTGTCCGGGGTTGCGGGACTATGAGGTTGGAAGCTGTGGAGGGAAACTCTCCAAAGGAGATGAGGTCAGTGACAGTCCTTTGGACAGTGGCTTGCTGTTCGGTGGTGGGGTCATGGTCCAGACGGAGGTAGTGAGAAGTGTCTTGTCAGTTGGCGTTGAGCTTCTGCAAGGTAGAGGTCGGTACGCCATACAACAACAGCACCACCCTTGTCTGCAGGTTTGATGACCATGTTGGGGTTAGACCTGAGAGAACGGAGTGCCTGAAGTTCAGAGGGGGCCAGGTTAGAGTGAGTGAGGGGGGAAGAGAAATTGAGATGACCAATGTCTTGCCGACAGTTTTCAATGAAGAGATCAAGAGCGGGTAAGGGGCCAGGGGGAGGGGTCCAGGTAGAGGGAGAATGCTGGAGGCGGGTGAATGTGTCTGCTGGTTGGGGGGAGGACTCCTGGTCAAAGAAGGTGACGGAAGAAGAGCTCAAAGTCCTGCAGAGCGCGAAATTCATTGAGGTGGGGACGTAAAGGGATAAAACTGAGACCTTTGCTGAGGACATAACGTTCAGCATCAGAGAGGGGAGGTCAGAGGGTATAATGAATACATGGCAAGGGGTCAGATCAGAGGGAAGTGAAGCGGAAGGAGGATCTGGAGGAGCATTAGTCCCCATCAGCTGCTGGAGCTTGCGTTCTTTGACATCTGAAAGGAAGAAAAAAAGTTTTTTATTAATGCGTCGGATGAGACGAAAGATGAAATGAAACTGTGGAGTAGAACAGCTTTGAGATAAGATGAGACAGTGCTGCTGGAGAGGGAAGTTCAGTGTGTGCATGTGGCGGCGCTTGGCACTGAGTGTGGATCTCAGGATGCGGCGAGAATAGCAGTCCGAGGAACGTTGTATTTCTCAGAGATATCTGTAGTCCTGGGTGGATTCAAAACGCGTTTTCACAGCCACATCTCCTTCCTCACTGACTGTCTCCGGCTCCGACGTATTCCACGTGGACTCCAACTGGAGTTTTACCCATCATGTTTTGAATCCACCCAGGAGGGGGATTGGCGCGGGGTGGGGGTGGGTACTCCTGCCTGTGCTGTGTCCCAAATGGTTCCTCCCCCAAGCTCCTTTATAACTGAGATAAGTTTCCTTTGAAGTTTTGTCCTTTGATATTACAGTTTATTAATCTTTAATTCCTCCAAAAGAGCTGGAAATCTGGCAGTCATTAACCCGGGGCCTGTCACCGGGAGAAACCCTGCAGCGACCAGCCCCGCTCGGTACATGACTGTGGGTGTTGAGACCGACTGATTGGCTGCTGATGCGACTCACACTGCTCCGGACAGCTCACAATGTCCGGTTGATGAACGGAAGATCTGGACCAATAATGAGAGAGGGACCAGGGGGTGTTGCCGCCCACTCCGTGACGCAAGTCCCGCCCCTCACTCGCTCCGATTGTTCTGAAGCTGCCGTCAATCAGCCTCTCTCCCGATTCCGGTCATGTTCGCTTCTCTCTGCACTTGGGTAAGCGGCGTGGCGGAGGATTGAGAAACACCCGGTGTAGGCCGCCGGACGGCAGCTGCGGGACTTCACCCGTGACGGTCGGGGTTTAACTGCCGCCAGATTTCCAGCTCTTTTGGTGGAATTAATGTTTAATAAATTGCAACATCAAAGGACAAAACTTTAATGGAAACTGACCTGTTATAAAGGGGCCTGGGGGAGGGAGGACCTATTTGGGACCCTCCCCCGTTCCACAAAAACTACCCTTGGACTGGCTCAAGATGCAGCAAGCTGCTGGGCTGCGCTGTGGAGTTTGACTGACAGGTCTGGGGAGGGGCGTATTAGGGCAGCTGCGAACACTGCTTCCCCTTTTCCTCCTGGGATAGAACAAATAACATTACAGCGCAGTACAGGCCCTTCAGCCCTCGATGTTGCGCCGACCTGTGAAACCATCTGACCTACACTATTCCATTTTCATCCATATGTCTATCCAATGACCACTTAAATGCCCTTCAAGTTGGCGAGTCTACTACTGTTGCAGGCAGGGCGTTCCACGCCCCGACCACACTCTGTGTAAAGAAACTACCTCTAACATCTGTCCTATATCTACCACCCCTCAACTTAAAGCTACGTCCCATCGTGTTTGCCATCACCATCCGAGGAAAAAGGCTCTCACTATCCACCCTGTCCAGCCCTCGGATTATCTTATATCTCTGTATTAAGTCACCTCTTCTCCTCCTTCTCTCTAACGAAAACAACCTCGTCCCTCAGCCTTTCCTCGTAAGACCTTCCCTCCAGACCAGGCAACATCCTAGTAAATCTCCTCTGCACCCTTTCCAAAGCTTCCACATCCTTCCTATAATGCGGTGACCAGAACTGCACGCAATACTCCAGGTGCGGCCGCACCAGAGTTCTGTACAGCTGCAGCATGACCTCGTGGCTCCTAACCTCGATCCCCCTACTAATGAAAGCTAACACACCATATGCCTTCTTAACAGCTCCATTAACCAGGGTGGCAACTTTCAGGGATTTATGTACCTGGACACCAAGATCTCCCTGCTCATCTACACTGCCAAGAATCTTCCCATTAGCCCAGTATTCTGCAATCCTGTTACTCCTTCCGAAGTGAATCACCTCACACTTTTCCGCATTAAACTCCATTTGCCATCTCTCAGCCCAGCTCTGCAGCCTATCTATGTCCCTCTGTAACCTACAACATCCTTCGGCACCATCCACAACTCCACCGACCTTCGTGTCATCCGCAAATTTACTAACCCACCCTTCTACACCCTCATCCAGGTCATTTATAAAAATGACAAACAGCAGTGGCCCCAAAACAGATCCTTGCGGTACACCACTAGAAACTATACTCCAGGATGAACATTTACCATCAACCACCACCCTCTGTCTTCTTTCAGCTAGCCAATGTCTGATCCAAAGCACTAATTCACCTTCAATCCCATACTTATGTATTTTCTGCAATAGCCTACCGTGGGGAACTTTATCAAACGCCTTACTGAAATCCATATAGACCACATCCACGGCTTTACCCTCATCTACCTGTTTGGTCACCTTGTCAAAAAACTCAATAAGGTTTGTGAGGCACGACCTGAGTTCCGAAGAAGGGTCACTGACCCGAAACGTTAACTCTGCTTCTCTTTCCACAGATGCTGCCAGACCTGCTGAGTGAATCCAGCATTTCTTGTTTTTGCTACCCTTCACAAAACCGTGCTGACTATCTGTAATGAACTTATTCTTTTCAAGATGATTATAAATCCTATCTCGTATAACCTTTTCCAACATTTTACCCAGAACCGAAGTAAGGCTCACAGGTCTATAATTACCAGGGCTGTCTCTACTCCCCTTCTTGAACAAGGGGACAACATTTGCTATCCTCCAGTCTTCCGGCACTATTCCTGTTGACAATGACGACATAAAAATCAAGGACAAAGGCTCTGCAATCTCCTCCCTGGCTTCCCAGAGAATCCTAGGATAAATCCCATCTGGCCCAGGGGACTTAACTATTTTCACACTTTCCAAAATTGCTAACACCTCCTCCTTGTGAACCTCAATCCCATCTAGCCTAGTAGTCTGTATCTCAGTATTCTCCTCGACAACATTTTCTTTCTCCACTGTAAATACTGACGAAAAATATTCATTTAACACTTCCCCTATCTCCTCCGATTCCACACACAACTTCCCACTACTATCCTTGATTGGCCCTAACCTATCTCTCGTCATTCTTTTATTCCTGATATACCTATAGAAAGCCTGAGGATTTTCTTTGATCCTATCCGCCAATGACATCTCGTGTCCTCTCCTTGCTCATCTTATCTCTCCCTTTAGATCCTTCCTGGCTAGCTTGTAACTCTCAAGCGCCCTAACTGAGCCTTCACGTCTCATCCTAACATAAGCCTTCTTCTTCCTCTTGACAAGCGCTTCAACTTCTTTAGTAAACCACGGCTCCCTCACTCGACAACTTCTTCCCTGCCTGACAGGTACATACTTATCAAGGACACGCAGTAGCTGCTCCTTGAATAAGCTCCACATTTCGATTGTGCCCATCCCCTGCAGTTTCCTTCCCCATCCTACGCATCCTAAATCTTGCCTAATCGCATCATAATTTCCTTTCCCCCAGCTATAATTCTTGCCCTGCGGTATATACCTGTCCCTGCCCATCGCTCAGGTAAACCTAACCAAATTGTGATTACTATCACCAAAGTGTTCACCTACATCTAAATCTAACACCTGGCCGGGTTCATTACCCAGTACCAAATCCAATGTGGCATCGCCCCTGGTTGGCCTGTCTACATACTGTGTCAGAAAACCCTCCTGCACACACTGGACAAAAACAGACCCATCTAAAGTACTCGAACTATAGTATTTCCAGTCAATATTTGGAAAGTTAAAGTCCCCCATAACCACTACCCTGTTAATCTCGCTCCTGTCAAGAATCATCTTTGCTATCCTTTTCTGTACATCTCTGGAACTATTTGGAGGTCTATAGAAAACTCCCAACAGGGTGACCTCTCCTCTCTTGTTTCTAACCTCGGCCCAGACTACCTCAGTAGACGAGTCCTCAAACGTCTTTTCTGTTGCTGTAATACTCTCCTTGATTAACAATGCCACATCCCCCCCCCCCTCTTTTACCCTCTTCTCTGTTCTTAGTGAAACATCTATATCCCGGAACCTGCAACATCCATTCCTGTCCCTGCTCTACCCATGTCTCTGAAATGGCCACAACATCGAGATCCCAGGTACCAACCCATGCTGCAAGCTCACCCACCTTATTCCGGATGCTCCTGGCGTTGAAGTAGACACATTTTAAACCAAGCTCTTGCTTGCCAGTACCCTCTTGTGTCCTTATAACCTTATCTCTGCCCTCACTACTCTCAACATCCTGCACACTGGAACTACAATTTAGGTTCCCATCCCCCTGCTGAATTAGTTTAAACCCCCCCGAAGAGCACTAGCAAATCTCCCCCCCAGGATATTGGTACCCCTCTGGTTCAGGTGAAGACCATCCTGTTTGTAGAGGTCCCACCTACCCCAGAAAGAGCCCCAATTATCCAGGAAACCAAAACCCTCCCTCCTACACCATCCCTGCAGCCACGTGTTCAACTCCTCTCTCTCCCTATTCCTCGCTTCGCTAGCACGTGGCACGGGCAACAACCCAGAGATAACAACTCTGTTTGTTCTCGCTCTAAGCTTCCACCCTAGCTCCCTGAATTTCTGCCTTAAATCCCCATCTGTCTTCCTACCTATCCCGTTGGTGCCTATGTGTACCACGACTTGGGGCTGCTCCCCCTCCCCCTTGAGGATCCCAAAAACACGATCCGAGACATCACGTACCCTGGCACCTGGGAGGCAACACACCTACCGTGAGTCTCTCTCGTTCCCACAAAACCTCCTATCTGTTCCCCTAACTATGGAGTCCCCAATGACTAATGCTCTGCTCCTCTTACCCCTTCCCTTCTGAGCAACAGGGACAGACTCTGCGCCAGAGACCTGTATCCCATTGCCTACCCCATCTTTCACTGGAGTCATGTTTCTAAACTTTCTCTCCCTATCCCGGTAATGTCAGTGGATTGTGGATTGCTGTGAGCGTTGGACAATATTTTGGGCGGCACAGTGACGCAGTGGTTAGCACTGCAGCCTCACAGCTCCAGCGACCTGGGTTCGGTTCTGGGTACTGCCTGTGTGAAGTTTGCAAGTTCTCCCTGTGACCACGTGGGTTTCTGCTGGGTGCTCCAGTTTCTTCCCACAGCCAAAGACTTGCAGGTTGATAGGTAAATTGGCCATTGTAAATTGCCGCCAGTGTAGGTAGGGGAATGGTGAGGATGTGGTAGGGAATATGGGATTAATGTCGGATTAGTATATATGGGTAGTTTGTTGGTCAGCACAGACTTAGTGGGCCGAAGGCTGTATCACTCTATGACTCTATATTGCCTCTCCCCATTCTTCTTCCTCTCACTCGGAGCTGCAGCCTGTCGGCTCTGGCAACTCAATGTGCCTGAAACATTAACTCTGTTTCTCTCTCCACAGATGCTGCCTGAACTGCTGAGCATTTCCAGCATTTTCTCCTTTTATTTTAGATTTTTCGCATCCACAGTATTTTGTTTTGTTTTATTGTAGGTGTTGTTCACATAACTGAGTCGAGAAACACAGGCCAATTAAGGGCCAATTTGTGGGTGTTGGATGTTGAAATCAGTCCCTGACCTGTGTGGGTCATATTTCTTGCATCAATAACAAAGGGAGGGGCACCAGTATTATGCTGACCCAAATAATGCAAACAAAACTTAGCTAAATCAAAGTAGAATGCCATTCTGAATGGTGATGATGTTTCTCTTCTGAATTTCTATCCTGGACTGACAGTGACAGCTTTGTAAACTCCTTTTCCCGGTCTTTAGAAGGGGAGGATTTACGCACAGCAAACTCAAACCAAACATCACATCAAGATCTGACAGGGTCACTCGATTCATCAGGACCTGAATAACATCGGCCTTTGAATGTGGAAGGAAAAAGGTTTGTCTGTTTTGTCTGTGAGAAAAGATTTCAGGTATCACTGTGACTGGAAAAACACTGAGATATACACAACCCTGGTTAGACCTGGAGTATTGTGTTCAGTTCTGCGCCCCATGCTTCAGGAAGGATATACTGGCCTTGGAGGGAGTGCAGTGTAGATTTACCTGAATGATAGCTGCACTGCAAGGGTTAAATTACGAGGAGAGATTACACAAATGAGCCATAGTCATTACAGAAGGAGGACATTCAGCTTGTTAATGAAGAGGATAGCTGTAGACTCCAGAATGATATCAATGGCTTGGTTGACTGGGCGGAAAAGTGGCAAATGGAATTAAATCCAGAGAAGTCTGAGGTAATGTATTTGAGGAGAGCAAATAAAGTGAGGAATACACAATAATAGGGTGGATATTGAGATGGGTAGAAAGTGTGAGACTGGGTGGCGCAGTGGTTAGCACCGCAGCCTCACAGCTCCAGCGATCCAGGTTCGGTTCTGGGTACTGCCTGTGCGGAGTTTGCAAGTTATCCGTGTGACCCTGTGGGTTTCCGTCGGGTGCTCTGGTTTTCTCCCACAGCCAAAGACTTGCAGGTTGATAGGTAAATTGGCCATTGTAAATTGCCCCGGGTGCAGATGGGTGGTAGGAGAATGGTGGTGTAAAAACAAGAAATGCTGGAACCACTCAGCAGGTCTGGCAGCATCTGTGGAAAGAGAAGCAGAGTTAACGTTTCGGGTCAGTGACCCTTCATGGAGTTCCGATGAAGGGTCACTGACCCGAAACGTTAACTCTGCTTCTCTTTCCACAGATGCTGCCAGACCTGCTGAGTGGTTCCAGCATTTCTTGTTTTTATTTCAGATTTCCAGCATCCGCAGTATTTTGCTTTTATCTTAGGAGAATGGTGGTGATGTGGTAGGGAATATGGGATTAATGTAGGATTAGTATGAATGGGTGGTTGGTGGTCAGCACAGACTCAGTGGGCCAAAGGGCCTGTTTCAGTGCTGTATCTCTAAATAAATTTTTAAAAAAGCCTTGGCATGTATGTCCACAAGTCCCTGAAAGTGGCAGGACAGCAAGATAGAGTAGTGAAGAAGGCATATGGTATGCTTTCCATTATTGGCATCGGTATAGAATTCAAAAGCAGGGATATAATGCTGGAACTGTATAAACCGTTGGTTCGGCCACAGTTGGGGTATTGCATACAGTTCTGGTCACCACATTACAGAAAGGACATAATTGCTCTGGAGAGAATACAGAGGAGATTTACAAGAATGTTGCTAGGGCTTGAAAGTTGCAGCTATGTGGAAAGGCTAGGGTTATTTTTCCTTACAACAGAGGAGGCTGAGGGGTGACTTAATTGATGTGTACAAAATTACGAGGGGTCCAGATAGAGTAGACAGGAAGGACCTGTTTCCCCAAGCGGAGAGGTCAATTACCAGGGGGCACAGATTTAAGGTGATTGGTAGAAGGATTAGAGGGGACATGAGGTAAATCCTTTTCACCCAGAGGGTGGTGGGTGTCTGGAATTCACTGCCAGGATCGGTGGGGGACGCAGAAACACTCAACTCGTGTAAAAGGTACCTGGACATGCACCTGAAGTGCTGTAACCTGAGAGGCTATGGACCAGATGCTGGCAGGTGGGATTAGATTGGGCAGCTAGTTTTTTTGGCCGGCACAGACACAATGGGCTGAATGGTCACCTATGCTGTAATTT
Source organism: Heterodontus francisci (assembly GCF_036365525.1). Taxonomy (NCBI): domain Eukaryota; kingdom Metazoa; phylum Chordata; class Chondrichthyes; order Heterodontiformes; family Heterodontidae; genus Heterodontus; species Heterodontus francisci. Next base: position 4,522,591 of record NW_027140677.1, read on the forward strand.
TTCTATGATTTCATGCCAGCTCTCTGTGGAGCAGTCCAGTCAGTCCTATTCCCCTGCTTTATCCCTGTAGTCCTGCAGGTTTATTTCCCTCAAGTGTCCATCCAATTTCCTTTTGAAATTATTGATCTTCCCTGCTTCTACCACCCTCTCAGGAGTGAGTTCCAGGTCATTACCACAGGCTGCGTAAAAAAAAACTTCTTTACATCCCTCTGGTATCTCTTTCCCAAAACCTTAGTCTTGTCGCCAATCCTTGTCCAATCAGTTAATGGGAATAGTTTTCCTTTGTCTACCTTATCTAAAACCATCACAGTTTTGAACACCGCTATCAGATCTCCCTCAATCTCCTTTGCTCCAAGGCGAACAACTCCAGCGTCTCCAACCTGCACCCTTCCCATCCACCTTCACATTCTTCCTAAAGTGTGATGACAAGAACTGGATGCAGTACCCTATTTGTGACCTAACCAGAGCTTTATAAAGATTCAAATTAACTCCCTGCTTTTGCACTCAGTACCTCTGTTTATGAAGACAAGATCCCAAATGCTTTGCCAACTGCTCTCCTGAATATGTCCAACCAACTTCATAATCTATTCACGTGAATCCCCAGGTTCCTCTGCCCTGCACACTCTTTAGAACTGTGCCATTAAATTTATAATTACCTTTCCCCATCCCTTCTGCCAGAATGCATCACTTCGCTATGACGGTTGCATTGCCTGGAATTTATAAGATTAAGGGGTGATTTGATCAAAGTTTTCCCGATATTATTTGCAACTGATTGGAAATAGTTTCTCTCTATCTACTGTATCATTGGGGATTTTTATTTTTTTTTTCATGGGATATGGGCGTCACTGGCAAGACCAGCATTTGTTGCCAATCCGCGACTGCCCTTCACAACTGAATGGCTTACTTGGCCGTTTCAGAGTGTGGAAGTGAGCAGAAAGGCATGGCACTATGCTTAATGGGAAATATAGCCAAGTTGGGAATAGTAGCTTTGCTGAGCTTTGATTTTAAGTGGCAGAAACCACAATGAAATAGTTTTAGAATTTAGAACATTACAGCGCAGTACAGGCTGTTCGGCCCTCGATGTTGCGCCGACCTGTGAAACCATCTGACCTACACTATTCCATTTTCATCCATGTGTCTATCCAATGTCCACTTAAATGCCCTTAAAGTTGGCGAATCTACTACTGCTGCAGGCAGGGCGTTCCACGCCCTTACTACTCTCTGAGTAAAGAAACTACCTCTCACATCTGTCCTATATCTATCACCCCTCAACTTGAAGCTATGTCCCCTCGTGTTTGCCATCACCATCCGAGGAAAAAGACGCTCACTATCCACCCTATCTAACCCTCTGATTATCTTATATGTCTCTATTAAGTCACCTCTCTTCCTCCTTCTCTCCAACGAAAACAACCTCAAGTCCCTCAGCCTTTCCTCGTAAGACCTTCCCTCCATACCAGGCAACATCCTAGTAAATCTCCTCTGCACCCTTTCCATAGCTTCCACATCCTTCCTATAATGCGGTGACCAGAACTGCACGCAATACTCCAGGTGCGGTCTCACCAGAGCTTTGTACAGCTGCAGCATGACCTCGTGGCTCCGAAACTCGACCCCCCTACTAATAAAAGCTAACACACCATATGCCTTCTTGACAGCCCTATTAACCTGGTTAGCAACCTTCAGGGATTTATGCACCTGGACACCAAGATCTCTCTGTTCATCTACAGTACCAAGAATCCTCCCATTAGCCCAGTACTCTGCATTCCTGTTGCTCCTTCCAAAGTGAATCACCTCACACTTTTCCGCATTAAACTCCATTTGCCATCTCTCAGCCCAGCTCTGCAGCCTATCTATGTCTCTCTGTACCCGACAACAGCCTTCGGCACTATCCACAACTCCACCGACCTTAGTGTCATCTGCAAATTTACTAACCCACCCTTCTACACCCTCTTCCAGGTCATTTATAAAAATGACAAACAGCAGTGGCCCCAAAACAGATCCTTGCGGTACACCACTAGTAACTAAACTCCAGGATGAACATTTGCCATCAACCACCACCCTCTGTCTTCTTTCAGCTAGCCAATTTCTGATCCAAAGCTCTAAATCACCTTCAACCCCATACTTGCGTATTTTCTGCAATAGCCTACCGTGGGGAACCTTATCAAACGCCTTACTGAAATCCATATACACCACATCCACTGCTTTACCCTCATCCACCTGTTTGGTCACCTTCTCGAAAAACTCAATAAGGTTTGCGAGGCACGACCTACCCGTCACAAAACCGTGCTGACTATCTCTAATGTACTTATTCTTTTCAAGATGATTATAAATCCTGTCTCTTATATCCTTTTCCAACATTTTACCCACAACCGAAGTAAGGCTCACAGGTCTATAATTACCAGGGCTGTCTCTACTCCCCTTCTTGAACAAGGGGACAACATTTGCTATCCTCCAGTCTTCCGGCACTATTCCTGTTGACAATGACGACATAAAAATCAAGGACAAAGGCTCTGCAATCTCCTCCCTGGCTTCCCAGAGAATCCTAGGATAAATCCCATCTGGCCCAGGGGACTTAACTATTTTCACACTTTCCAAAATTGCTAACACCTCCTCCTTGTGAACCTCAATCCCATCTAGCCTAGTAGTCTGTATCTCAGTATTCTCCTCGACAACATTTTCTTTCTCCACTGTAAATACTGACGAAAAATATTCATTTAACACTTCCCCTATCTCCTCCGATTCCACACACAACTTCCCACTACTATCCTTGATTGGCCCTAACCTATCTCTCGTCATTCTTTTATTCCTGATATACCTATAGAAAGCCTGAGGATTTTCTTTGATCCTATCCGCCAATGACATCTCGTGTCCTCTCCTTGCTCATCTTATCTCTCCCTTTAGATCCTTCCTGGCTAGCTTGTAACTCTCAAGCGCCCTAACTGAGCCTTCACGTCTCATCCTAACATAAGCCTTCTTCTTCCTCTTGACAAGCGCTTCAACTTCTTTAGTAAACCACGGCTCCCTCACTCGACAACTTCTTCCCTGCCTGACAGGTACATACTTATCAAGGACACGCAGTAGCTGCTCCTTGAATAAGCTCCACATTTCGATTGTGCCCATCCCCTGCAGTTTCCTTCCCCATCCTACGCATCCTAAATCTTGCCTAATCGCATCATAATTTCCTTTCCCCCAGCTATAATTCTTGCCCTGCGGTATATACCTGTCCCTGCCCATCGCTCAGGTAAACCTAACCAAATTGTGATTACTATCACCAAAGTGCTCACCTATATCTAAATCTAACACCTGGCCGGGTTCATTTCCCAGTACCAAATCCAATGTGGCATCGCCCCTGGTTGGCCTGTCTACATACTGTGTCAGAAAACCCTCCTGCACACACTGGACAAAAACTGACCCATCTAAAGTACTCGAACTATAGTATTTCCAGTCGATATTTGGAACGTTAAAGTCCCCATAACAACTACCCTGTTACTCTCACCCCTGGCGAGAATCATCTTCGCTATCCATTTCTGTACATCTCTGGAACTATTTGGAGGTCTATGGAAAACTCCCAACAGGGTGACCTCTCCTCTCTTGTTTCTAACCTCGGCCCAGACTACCTCAGTAGACGAGTCCTCAAACGTCTTTTCTGTTGCTGTAATACTCTCCTTGATTAACAATGCCACATCCCCCCCCCTCTTTTACCCTCTTCTCTGTTCTTAGTGAAACATCTATATCCCGGAACCTGCAACATCCATTCCTGTCCCTGCTCTACCCATGTCTCTGAAATGGCCACAACATCGAGATCCCAGGTACCAACCCATGCTGCAAGCTCACCCACCTTATTCCGGATGCTCCTGGCGTTGAAGTAGACACATTTTAAACCAAGCTCTTGCTTGCCAGTACCCTCTTGTGTCCTTATAACCTTATCTCTGCCCTCACTACTCTCAACATCCTGCACACTGGAACTACAATTTAGGTTCCCATCCCCCTGCTGAATTAGTTTAAACCCCCCCGAAGAGCACTAGCAAACCTCCCCCCCCAGGATATTGGTACCCCTCTGGTTCAGGTGAAGACCATCCTGTTTGTAGAGGTCCCACCTACCCCAGAAAGAGCCCCAATTATCCAGGAAACCAAAACCCTCCCTCCTACACCATCCCTGCAGCCACGTGTTCAACTCCTCTCTCTCCCTATTCCTCGCTTCGCTAGCACGTGGCACGGGCAACAACCCAGAGATAAGAACTCTGTTTGTTCTCGCTCTCAGCTTCCACCCTAGCTCCCTAAATTTCTGACTTAAATCCCCATCTCTCTTCCTACCTATGTCGTTGGTGCCTATGTGGACCACGACTTGGGGCTGCTCCCCCTCCCCATTAAGGATCCCAAAAACACGATCCGAGACATCACGAACCCTGGCACCTGGGAGGCAACATACCAACCGTGAGTCTCTCTCGTTCCCACAGAACCTCCTATCTGTTCCCCTAACTATGGAGTCCCCAATGACTAATGTTCTGCTCCTCTTCCCCCTTCCCTTCTGAGCAACAGGGACAGACTCTGTGCCAGATATCTGTACCCCATTTCTTACCCCTGGTAAGTCGTCCCCCGCAACAGTATCCAAAACGGTATACCTGTTGTTGAGGGAAACGGCCACAGGGGATCCCTGCACTGCCTGCTGGTTCCCTCTCCTTCCCCTGACGGTAACCCATCGACCTACTTCTTTTACCTGAGGTGTGACTACCTCCCCATAACTCCTCTCAATAACCTCCTCCACCTCCCGAATGATCCGAAGTTCATCCAGCTCCAGCTCCAGTTCCCTAACGCGGTTCTCGAGGAGCTGGAGTTGGGTGCACTTCCCACAGATGCAGTCAGCAGGGACACTCTTGGCGACCCTTACCTCCCACATTCTGCAGGAGGAACATGCAACTGCCTTAACCTCCATTCCCACTATTCCAAATTCCCAACAAATCTACTGAAAAACCAAAAAAAAACAAAAAGTCAAAACTTGTTAGGATAGCAATCCAACGGACAGAACTTCCTAAATAAAAAGCTTACCTTATCAACACACCAGAGTCCTTTTTTTATGGTTAGAGGAGGAGGGTGGGTGGGAGACACTACACGTGTAGTGTCTCGGGTACAGCCACCACACAAATATATACCTTTTTCCTTACCCAGCAGTCCCCTGGTCCTCCGAAAACAAAAGGGAATTCACTTTTAAACTTACGCTGAAATTGACTTCACAGCTGTAAGCCCGTTCACGCACCTCCGTTGCTATCCACGCTGCAGTCACCGAAACTAAAAGAAAGAGGTTCTGAACCACACAAATATATACCTTTTTCCTTACCCAGCAGTCCCCTGGTCCTCCGAAAACAAAAGGGAATTCACTTTTAAACTTACGCTGTAATTGACTTCACAGCTGTAAGCCCGTTCACGCACCTTCGTTGCTATCCACGCTGCAGTCACCGAAACTAAAAGAAAGAGGTTCTAAACCACACAAATATATACCTTTTTCCTTCCCCAGCAGTCCCCTGGTCCTCCGAAAACAAAAGGGAATTCACTTTTAAACTTACGCTGAAATTGACTTCACAGCTGTAAGCCCGTTCACGCACCTCCGTTGCTATCCACGCTGCAGTCACCGAAACTAAAAGTTAAAAGTAAAGGCAGAGCGTGTGAGACTGTAAAGACTGGCCGACACTGGTAATTGCAAAGACATCTGTTCTTTATGGCCTGATTGTGTGACTCCCTGTGGTTTGGAACAAATAGACTCCTGTGAATCAAATGATGTCCATCCCTGTGTGAGTGATAAGGAGTGCTCGGCCCCTCTTATCTTTGTGAGCAGCCACTACTTGTAGCTGCAGACTGCACGAAACACTCAGGAATGTACACCTAATAGAGATAGCAGGATGCGCCGCAATTACTTGTCACAAGGTAGAAACAGAACTCATGATCCATGTAGGGAGTGAGACCAGAATGGTGATTGATGATTCCTATGCTCTTGCTAATTAGCTTGCTTGTCCGCTTTGTTTTATCTTGCTGGTACAAAACAATATTTTATTAGTAACAAGTATGTATTGAGAATGGAGTGTATTGTAACCTCAGTAACAGATGTACTGCATGTCACCACATGGGTGAAGACGAATTGTACCGCACTGATTGGTTAAACAAGGAGGTGTAGCATGAATCTTAATGTATAAACAGTAGTACCTGTATCACAAACTTCACTTACTCTGGTGGACCAGACAGACTCTGGGGTGGAGTCAGTGTCGTTGCATTAGAGTAAGTCAGCCGGCTAAATGCGCAAATAAAGTAATTGATTTTACCTACACATCCGACTCGGTATATTTACTGAACCAGACTGAAGGCAAAAAGAACTCAGATTTACATTTTGGTGTCAGAAGTGGGATCTCAACAGACGACCGCCGATCATCAGCGAAATCAGAATCAGACTCGTGTTGGACGGAGAGAGGGGAAATGGGTCCCCGACGTGAGTAGTTGATATATGACCATGTCGGTTTTCCTGTGTCCCGTAGTCCGATAAAAGTTTGATCACTCGCTGATGGTCAGGTAAGATTGTCTGGGCGAGATCAATGATCAGTCTGGCGGATTAGAAAGACAAAGTTCAGTCGATGTAGGTATGACTGAGGTGTTATATCGTTAGGTCAGGTTCATGTTGGTTAGTTTAGACTACAGCTGATGGGAACTGAGGTTAAAGTTTTATTTTAGGTCAGGTTCAGTTGGTTAGTTTAGACTACGGCTGATGGGAACTGAGGTTAAAGTTTTATTTTAGGTCAGGTTTAGTCGGTTCGTTTAGACAACGGCTGAGGGGAACTGAGGTTAAAGTTTTATGTCAGGGTTAGTCGGTTAGTTCAGACTACGGCTGATGGGACTGAGGTTAAAGTTAAAGTTGGTCACGACTGAAGGCTTAAGCAGCTTGTTTTAGAATGGCTGAGGTTAAGGTTTTATTTGTATTTTTAGTTTCGAATAGGATAATTTGTGAGTAACGTACTGTGTGATAAATATCCGGATGAAGGGAAAGTCTTCAGACAATTATCGGCAGACTTAAATAAGAAATTAGGAGTCCAATGGCCATTAGGGGGGACAAAAGATTTGGAAGTGACTGAAAAAAAAACCCAAGAAAAAAAATCTGGAAACAAAATAAAGGCAATAGGGCCAAAGAATTAATTGGATTATGGAGAAAAAAAAATAGAATCCTCCTATCAAGTTGGCAAGAAAACGCCCTCAAATTAAGAATACCGATTAGTGAATGGGGAAACCAAAAGACTCTAAAAATTCTGTTGATCGCAACATTAACTGCGCCTGTTCGTCTCCTTGTGTGTGGTTCATCTTTTGTTTGTGTCTATTTGTTTTCTTGTGTCTTGTTCGTTTTCTTTCGTTTTAATGCTGCTTGATTCATAAAAAAACTAGGGTTTGAGAAAGTAAAAGGAAGAATGGGCTCGACGGCTTGTAAGGAAGAAGGGTTGCCCCTGGGGACAAGTAAATCATGTCCTCTGGAGAAAGGCGACCCACGTCCGTTTGCCCACTCGAGAAAGACGCAGAAGCGCCACGGTAAAATATGTGTTTTTAAAGATAGGTATGTTTTCGAGTAAAAGTAAGTTCCTGTGTCTTTGATTTGAATGTGAGAATGGTGGAAGCTTCCGCGATGGAATTGAATGTCTGGGATGTACAACTTGTGTTCTGTAAAACTGACTGTCGTTAACTCTTTGTTGTCTGGCCTTAATGATGAGAGAATGAGTCTGTTACTTTTTTATTTTTACAAGTGTATATTTTGTGGGATCCTTGAATCATGTTTTGGTTGTGAATTCGTTGAACCTGTGTGTGTTCCTTGACATCGGGACAGGGAATTTTGAAAGAGATTTGGTATTTTGAATTCGTAACCCATTACAGAAATAAATTTTTGAAGTTGTTTGGAATTGAATGAGTGTGAAAGGTGATTGTTGAGTGTGTTCATTTCGATTTAGTGTTGTGCACCCAGGAATGGGATATAAAATTAAATTATATTTTAAGTTAAAATGTTATTTTGATTTTAAAAGCTGGTTTTGCAACTGTGAAAAGACAAGGAACAATTTTGTAAGAGATAAGCTTCAGCCTTGAAGGTCTGAAGATGTTTGGCAGAAATCCAATTTGAAGTTTACCACTCCTGCTTTAATTGGAGTTCCAGTTTAAAATCTGTTCTAATTTTTTTGGAGTTTAAATTAAAGACATGTTTTACTGACTTTTAAGTAGCAAATGTCAGGAATTGGATATTGGTTTAAGGGAGAGAAGAATAAACAAAGGAGATATAGGAAAGATTCTGTCTGTTTAAAGTTTGTTTAAGAAGCTGGTGTTAAATATTTTGTGTTAAGATTGTTAAATAACTTTTTCTTTAGTTTTTGGTTTTATTACAGTCATTTGAAAGGCACCTGAAGAATGAACAAGAAAATGACGTAATTTACCTATCTTTTGAAATAAGCACGTGCTATTCTGTTCTGTGTGTAGTTAATAAGCAGTATAAGTTAATAAGTCTGAATTGAATTAATACTATTAAGGTTAATTGACCTGTTTAAGTTGAAGAACTGGAAATTTCATTTGTTGCCACAATGAACTTTCAAGTTTATTATGTCATGTTTTGGAGGAGTCTTTGGTTCCGGGCAGAGGACTCACTCATATAACATTGGCAGTTTTTATTTTAAATATTATTGCAGTGAATTGGAATTCGGAATCATCTTTGTTAAAAAAAATAATAATCCTTGGATTAGAAACCTCTTATAAAAGATGAAAAAATAAGTTTGGAAACAATTGGAGTTTAATCGAAAATGCTGTCTTTCCTGATGGAGATGGTTTCCTTTGAAGTTGATAATGTTACTAAAGATTTTGTTGTTTGAAAATCCTAAGTATTAAAAAAAAAACATTTAAAAAGCAGTTTAGTTCTTTTCCATTAAAAAAAAGGGTTACGTAAAGCGGCGCAGCGGAGAATGCTTTGCTTCGCCCCCTTGGAGACAAACAAGAAATTAACCATGCTCAACCATCCTTATCAATGAGACACAGTGCTTGAGAAGGAGAGATAGTTGCAAGCACTTCTGTCTTTAACATACAAAAAGTACAACCAAGTCTGGGCATAAGAAATTGGAATCAATAAACAAAATTCAATTGATATGAGTGGTTATTTAAAGCATTCAAAGGGAAATTTACTGTTATTTGAATTTGGAAGAATCTGAGATGTCAAAAATCCAGTTTAATTTGGCAAGTTATTTTAGGAATTAAAATGTCATCTGAGGTAAAAAAAAAAAAGCATAAACAATATACGCTAATGTCTGGAATCAAATGGAAATGTTTGATTTCTGTTTTAAGGAATTATGAATATTGTAAAGGTTCTCCAGGGCTCAAAATGAAATAGAATTACAATTAATGGGAATTGGCAATCAGATCTGGCTGATGCAAGCGCTAATAAAGGAATTCTGGGGATAAACAAATAGTGAAATAAACAGCTAATTTCCAAGAAGCCTCGAATTATCCAGTGACAGTCAGGAAAGTGTAGATAAGACTGGCAATTGATAGTTTTCTCTTGGAGATATGAGTTTTTAAAGAGAGCTACATTTGAAAGTCTGGCCATAACCTGAGACATCAGGACCCTGCAGGGGGTCTCAGATAGACACCACCAGCGCCCCCCCCCCTTTTCCTCACCGCTGATATTTGATCTTTTCATAAGATCACCTGAGAGTTCAGAATATGTGGCATGACAGTGGAATACCAGTGTAAGTGTGCAGATGTAATTTGTTATTTGGAAAGCAACGGAAGCATTTGTGGCATTTTCAACTTCAAAGGCGAGCAACCCTAAAGATACCAAAAGGATTGAAAAAAAATAGATTAAAATGGAGTGTGGTTTTTTTTCCGATCAGAGAAGGAAAAGGTTTTGTAACGTGACGCAGCTGAGACGATTTTGCTCCGCCACTTTAAAAAAAAAACCCCGCTGCAGCTGCTGTTTTTCCATTTAATCCACCACACAATTTTGCATTGCTGAGAGTAAAATTTATACATATTGGACATTGTTAAATTTTAAATTTCTAAATTGGCAGATAGAATTGGACAAATTAACCCATTGGGCTCAGGGGCAGAGCCACAAAGGATTCTTTGTGGGTTGCTTTTAAGCAGGTGACGACAGGCCATGTGAGAATTGATGCCACAGCAAGAGATCCAGCAGCTTTGAGAATGTAAGACCTTAATTGCAGACATCAAATATCACAGCATCTTCATCAATGAGACAATTTTCAGCATCTGCAGTATTTTGCTTTTATTTTAGTGGACAATTTAATCTACAAGGTGTGTCAGATTTTGACAGCAAAGGCCCTCAAGGGACCTTTTGTTTCAAAATCATTGGGGGGGGGGGGTGTACAAGGGAAGGAGCCAACAATCAAACCAGCATTCAAAATTTATTAAACGGACAACAAGCTCCAATCACCCCGATTACCCCCACATTTTAATTACTAACGAGTAAGGTTACGACCCAACAGCCACAAGTGACTGGTCTCCCTTGCCCGGCCTTGACTACAGAATGGACTTGCGATAATAAAAACTAATAAAATTGTATATGATAACATAAAGCTCGAGTTGGTTCCGGTAATATTGAATATCTCAGATATCCAGCTACCTGGCTGGTGCCCTAAGAACCGAGAGTTGTACAAGGTATTACTGTAACAATTGCTGAGACAGGAATTTGGTAATGAGGGAATAATAAAGGGAAAGAGACATAAACATAGTTTAGTGAATGACGCAGCCACAGTCCTTAATAAGGGAACTTCAATTGTCAATACTATAGATTTGGAAAATGTGGACCAGAATGTTAGAACGCTTAGTCAGCTAGTAAAGGATATTTTGAAAAAGGAACAAAAGGGACTGAGTGGTGTAGCTAAAGTAGGAAAGACTTGATGAATACGGTGACAGGAAGGGCAATGAGGTTGCCAGGGGATGTCATAGCAGGAAATAGGACCCGCAAGAGAAGGGGTTAAAGATTTGTGAAGGCGCTGTGCAGACAACTGCACAAGGTGAGGCAGGAGGTTCTATAGAAACATGATAGAGGAACAGACAAAGGTGCCTGTTGTGGGAGACAAAGTAATCGTAAAGGGAAGGGCCGATAGAAATACATGGTCCCAACTAAAAAAATATAATCAAGGGAATAATGGTAGTATTGATAGGCATTTGGATTATTATTAGATGGGTTACTAACTGGGCAAGGATTGTGGGGAACGAAACCCGAGCACAATGGGACCATATCGATAATTTCAAAAGAGTAGAGATGATAAGAATATAAATTAACTCCTGGATTCCCCAGGACATGTTCGGTCCCCACAGGTAGACATGTATCCCTCATCGGAGGATACTCACGACATGGACAAGTACTAACACCTGGTGACCACCAGGGCAGTGTGTTTAAATTACAGATATACCAACTAGTGGCGAATGGGAAAGAACTGGACTGCAGTGGCTGTGGGGCCTGAAGAACAAAGACCCGGTAATGGATGCACAACGGATTAAGGAAAGGAATATTAATATGGACTATATGAACTATGGGGCATTACACAACATGTTGAATGGGAAGTGTGTACGGTGTTCCACAGATGACCGTGCTAACTGCGTGACCAGACAGAAAGGGGGAGGGGTAACTGAGAGCTGTGTCTTTGGAATTGTTTGTGCCCCTCCCATTGGGCAACAGATGATAAGGAAAGTTGAAAGGAACATGGATGTGTGTGGGTGCATCGAGCCCAGGGGAAGCGTTGTATGATAATGTTAAACATGAGATTGTGCCTGTCCTGGTCAATATCTCTGGGATGCAAATGCCGGGATATTGTATGGAACAGGCAAGAAATATGTATAGTGTATTAAGTAAGATTGTAATGCAGCAGGCTGCCGATGCCATGGGTGCCGTCAGATTTCGAGGTCAGAATCAACTTTATCGGACAAGGAGAGGGATAGTTAATGACGTTGCTACCGGATTCAATACCGGTGCCTCCATAGTAAAATACAGTTAATACTGGCCATAATATGGGGCATACTAGCTTGCCGTTCATGCAGGCGCTATGTGCAGCGAAGGAGGATGAAAACCAGAGAAAAGGCAAGGGAGACAATTTGTCTATCTAGAAATATTATTTTAGTAACCAGTAACATATAATATTAGTGAACAGTGACATTTCAAATAATAAGAGTGTTTGTAGTACATGCAGTTTGTGAATGTTAGAACAAATTCGAAAAAATTCGAGGCAAATTGATGCAAGACAGGTGCCAGTTTGGATCAATGACACCCAGTTGGAATACTTAACTAGTCACACAAATGATAAAATTACCAGGTGCCAAATCAGAAAATTTAAAGGATGGAAAGATCAGGAATGTGTAAATACAGGATCTATGAGTATTAGATTAGATTAGAGATACAGCACTGAAACAGGCCCTTCGGCCCACCGAGTCTGTGCCGACCATCAGCCACCCATTTATACGAATCCTACACTAATCCCATATTCCTACCAAACATCCCCACCTGTCCCTATATTTCCCGGCCACCTACCTATACTAGTGACAATTTATAATGGCCAATTTACCTATCAACCTGCAAGTCTTTTGGCTTGTGGGAGGAAACAGGAGCACCCGGAGAAAACCCACGCAGACACAGGGAGAACTTGCAAACTCCACACAGGCAGTACCCAGAATCGAACCCAGGTTCCTGGAGCTGTGAGGCTGCAGTGCTAACCACTGCGGCTGCAGTGCTAACCACTGCGCCACTGTGCTGCCCTGGAGTAGTAATGAGAATACCTGTAATTCTGGGAGATAAGTTAGGGATGCAATTAGACAAAGTAGAAACTACAGGAGTGATAAGGGGAAAAGATTACATAAAATACAATGATATTTTACCCTATGTTATGGAAGTTGGAAAAGAGGTAATTGGAACAATATTGTCCATTGTCTGAGGGTAGTCTGGAAAACCAGGTGGTCATAAGTCCTCATCCTAAATATAAAACGGCAGAATCAAAATGTGGGCTTAATGCCACTGTAAATTACACCATGGAGACTAGGAACGCATTGTCAGAGCTAACCCATGTGGCCTATATGGGTAAGGGGAGATATTGCTTAACCACCACAGCGAAGGAGTACCAGTATGGACATAAACGGACTTGTCCGTTGAGCAACAGTACATTTTGGTTCAACCCACAAATACCAACCCGAGTAGGGAAGATGGAGTTGGTACAGATACATAAGCAAAAGACAGAAACAATAACTTGACAGAAAGTATTAAGGAGGATTTGACTATTCAGCCATTGCCCACACGCTTGGGTAACGATCGACAGCAGCGAGAAGCCATTGCTGTAGCGTAATACAATTTGGAACAACAGTCGAAGATGCAACAAGATGAGATTGACGAGATAAATGATTCTACCTGGCAGGATGACTTATGGAACTGGGGGTCAGACGTGCAGATACACCCCTGGTTTAGAATTATCTCCCATGTCCTGATAGTGGTTTGGGGTATCATGGTGTTATATGTAACCTACTTAATTTGGCAACTTTAGAAATTAATTAGGCGATGTAAGAGGATGTATGAACACAGGTTGGACAGCTACCCGAAAAAGCAACTGGTGTTCGAACTTGCTCTTTCAAAGGAGGGACAATTAGTTATGCCATAAAAGGGTAATTGTATAACCTTTTCATATATACTTAAAATTAATTAATGAATGATCAATGTACTCTAAGATGTTTGTACAATCGAAATTGTAATTGTATAAGTGTACCACCTTTCATATTGCAAACGAGTAACTGAAGCCCTTGCAAAATTTGTGCCTTTACAGAGTTCCCGCAGGCCCCTATTATGGCACAAGCAGGCAACGTATTGAGTGCGACCCCTCTGGGTGTTGAAGGCTGTTTCTAGACAAATAGAGACCATTAAAGGCACCTAGGTGGGATCAAGGGAATGATTTTTAAAAATGGTTTGAAGAATCAAAGGGGGGACTGTGAGAACAGAATTTAGATTTTAGATTTTTTAAGAACAGAATTACATGGGAACATTTAAGATGAAACAATTAATCAATCATGTATTGCTAACAAGCTAGCTTCAGTGCTGCAGGGAGGGACAGCTTCTCAGAAATGACTTCATAACTTCAGGGCTGCAGAGGCAACTTGGCCTTGCAGCTGGTACAGCGAGAGAGCGAGACATTGTACTTCAACAGCACTCTTCTTATCACCCAGACATGATAATCCTAGGGAACAGTCAGAATGAAAAGCATACTGACCAGGCTAATACACGCCCCCTTGTTGGAGGGTGGCTCAGCCTACCCTTCTGATTCAGCAGTTGCTGAGTTTTTTCTTTTATATTTGCTTTTATATTATACTGTTTAAATGTTATTTGAGTAAATAGATCCATATAATCCGAGTGAATATATGTAATCATATATAAGTTGATCAGTAGAGAGAAGGTTATCATAGAATGATTAAAGGGGGGAATGTGGAAGTGAGCAGAAAGGCATGGCACTATGCTTAATGGGAAATATAGCCAAGTTAGGAATAGTAGCTTTGCTGAGCTTTGATTTTAAGTGGCAGAAACCACAATGAAATAGTTAAAAGTAAAGGCAGAGCGTGTGAGACTGTAAAGACTCGCCGACACTGGTAATTGCAAAGACATCTGTTCTTTATGGCCTGATTGTGTGACTCCCTGTGGTTTGGAACAAATGGACTCCTGTGAATCAAATGATGTCCATCCCTGTGTGAGTGATAAGGATTGCTAGGCCCCTCTTATCTTTGTGAGCTGCCACTACTTGTAGCTGCAGACTGCACGAAACACTCAGGAATGTACACCTAATAGAGATAGCAGGATGCTCCGCAATTACTTGTCACAAGGTAGAAACAGAACTCATGATCCATGTAGGGAGTGAGACCAGAATGGTTATTGATGATTCCTATGCTCTTGCTAATTAGCTTGCTTGTCCGCTTTGTTTTATCTTCCTGGTACAAAACAATATTTTATTAGTAACAAGTATGTATTGAGAATGGAGTGTATTGTAACCTCAGTAACAGATGTACTGCATGTCACCACGTGGGTGAAGTCGAATTGTACCGCACTGATTGGTTAAACAAGGAGGTGTAGCATGAATCTTAATGTATAAACAGTAGTACCTGTATCACAAACTTCACTTACTCTGGTGGACCAGACAGACTCTGGGGTGGAGTCAGTGTCATTGCATGAGAGTAAGTCAGCCAGCTAAATGCGCAAATAAAGTAATTGATTTTACCTACACATCCGACTCGGTATATTTACTGAACCAGACTGAAGGCAAAAAGAACTCAGATTTACAAGAGGACAGTTAAGAGTATGGGTCTAGAGTTAATGTAGGCAGATTTCCTTCCCTAAGGGACATTCGTGAACCAGATGGGTTAGACGGCAGTCATTGATAGTCTCAGTGCTAATGATGCCATGAAACTATCATCGGTTCCAGGATTTTTATGAATTAATTGAATTTAAAGTATGGGGGGTTTTAACCCGTGTCCCCAGGGCCTTAATCTGGGCCTCTAGATTACTAGTTCAGTGACATTACCACGACTCCACCGTCTCCTCTCAATTTATGATCTAGTACTAGGGGGCATAGTCAAAACATGGAGCCAGACCTTTCATTAATCCACTGCTGGGTCCTGTAAACTCGAGCATTAACCCACCCCTGGTCCCTGTGTACAATCTATATTCATGACTTAGACGAAGAGACTGAGAGTAATGTATCTAAGTTTGCTGACAATACAATGTTAGATGGGAATGCAAGCTGTGAGGAGGACACAAAGAGGTTACAAAGAGATATAGACAGGTTAAGTGAGTGGGCAACAAGGTGACTGATGGAGTATAATGTGGAGAAGTGTGAGATTATTCACATTGCTCGTAAGAATAGAAAAGTGGAATATTTTTTAAAAGGCATGAATCTTAAAAATGTTGATGTTCAGAGACTTGGATGTACTCGTACAAGGAACATAAAAAGTTAGCATGCAGGTACAGCAAGCAATTAGAAAGGCAAATGGCAATTGGGCCTTTATTGCAAGTAGCGTGGAGTACAAGATTAAAGAAGCCTTGCTACAATTGTACGGGGCTTTAGTGATACCACACGTGGAATAAATTATTCATTTCACGGCATCGGTGGCAACGTTGGCATTTGTTGCCCATCCCTAATTGTCTCTTAAGAAGGTGGTGGTGAGCTGCCTTCTTGAACCACTGCAGTCCATGTGGGTTAGGTAGATCCACAGTGCTGTTATGAAGGGAGTTCCAGGATTTTGATATAGCGACAGTGAAGGAACGGCGATATAGTTCCACGTCAGGATGGTACGTGACTGGGTGGGGAACTTGCAGGTGGTCATGTTTGAATGTATCTGCTGCCCCTGTCCTTCTAGGGATAGAGGTCGTGGGTTTGGAACGTGCTGTCGAAGGAGAGTTGCAGCAGTGCATCTTGTAGATGGTACACACTGATTCCGCTGTGTGTTGATGGTGGAGGGAGTGATTGACACCCCATCCACAAACAATCAAGTGGGCTGCTTTGTCCTCGATGGTATTGAGCATCTTGAGTGTTTTGTGCTGCAGTCATCCAAGCAAGTGGAGAGTATTCCATCTCACTCCTGACTTGTGCCTTGTAGATGGTGGACAGGCTTTAGGGAGTCAGGAGGTGAGTTACTCGCCACAAAATTCCTAGCCTCTGACTTGCTCTTGTAGCCACGGTATTTATGTGGCTACTTCAGTTCAGTTTCTGGTCAATCGTAGCCCCGAGGATGTTGATAGTGGGGGATTTGGCAATGGTAATGCCATTGAATGTCAAGGGGAGATGGTTAGATTCTCTCTTGTTTGAGATGGTCTTTGCCTGGCACTTGTGTGACGTAAATGTTGCTTGCCACTTCTTAGCCCAAGCCTGAACGTTGTCCAGGTCTTGCTGCATTTGGACATGGGATGCTTCAGTATCTGAGGAGTTGTGAATGGGACTGAATATTGGGTAATCATCAGTGAACTTCCCCACTTCTGATGTGTAGAGGCTTTTAATTTGTTTTACATATACAGATTTTTTTAACTTCATTCTTGGGATATGGGAATCACTAGCAAGACCAGCATATGTTGTCAATCTCCAGTTGCCCGTTGAGAAGGTGAGGGTGGGTCTGTTTGATCCATTATACTGTCCCATCAAACACTTCCAGGACAGGCACAGCACGGGATTGGCTGGAGAGCTTGGAGCATTTCCTGTGTGCAATTAGACGAACCAGCTGCACCTGAGCAGGCTGTGGGAGCTGGAACTGGAGAGGAGAGAGGAGAACCGCAACTTGGAGCTTCAACTGTGGAGCAGTTTCTGCTTTTCAAGAACAGAGAAAACTTACATGTTATTTTGGAGAGGTGGGTGTGGGAGCACCAGAGAACTGTTTCTGTTTGGACTGTTGATGGGAGGCAGGAGGTGCTGGAAGATCCAGGGGTGGGGCTGCCAAATTCTGTAGGGAGGCCCTGCAATTGCTCCTGTGGTTTTCTTCCATCCTGCATAAAGGGGGCTCCCTCCCCACCACAACTGTGTGGCTCAGGACGGCTGGAGCTGCCCAGCTGAAAAAAGTCATTATACAACAGCAGGTGAAGGAGAGAACCGGGCGGCTATCGCCGACCCGGGAGAAGAACCCACCCCTAACTGGAAGACTGGACTGTGGACTCTGCAGCAAGGTGCTCCAACCACCGATCATACAGCAACATCCTTGCAGCCGTTCTCTCCCTTCCAACTAACGGCCACCTATCCACTCCTCTCCTTTTCCTTTCCACCCCTATCCTCCTCTAATGCCACCCACCCCCCATTCATATTGTTTAAGTTTAAAAAAAAAACTGGTGTTTACTTTGTTTCTTAGGGGTGGGCATTTCTATTCGACCCCATGGCAAGCTCCTCTTTACCGGTGGCGGGGCGTTCTTGCACGTATGCTGTTGACGCTGCGACAGCTGCACCTGTTGCACCGTCAATGTTTGCACTGATAACATTAAAGCATGGGCTCAAGAGCAACATCCACTCCAATATGCCAATAGAGACATGCGTGATAACAAAGGCCGTTTGGCTACTGTTGATGCGTCTAAAATGTACGGGAAGGCTGTGTTATTCCTGAAGACTGAGCGTGCGGTGTCCCTAGCCCTGAGCAAGGGGCTCACTAGGGCAGGACGTTTCTGCCATTAGACCCCCCTGGAGGCCATTGCGTGATGGGTCAAAGAACAAACAAAGAACAAAGAAAATTACAGCACAGGAACAGGCTCTTCGGCCCTCCAAGCCTGCGCCGATCCAGATCCTCTATCTAAACATGACGCCTATTTTCTAAGGGTCTGTATCTCTTTACTTCTTGCCCATTCATGTATCTGTCGAGATACATCTTAAAAGACGCTATTGTGCCCGCGTCTACCACCTCCGCTGGCAACGCGTTCCAGGCACCCACCACCCTCTGCGTAAAGAACTTTCCACGCATATCCCCCCTAAACTTTTCCCCTTTCACTTTGAACTCGTGACCCCTAGTAATTGAATCCCCCACTCTGGGGAAAAAGCTTCTTGCTATCCACCCTGTCTATACCTCTCATGATTTTGTCCACCTCAATCAGGTCCCCCCTCAACCTCCATTTTTCGAATGAAAATAATCCGAATCTACACAACCTCTCTTCATAGCTAGCGCCCTCCATACCAGGCAACATCCTGGTGAACCTCCTCTGCACCCTCTCCAAAGCATCCACATCCTTTTGGTAATGTGGCGACCAGAACTGCACGCAGTATTCCAAATGTGGCCGAACCAAAGTCCTATACAACTGTAACATGTCCTGCCAACTCTTGTACTCAATACCCCGTCCGATGAAGGAAAGCATGCCGTATGCCTTCTTGACCACTCTATTGACCTGCGTTGCCACCTTCAGGGAACAATGGACCTGAACACCCAAATCTCTCTGGACATCACTTTTCCCCAGGACTTTTCCATTTACTGTATAGTTCACTCTTGAATTGGATCTTCCAAAATGCATCACCTCGCATTTGCCCTGATTGAACTCCATCTGCCATTTCTCTGCCCAACTCTCCAGTCTGTCTATATTCTGCTGTATTCTCTGACAGTCCCCTTCACTATCTGCTACTCCACCAATCTTAGTGTCGTCTGCAAACTTGCTAATCAGACCACCTATAATTTCCTCCAAATCATTTATGTATATCACAAACAACAGCGGTCCCAGCACGGATCCCTGTGGAACACCACTGGTCACAGGTCTCCATTTTGAGAAACTCCCTTCCACTGCTACTCTCTGTCTCCTGTTGCCCAGCCAGTTCTTTATCCACCTAGCTCGTACACCTTGGACCCCATGCGCCTTCACTTTCTCCATCAGCCTACCATGGGGAACCTTATCAAACGCCTTACTGAAGTCCATGTATATGACATCTACAGCCCTTCCCTCATCAATCAACTTTGTCACTTCCTCAAAGAATTCTATTAAGTTGGTAAGACATGACCTTCCCTGCACAAAATCATGTTGCCTATCACTGATAAGCCCATTTTCTTCCAAATGGGAATAGATCCTATCCCTCAATAACTTCTCCAGCAGCTTCCCGACCACTGACGTCAGACTCACCGGTCTATAATTACCTGGATTTTCCCTGCTACCCTTCTTAAACAAGGGGACAACATTAGCAATTCTCCAGTGCTCCGGCACCTCACCCGTGTTTAAGGATGCTGCAAAGATATCTGTTAACGAACGCACCAGCTATTTCCTCTCTCGCTTCCCACAGTAACCTAGGATAGATCCCATCCGGACCTGGGGACTTGTCCACCTTAATGCCTTTTAGAATACCCAACACTTCCTCCCTCCTTATGCCGACTTGACCTAGAGTAATCAAACATCTGTTCCTAACCTCAACATCCGTCATGTCCCTCTCCTCGGTGAATACCGATGCAAAGTACTCGTTTAGAATCTCACCCATTTTCTGTGACTCCACGCATAACTTTCCTCCTTTGTCCTTGAGTGGGCCAATCCTTTCTCTAGTTACCCTCTTGCTCCTTATATATGAATAAAAGGCTTTGGGATTTTCCTTAACCCTGTTTGCTAAAGATATTTCATGACCCCTTTTGGCCCTCTTAATTCCTCGCTTCATTTTATCAAATCATTTTATCAAATGTTCCGCCCTTCATTCCTGGTGAGCTCCTCCTTCCCCACCTGCACCATCAGGGGGAAGTAAAGACAGGGCTCATCCCAGTCCAGGTTGGTCTTCGTGAGAACAGCCTCCGGCATATGTACTCCTTCCGTTGCCAGCTCGTTCTGGCGCTGGTGCGGGAGGAGGTTACAGAGGGCCAGTTTAATGTGGAGTTCCAGGGGGCGGCCTCCCGTGTCTTCTGGACCTCGGAAGGGGTGTGGTGCCATGCCTGCAAGGGGGTGAGGCATGTTCGGAAGAGCTGCCCCAACCTACAGGCCACCAACTCCACCTCGGCGGACCAGGGTGTTGTCGCTGCACCTTCTACTCCCCCAACACCTGCAAAACCACCGCTCAGGCATGGTGCAGTTCAAAACACCAAAAAGCACGCCCCCTGGACACAAGAGGAGAACCTAAGCCAGGGCTTAGCCCTAGGGCCAATCCAGGGGAGCCCACCTGCCCTGTGGCTGAGCTCGGGCCCAAGGGATCTGGGCAGGGGGGTTGCGGATGTCGAAGCAGAGGCCTCGACTGTGATGGAGGCCTATGAGCCTACGCGCTCCTCCTGGAATAAGAGGAGGAGGTGCTCCTCCTCTGAAGAAGGCCCTGAACTATGAGGTTCAACTCCTGGCGCGGGTCCTCGGGTTCCCCCTGCCACCAGCACCATGAGGACCTCGAGCCCTGGGCGGAAACCCTCCATCCCTTGGAATGGAGGGGGAGAAGATGCCCCTATAATCTTGGCAACTCCCGAGGTGAGGAGCCCGCCCATGGTGGCGCAGTCTGTGGACCCACCAGGTGAAAATATTCCATCTGCCACTCGATCAGGTGCCCTGGGTGGGGACGAATCCTGTCAGGGTCAACCCTCCCAGTATCCTAGCACTGCTGACCAGGATGTACCCGACCCTGAGGCCGATTTGCGTGTTTTTCTGTCTGCTGGGCCTGTGGGCAGAAGATGGCCTCTCTTTACCTCTGGTCCTGGCTTTGGCTGGATTTGTGGAGTCGGCAACTACTGTCTCCTCTGGGAGGCTCATTGGCTTGGGTTTGGAGGTGGAGTGGGGTCCTGAACTGCTGGCACCCACAACCTTCAGTTCTGTTCAAGAACCCAGAGAGGACTCTTCCACCATCAGTCCTGGGGGGGTGCGTTCAACAGCTGGCACAGTTGGGACACCCGCCCCACAAGTGTGGTGGGTGTCAGCCGCTGGCGGTGACGACCCGGAGGAGGATGGGGACTCGGTGTGGGGCAAGGAGGATGTTCCTGAATCCATTGCCAGTGAGGACTCCTTCTTGCCTCCCACCAAGTCTCCTCTGATCCCCACAGCGAAACTCTGGGGTTTCCTTGTGGCATGCAGGGGTTGCCGCAATAAAGTTCACCTGGGTCTTGGCTGAAGGTGGAATCTGGCGCTAATTATCCAGTCCATCTGTACCGCCCTCAAGATGGAGGGGAAGGGCACGAGCATGAAACTGGTTGAGAGGCGCTGGTTTAAAGTGTTCCTCAATGGGTTGCTGGGGAGTGGAAGGCGAGGTGCCGGGGTTCTAATTACTTTTGACATGAAGATAACCATAGCCAGCATCAGTGGCAGCAAGGGGGTCTCACCGCAGATTTCACAATCTCTCAGTCCACAGGGAAGGGAGATATGTGGTGAACTTTCTGCAGGAAACCCACACTGTTCCGGGAGACGAAGCCACCTGGCTCTTGGAGTGACAGGGTTGGGTCTACACAAGTCACTTACGCCTATTTCTAGTGGGGTGGCTATCTTGTTGGCCATGACTTTTCAGGCACAGATCTTATTGGTCAAGGAGCTAGTGTCTGGCCGCTTCCGCCACCTTGCCTTACGCCTGGGTAGTGTGCCACTCCACTTTGTGAATGTGTATGCGCCCAGGCCCGGCGCGTTGCAAGCGCGCTTCGTTGGAGACATGTCCGTTCTCTTGAGCTCCATTGACAGTGGCGAGTGCATCATCCTTGGCGGGGGGGATTTTAACTGTACCCTCGAGGTGAGGGATCAGTCCGGTCCCCAGCGCAGCCAAGCGTCGGTGGAGAAGCTGAGGGGACTGATCATCTCCCTCAACTTGATAGACGTCTGCCGGAATCTCCAACCCGACTCCATGCCTTCACCTGAAGGTCTGGAGGAGGAAGGTCCCGAATCGACAGCCTCTACATTTCGCAGGCGTACGTCTCTTGCATCTCGGCGGCTTCCATGTGGCTGGTGCAGTGCTCGGGCCATCACCTGGTGTGGGCAGAGTTCACTTCCCTCTGCACAAGGGTGGGGGTCCACGTCCTGGCACTTTAACAACCGGCTACAGGAGGACGAGCGATTCCGGGACTCGTTCCGTCGATTCTGGGCTGACTGGAGAAGGAGGCGGGGGGCTTCTTCTCCTTGAGGCAATGGTGAGATGTGGGAAAGGCTCACATCAGTGTCTTCTGTCAGGAGTAAGCGAAGGGGTCGACCAAGAGGCGTGAGCCGAGATTGGGCACCTAGAAAGGGAGGTGCTCGACTTGGAGTCCCGTCTAGGTCGGGCCATCACGGACCCGGCCCTGTGGCAGGACTACAGAGAGAAGAAGGGGACGCTGAGGGACCTGCAGCTCATAGGGTCCCGAGTCGCGCTCGTGAGGTCGCGGATCCAAATCCTGGAAGATTTGGGCCGTGTCTCACCCTTCTTCTACACACTGGAAAAATGGCGGGGTTCCGTAAGCAGTTCATTGACCTGCTGGCCGACGACGGGTCCTCCATCGTGGATCTGGAGGGAATGGGCATTTTGGTCCGAACCTATTACAGTGTGTTGTTCTCTCCGGATCCATCTAGCGAGGACGTGCGCAGAGTTTTGTGGGAGGACCTGCCAAAGGTCAGCCCCGAGGGTGCTGAAGGTTTGGAGGCTCCGCTCACATTGACAGAGCTGACCAGCGCCCTCCACCAGCTCTCAAGGGGCAAATCCCCGGGGCTGGACGGGCTTACCATGGAGTTCCTTAGGGTGTTCTGGGATGTCCTGGGGTACGATTACGTGCGGATCCTAGAGGAAAGCCTGGCGACCGGGGAGATGCCTTTGTCATGGCACTGGGCGGTCATCGGCCTGCTGCTTTAGAAGGGGATCTCCGCTTACTTAACAACTGGCGTACGCTTTCCCTCCTCAGCACAGATTATAAGATCTTTTCCTGTGCTATGTCTACCTGCCTGGCTCCATGCTGGCCCACATGATCCACCCGACCAGTCCTACATGATCCCGGGCCAGTCCATCCTGCACAACATCCACCTAGTCCGGGACTTGATCCATTTTTCCCAGAGGAATGGTCTGTTGGTCGCCTTTCTTCCCTTGATCAGGAGAAGGCGTTTGGCAGGCTGGATCACGTATTCTTTTTCGGAACTCTGCGTGCATTTGGACTCGAGCCACATTTTGTGGCCCGGGTCCGACTTTTATACGTCACTACAGAGTTCCTGGTTAAGGTTAATGGGTCCTTGATAGCACCCCTTTGCTTTAGGAGAGGAGTGCGTCAGGGAAGCCCCATGTCCATCCAATTGTATACCATCTGCGTGGAGCCATTCCTGTGCCTATGCTTCGCAGGAGGTTGATGGGTTTGGCTCTGTACAGGCCGGCCATGCGGGTCGTCCTCTTGGCTTACGCCGCTGGAGTGTTCCTCACAGTCATTGATCCTGTTGACTTGCGGAGGATGCGCGAGTGCCAGCAGACCTTTTCTGCCGCATCCTCCGCATGGATCAATTGGGAGAAATATTCCCAACGCCTGGTGGGTCAGCGGCGGGTGGATTCCCTGCTGGAGAAATTAACACCTTTTGCATGGAGCACCACGCACCTTCTTGATCTGGGAGGCCACCTTAGCCCCACTGAGGAAGCCTGGCTGGCAAACTGGCAGGAATTAGAAGTGAAAGTCACCACTCGGCTGGGGCGCTGGACAGGACTGCTCCGAGTGCTGTCCTACAGCGACCGAGTGCTGGTCATAAACCAAATGGTGGCCTCGATGCTGTGGTACCGGTTGGTCACTTTCGCCGCACTTTCTGCATTTGCCACCAAGATCCAGCAGAATCTCGTCGATTTCTTCTGGGGCAATAGGAAACACTGGGTCTCTGACAAGGTCTTGAGTCTCCCGATTGAGGAGGGCTGCCATTTGAGCAAAGAACAAAGAAAATTACAGCACAGGAACAGGCCCTTCGGCCCTCCAAGCCTGCGCCGATCCAGATCCTCTACCTAAACATTTGCTGGCGTGCGTCCGCACCCAGGCTGCAACTGTCTTCGGACCCTGCAAAGATACCTGCACGAGTGCACTCCCAGATGGTGTGCGCTAGCGATGTATTTTTTCCGCTAGGAGCACTGCCTTCAAGACGACACGCAGCTCCCGGAGGAAAACGTCAGCCTCTCTGAGGGAGTTGCCTGTCCTTTAGCGGGATCTGTTCAGAATCTGGAACATTGTCGCCTCCAGTCAAGGTGCTCCCTGGCCGACTGAGGAGAGCGGCTCGGCTGTCCAGGCGGCATGCTCCGGGTTGGACTGATGGGTGGAGGAGTAGCCGAAGCCCCTGGAATGTTCCTCACTTCAGGTGACGAGGGGGCTCGGGATTGCGGAGTGCTCCCGGCCGAGCTGACCCCTGTTCGGCCGGAACTGCTCATATGACCCAGGGACCGAAACCTTCCTCGGTGCCGGTCCCACACAACCTGATCCCCATCTCGGAAATGCCCTCCGTGCCATTTCACATGCTTTCCTGTACGGGCTGCTCCTGCACACTCTCCTCTTCCTTGCCCTCGCCAGCTGGCCGGACATGCCGTGGCGGTCCTTAATGCCATCTGGCTGCGAGGGGAAATCCTGGTGGAGGTCTCTCGATGTGGGGGTCCTCCCCCTTTACATCGGGGACCTGGGTGGAGGGTGCTGCACAGGGTAGTTCCGTGCAATAGACTTTTAAGCAGGTTCATGGACTCCCAGGCCGCCTGTAATTTCTGTGGCCTGGATGAGTCCATCTTCCATGTATATATGGGGTATGTGAGGTTGCAGCCCCTATTTAAGTATTTAAAGGGGCTGCTCCTCAAGTTTTGGCTGAACTTCAGCCCCACATTTCTGATCTTTGGGCACCTGCTGCGGTTGGGCATGGGCCGGGAGGAGGAGCACATGGTCGATTTGCTCTTGGGTCTGCCAAGGTGGCAATTCACAGGTCCAGGCTGTGCGCCGGGGGGGTCCATCCGCCCTGATTGCCTGCCCATCTTCTGCGTTACATTTGCGCCTGGGTGTCCCTGGAGAAGGAGCATGCAGGGTACGCTTGAGGCCTTCCGCGACCGTTGGGTACCACAGGGACTGGAGTGCATCATTGACGCCGAGAATGGCATTTTAATTTGAGTTTTGTTTTATTTATTCGATTTTAATAGTTATTTTATAAAATGTGTAATCAGGGGGGCCTGAGGAATAAAGGCCCCCTCAACATAAAGTGCATAAAAGGGGCCTGGGGTATGAAAGCCACTTTAAAAAAAAAAAGAAATAAACGGGGTTAGATACAGAATAAAGCTTCCTCTATATTGTCCCCATCAAACACTCCCAGGACAGGTACAGCATTGGGGTAAAAAAAACAATAAAAGAAAAAGAAAAAAATGAGGTTGGCTGCTGGCTAGTTGGAGGTGCTGAGTGCATCAACGAGGTGCAGCTGACTGTTGCTGTGGGCAGAGGCTGGACGCTGGAAGACTGCTGCAACAGGGAGAGACTGAGATTGAAACAAAGGGTTTCCATCAGTTATTTTTAAAAGAAGAAAGCAGGAGGCTAGAAGAACTGCCAGATCTTGAGTTTGGGTTTTGTAGCCCTTTCATTGATTGTTGTGGGGAGGGGGGAAGGAAGAGACCGGAAGACCTCTGGGTGGGGTTGCTTATTTGAACAGGGAGCTCCTGTGTTTAACAGCATTGAATAGGAGCTCCCTCCCCACCCCAACGAGTAAGCCTGGGATAGCTGGAGCTGCCCAGGTGAAGAGACTGTCTCTTAACTGTGTAAACTACATCAGAAGCAGAGTGTGCCTGGGCAGCTACAGCTGTCCCAGGTGAAGACATCGCACCCACTCCCACCACCAACTGGAAGACCAGCAAAAGGACTGCCTGAATTAACACCGTCAAATAGGCTGATTCCTCCTGACCCTCCTCTCATTCAGCCTCTCTCCCGAGCCATACCCTCCAGTCTGTGCTTTTTGGGATAATTCATTATTTGTTATTCCTTTCTCTCGATTTCTATTTTCATTTTTTCTCTCAACGGTGGGTGTGACTCTTCTACCCCATGGCTTCACTGTCCTGTCTGGTAGCGGGGCCTTCCTATGCAGCAGCAGCTGCTCCTGTGGCCCCGTCACCATTTACAATATTGAAATCGAAGCATGGGTGAAGAGTTACACCCACCCCAATATGTCTATAGAGGCCTGTGTAAAGGCAATGGCCGAGGTTGTCGGCCCCTCGGCCATTGTGGCAGCCTCAAAAATGTACGGGAAGGCTGTGTTCTTCCTGAAGACCGAGTGGGCCGTGTCGCTGGCCTTGAATAAAGGGCTCACTGTGGGTGGGACTTTCCTGCCGTTGGACCCTCTGGGGACCACTGCGCAGCGGATAATATTATCAAACGTCCTGCCCTTCATTCCCAGTGAGCTCCTCCTCCCCCACCTGCACCATCTGGGGATCACCGCACTCCTGCTCGGTCTTTGGGAGCACAGCCTCCGACATGTCTACTCCTTATGCCGCCAACTATTTATGCAGCTGGCGCGGGAGGAGGTCTTGGAGGGCCATTTTGATGTAGAGTTCCAGGGGACGGCCTACCGCGTCATCTGGACCTCGGACGGGGCACGGTGCCACGTCTGCAAGGGGTGGGGCATGTTCGTAAGAACTGCCCCAACCTCCCGGCCGTCAACTCCACCTCGGCGGCCCAAGGTGGCGCCACTGCACCTGGCCTTCCACTCCCTCCTCACAGTGAGGTGTTCATGACGGCTTTTAAGTACCTTTGACATGAAGATAACCATAGCCAGCCTCAACATCAACGGCAGCAGGGGGTCTCACCGCAGATTTCACAATCTCTCAGTCCTCAGGGAAGGGAGATACGTGGTGAGCTTTCTGCAGACCATTCCGGGAGATGAGGCCACCTGGCTCTTGGAGTGGCAGGGTGGGGTCTACATGAGTCACCTCACCCCTATTTCTAGTGGAGCGGCTATCTTGTTGGCCCAGACATTACAGCTGGAGATCTTGGGGTTCAAGGAGCTAGTGCCGGGTCGCTTGCTCCACCTTGCCGTTCGCCTGGGTAGCATGCCGCTCCACTTTGTGAAGGTGTACGTGCCCAGTCCAGGTGCATTGCAAGCACGCTTCTTTGAAGAAGTGTCTGCTCTCTTGAGCTCCATCGATAGCGGCGAGTGCATCATCCTCGGGGGGGGGGGGGTGGGTGGTGGATTTTAACTGTACCCTCGAGGTGGGGGATGTCTCCAGTCCCCAGCGCCGCCAAGCGTCGGTGGAGAAGTTGAGGGGACTGATCCGCTCCCTCAACTTGGTGGACGTCTGGTGGAATCTCCATCCCGATTCCAGCGCCTTCACGTGGAGGTCTGGAGGAGGAGGGTCCCGAATTGACCGCCTCTACCTTTCGCAGGCGTACGTCTCTCCTGTCTCGGCGGCCTCCATGCGGCTGGTGCCGTGCTCGGACCACCATCTAGTGTGGGCGGAGTTCATTCCGCTCCACACGCGGGCAGTGTCCGCTTACTGGCACTTTTAACAATCGGCTGCTGGAGGACGAGTGATTCCAGGACTCGTTCCATTGATTCTGGGCCGACTGGAGAAGGAAGCAAGGGGGCTTCCCCTCCTTGAGGCTATGGTGGGATGTGGGCAAGACTCACATCCATGTCTTCTGTCAGGAGTATGCGAAGGCGTTGACCAAGAGACGGGAAGCCGAGATCGGGCGCCTAGAGAGGGAGGTCATCGACTTGGAGTCCTGCCTTGGTCATGTCGTCGTGGACCCGGCCCTGTGGCAGGCGTACAAAGAGAAGAAGGGCGCACTGAGGGACCTGCAGCTCATAGGGTCCCGAGGCGCATACGTGAGGTTGCAGATCCAGATCCTGGAAGATTTGGACACGCCTCACTCTTCTACTCGCTGGAAAAATAGCAGGGTTCCGTAAGCAGCTCATTGAGCTGCTGGCCGCCGATGGATCCTCCATCATGATTCCGGAGGGAAGGGACCTCCTGGTCCGTACTTATTACATTGCGTTGTTCTCTCCCGTTCCGTCCAGCGAGGACGCACGCAGATTTTGTGGGAGGACCTACCGCAGGTCAGCCCGGAGGGCGCCGAAGGATTGGAGGCTCCGCTCATGTTAGCGGAGCTCACCGGCGCCTTCTACCACCTCTCGAGAGGCAAAACCCCGGGGTTGGACGGGCTGACCGTGGAGTTCCTCAGGGCGTTCTGGAGCGTCCTGGGGGACGAT
Organism: Heterodontus francisci; assembly: GCF_036365525.1. Lineage (NCBI taxonomy): Eukaryota > Metazoa > Chordata > Chondrichthyes > Heterodontiformes > Heterodontidae > Heterodontus > Heterodontus francisci. The sequence goes on from NW_027140677.1 coordinate 4,551,155, forward strand.
TATGCGCAGACCCTGGTGGAAAGCCTAGCGACCGGGGAGATGCCCCTCTCGTGGTGCAGGACGGTCATCGTCCTGCTGCCGAAGAGGGGTGATCTCCGCCTGCTTAAAAACTGGCGTCCGGTCTCCCTCCTCAGCACGGATTATAAGAACTTTGCCTGGGCTATGTCTACCCGCCTGGCCTTGTGCTGGCTCACATGATCCACCCCGACCAGTCCTGCACAGTCCTGGGCCGGTCCATCCAGGATAACATCCACCTGGCCTGGGGCTTGATCCATCTTTCCCGGAGGACTGGTCAGTCGGTCGCCCTTCTCTCCTTCGATCAGGAGAAGGCGTTTGACAGGGTGGATCACGAATACCTTTTCGGGACTCTGCGCGCTTTCGGACTTGGGCCGCATTTTGTGGCCGGGTCTGACTTTTATACGCCGCTGCAGAGTGTCTGGTCAAGGTTAACGGGTCCTTGACGGTGCCCCTTCGCTTTGGGAGAGGAGTGCGTCAGGGATGCCCCATGTCTGTCCAATTGGACACCATCTGTCTGGAACTGTGCCTGCTTCGCAGGAGGTTGACGATATTGGCTCTGTGCGAGCCGGCCATGCGGGTCAACCTCTCAGCTTATGCCGATGACGTGCTCCTCGCGGTCACAGATCCCGTTGACTTGTGGAGGATGTACGACTTTCAGCAGACCTTTTCTGCCGCGTTCTCCGCGAGGATCAATTGGGAGAAATGTTCCGGTCTCCGAGTGGGTCAGTGGCAGGCGGGCTCCTTGCTGGAGGAGTTGACACCTTTTTGCGTGGAGCACCACGCACCTCCTCTGTCTGGGAGTCCACCTTAGTCCCGCTGAGGAAGCCTGGCCGGCAAACTGGCAGGTGTTGGAGGCGAAGGTCACCACTCGGCTGGGGCACTGGACAGGACTGCTCCGAGCGCTTTCCTACAGGGGCTGAGCGCTGGTCATAAACTAACTGGTGGCCTCGATGTTGTGGTACCGGTTGGTCACTTTGGCCCCGCCCCCTGCATTTGCCACCAAGATCCAGAAGAAACTCGTCGATTTCTTCTGGGGCAAGAGGAAACACTGGGTCTCTGCCGCGGTCTTGAGTCTCCTGATCGAGGAGGGCGGCCAGTCGCTGGTGTGCGTCCGCACCCAGGCTGCGACTCTCTGCCTTTGGCCCCTGCAGAGATACCTGTGCGTTGAGCAACGTATTTTTCCGCCAGTGTCACTGCCTTCAAGATGACACGCAGCTCTCGGTGGAGACCATTAACCGCGCTTTTTTTTTAAGAGATACAGCACTGAAACAGGCCCTTCGGCCCACCGAGTCTGTGCCGACCATCAACCACCCATTTATACTAATCCTACACTAGTCCCATATTCCTACCACATCCCCACCTGACCTTATATTTCCCTACCACCTACCTATACTAGGGACAATTTGTAATGGCCAATTTACCTACCAACCTGCAAGTCTTTTGGCTTGTGGCAGGAAACCGGAGCACCCGGAGAAAACCCACGCAGACACAGGGAGAACTTGCAAACTCCACACAGGCAGTACCCAGAATTGAACCCGGGTCGCTGGAGCTGTGAGGCTGCGGTGCTAACCACTGCGCCACTGTGCCGCCCTGATGCGCCACTGTGCCGCCCTGAAGGAGTTGCCTGTCTTTTATTGGGATCTATTCCGTGTCTGGAACATGGTCACCTCCAGTCAGGGCGCTCCCCCGCCGGCGGAGGAGAGCGACTCAGCTTTCTGGGCAGCCGACTCCGGGGACGGACTGGAGGGCGGAGGAGTAGCTGAAGCCCCCGGGACGCCCCTCACTGCGGGAGGCGAGTGGATTCGGGAGAGCGGAGCGTTCCCGGCCGAGCTGAACCCCGCTCGGCTGGAACTGCTCATCGGACCCAAGCCCCGAAACCCTCCTTAGGGGCCTCCTGTCCTGCACAACCTGAGCGGCCTCTCGCAAATGCCCTCTTTGTCATTCCAATTGGCGCGAAGGAATTTCCTGTATGGGCTGCTCCTGCACACTCTCCACTTCCTTGCCCTCGTCAGTCGGCTGTACACGCCCTGGCGGTCCGCGTTGCCATCTGGCGGCGAGAGAAAACCCCGAGAGAGGTCCCTCTATGCGGGATTCCTCCCCCTTTACATCGGGGACCTGGGGTGGAGGGTGTTGCACAGGGCAGTCCCGTGCAATAGACTTTTAAGTAGGTTCACGGACTCCCAGGCCGCCTGTACTTTCTGTGGCCTGGACGACTCCGTGTTTCACGTATATATGGAGTGTGCGAGGTTGCAGCCCCTCTTTGAGTATTTGAAGGGGCTGCTCCTCAAGTTCTGGCTGCACTTCAGTCCCACGCTCCTGATCTTTGGACACCTGGAGCGGAACGGCGTGGGCTGGGAGAAGGATCTTCTCGTCGGTCTGCTCCTAGGCCTGGCCAAGGTGGCAATTCACAGATCCATGTTCCGGGCCATCGGGGGGCCCGTCCTCCCTCATTGCCTGCCCCTCTTCCGTGGTTACGTTCGCACTCGGGTGTCCCTGGAGAAGGAGCATGCGGTGTCCGCCGGCACACTTGAGGCCTTCCGCGACCGGTGGGCACCGCAGGGACTGGAGTGCATCGTCGACGCCGAGAATGGCACATTTTATTTGAGTTTTTGGCTTATTTATCTGTTTTTAATAAAGTTATTTTAAAAATATGTATATAAAGGGGGCCTGAGGAATAAAGGCCCCCTCGACATAAAAAAGGGGGTAAATACAAAGTAAAGCTCCCTCTACTTTGCCCCATCAAACAATCAAGAGAGCGAATAAGCAGATATTGTCATTCAGGAGGAGAAGTGTTAAATATTCAATGGGATAAGTAATATTAAAGTGCTCGTCCTACTTGAAGGTGGCTATATGGTGTGAAATGCATCCCAGAATGCTCAGAGAAGCAAGGGAGGAAATAGCAGAGCCTCTGGCCATAAAAAAAAAGGCGTTAGCTACAGAGTTAAGCTCCCTCTACACTGTGCCATCAAACACTCCCAGGACAGATGGTGCATCTTACTGATACTTCGGTTGTGGGTAAAATGTTGGAAAAGGTTATAAGAGATAGGAGTTATAATCATCTTGAAAAGAATAAGTTCATTACAGATAGTCAGCACGGTTTTGTGAAGGGTAGGTCGTGCCTCACAAACCTTATTGAGTTTTTTGACAAGGTGACCAAACAGGTGGATGAGGGTAAAGCCGTGGCTGTGGTCTATATGGATTTCAGTAAGGCGTTTGATAAAGTTCCCCACGGTAGGCTATTGCAGAAAATACAGAAGTATGGGATTGAAGGTGAATTCGTGCTTTGGATCAGAAATTGGCTAGCTGAAAGAAGACAGAGGGTGGTGGTTGATGGTAAATGTTCATCCTGGAGTATAGTTTCTAGTGGTGTACTGCAAGGATCTGTTTTGGGGCCACTGCTGTTTGTCATTTTTATAAATGACCTGGATGAGGGTGCAGAGGGTGGGTTAGTAAATTTGCGGATGACACGAAGGTCGGTGGAGTTGTGGATAGTGCCGAAGGATGTTGTAGGTTACAGAGGGACATAGATAGGCTGCAGAGCTGGGCTGAGAGATGGCAAATGGAGTTTAATGCGGAAAAGTGTGAGGTGATTCACTTCGGAAGGAGTAACAGGATTGCAGAATACTGGGCTAATGGGAAGATTCTTGGTAGTGTAGATGAGCAGAGAGATCTTGGTGTCCAGGTACATAAATCCCTGAAAGTTGCCACCCAGGTTAATAGAGCTGTTAAGAAGGCATATGGTGTATTAGCTTTTATTAGTAGGGGGATCGAGTTTAGGAGCCACGAGGTCATGCTGCAGCTGTACAGAACTCTGGTGCGGCCGCACCTGGAGTATTGCATGCAGTTCTGGTCACCACATTATAGGAAGGATGTGGAAGCTTTGGAAAAGGTGCAGAGGAGATTTACTAGGATGTTGCCTGGTATGGAGGGAAGGTCTTACGAGGAAAGGCTGAGGGACTTGAGGTTGTTTTCGTTAGAGAGAAGGAGGAGAAGAGGTGATTTAATAGAGACATATAAGATAATCAGAGGGTTGGACAGGGTGGATAGTGAGAGCCTTTTCCCTCGGATGGTGATGGCAAACACGAGGGGACATAGCTTTAAGTTGAGGGGTGTTCGATATAGGACAGATGTCAGAGGTAGTTTCTTTACACAGAGAGTAGTAGGGGCGTGGAACGCCCTGCCTGCAACAGTAGTAGACTCGCCAACTTTAAGCGCATTTAAGTGGTCATTGGATAGACATATGATGAAAATGGAATAGTGTAGGTCAGATGGTTTCACAGGTCGGCGCAACATCGAGGGCTGAAGGGCCTGTAATGCGCTGTAATGTTCTATGTTCTATGTTCTATGTTCTATGATACCTTCCCAGGATACCATCTTTCGTGGGACTGATATGCAACGGCGCATGCGCGGCCTTCCTGGACCAGGGAGCAGGAGGAGAGACTTTTCTGACTTTCTATCCTGGACTGACAGTGATGGCTTTAATCAACTTCTTTTACAGGGGCTTGGAAAGGGAGGATTTACACACAGCAAACTCAAACCAAACGTAGCAACAAGTCACTCAATTTATCAGGACCTGAATATCATCAAGCTTTGAATGTGGAAGGAAACAAGTTAGTCTCTTCTGTCTGAGAAAAGATTTGAGGTGTCAGTGTGACTGGAAAAGCACTGAGGTACACAAAGCCCTGGTTAGACCACACCTGGAGTATTGTGTTCAGTTCTGGGCACCACACCTTGGGAAGGATATATTACCCTTGGAGGGAGTGTAGCATAGATTTAGCTGAATGATACCTGGACTTCATGGGGTAAATTACACAAATGAGTTGTAGTCATTAGGGCACAGAAGGAGGACATTATCTTTTTATTATTATTCATTCCTGGTATGTGGGTGTCGCTGGCTGGGCCAGCATTTATTGCCCATCCCTCATTGTCTCTAAGAAGGTGGTGGTGAGCTGCCTTCTTCAACAGCTGCAGTCCATGTAGGGTAAATAGGGAGTTCCAGGATTTTTACCCTGCGGCAGTGAAGGAACAGCGATATGGGTCCAAGTCAGGATGGTGTGTGGCTTGGAGGGGAACTTGCAGGTGGTGGTGTCCCCATGCATCTGCTGCCATTGTCCTTCTAGGTGGTAGAGGTCGCGAATTTGGATGGTGCTGTCGAGGGAGCCATGGGGCTTTGCTGCAGTGCATCTTGTAGATGGTAAACACTGTTGCCACTATGCATCAGTGGTCGGATAGTGAATGTTTGTGGATGTGGTGTTAATCAAGTGAGCTGCTTTGTCCTGGATGGTGTCGAGCTCCTTGACTGTTGTTGGAGCTGCACCCATCCAGGCAAGTGGAGAGTATTCTATCACACTCCTGACCTCTGCCTTGTAGATGGTGGACAGGCACTGGGAAGCCGCTGGATTCCTAGCCTCTGACCTGCTCTTGTAGCCATGATATTTATGTGGCGACTCCAGTTCAGTTTCTGGTCAATGGTAAGCACCCAGGATGTTGATAGTGGGGGATTCAGTGATCGTAATGCCATTGAATGTCAAGGGGAGATGGTTAGATTCTCTCTTGTTGGAGATGGTTATTGCCTGGCACTTTTGTGGCGCGTATGTTACTTGCCACCTATTAGCCTAAAGCTGGATATTGTCCAGGTCTTGCTGCATTTCTACATGGACTGCTTCAGCATCTGAGGAGTCACGAATGGTACTGAACATTGTGCAATCATCAGCAAACATCCCCACTTCTGACCTGATCATTGAAGGAAGGTCATTGATGAAGCAGCTGAAGATGGTTGGGCCTAGGTCACTACCCTGAGGAACTCCTGCAGTCCTGGAGCTGAGATGATTGAGATGTTGATCCGACAACAACCACAACCATCTTCCTTTGCCCTAGGTATGACCCCAACCAGCGGAGAGTTTTCTCCCGATTCCCATTGACTCCAGTTTTGCTAGGGCTCTTTGATGCTGTACTCGGTCAAATGCTGCCTTGATGTCAAGGACAGTCACTCTCACCTCACCTCTTGAGTTCAGCTCTTTGGTCCATGTCTAAATTAAGGCCAGGAGCTGAGTGGGCCTGGCGGAACCCAAACTAAACATCAGTGAGCAGGTTATTGCTAAGCAAGTGATGTGTGATCGTAGTATCAATGACACCTTCCATCACTTTACTGATGATTGAGAGTAGATTGATGGTGTGCTATTAGGCTGGGTTGGGCCTGTCCTGCTTTTTGTGTACAGGACTTACCTGGGCAATTTTCCACTTTGCCGGGTAGATGCCAGTGTTGTAGCTGCACCAGAACAGCTAGGCTAGGGGCATCGCAATTTCTGGAGCACAGGTCTTCAGTACTATTGCCGGAATGTTGTCTGGGCCCATAGCCTTTGCAGTATCCAGTGCCTTCAGTCGTTTCTTGTCATTATGCAGAGTAAACCGAGTTGGCTGAAGACTGGCATCTGTGATGCTGGGGACTTCAGGAGGAGGCCGAGATGGATCATTCAGTTGGCACTTCTGTCTGAAGATTGTTGCAAATGCTTCAGCTTTATCTTTCGCACTGATGTGCTGGGCTCCCCCATCATTGAGGATGGGGATATTTGTGGAGCCACCTCCTCCAGTTAGTTGTTCAATTGTCCACCACCATTCACAACTAAATGTGGCAGGACTGCAGAGCTTCGATCTGATCCATTGGTTTTGGGATCGCTTAGCTCTGTCTATCGCATGGTGCTTACGCTGTTTGGCATATCCTGGGTTGTAGCTTCACCAGGTTGACACCTCATTTTGAGCTATGCCTGATTCTGCTCCTGGCATTCCCTCCTGCACTCTTCATTGAACCCGGTTTGATTCCCCAGCTTGATACTAATGGTAGAGTGGGGGATATGCCGGGCCATGAGGTTACATATTGTGGTTGAGTACAATTCCGCTGCTGCTGATGACCCACAGTGCCTCATGGATGCCCAGTTTTGCATTGCCAGATCTGTTTGAAATCTATCCCATTTTGCAGGGTGGTAGTGCCACACAACACAATGGAAGGTATCCTCAATGTGAAGACAGGGCTTTGTCTCCTCAAGGACTGTGCGGTGGTCACTCCTACCAATACTGTCATGGACAGATGCATCTGCGGCAGGCAGATTGGTGAGGATGAGGTCAATTAAGTTTTTCCCTCTTGTTGGTTCCCTCACCACCTGCTGCAGTCTGGCAGCTGTGTTCTTTAGGAATCGGCCAGCTTGGTCAGTAGTGGTGCTACCAAGCCACTCTTGGTGAGGGACATTGAAGTCCCCCACCCAGAGTACATTCTGCGCCCTTGCCACCCTCAGTGCTTCCTCCAAGTACTATTCAACATGGAGGAGTACTAACTCATCAGCTGAGGTGAGGGAGGGGTGGCGATAGGTGGTAATCAGCAGGTTTCCTTGCCCATGTTTGACCTAATGCCATGAGACTTCATGACATCTGCAGTCAATGTTGAGGAGTCCCAGGGCAACTCACTCCCGACTGTATGCCATCTCTGCTGGGTCTTCCTGCTGGTGGGACAGGACATACCTGGTGATGGTGGTGTCTGGGATTTCTCTGTAAGGTATGATTCTGTGAGTATGACTATGTCAGGCTGTTGCTTGACTAGTCTGTGGGACAGCTCTCCCAACTTCGGCACAAGCCCCCATATGTTAGTAAGGAGGACTGTGCAGGGTCGACAGGGCTGGGTTTGCCATTCTCGTTTCTGGTGCCGAGGTCGATGCCTGGTGGTCCATCCGGTTTCATTCCTTATTGACTTTGTGGTGGTTAGATATAGTTGAGTGGCATGTAAAAGTCAACCACATTGCTGTGGGTCTGGAGTCACATGTAGGCCAGACCAGGTAAGGATGGCACATTTCCTTCCCTAAAGGACATTGGTGAACCAGATGGGTTTTTACGACTATTGATGATAGTCTCAGCAATGATGCCATGAAACTATCGTCAATTAATTTTTAAATTTCACCAACTATCATGGTGGGATTTGAACCTGTGCTCCCGGAACTTGGGATTACTAGTTCAGTGGCATTCGCACTATGCCATGTGTCCCCTTAATTTTGATTTAAAAATAGTGGACATAGTCTAAAGCTTAGAGACAGACATTGCTTAATCCACGACATGGCCTATACACCCATGCATCAATCTATCCCTGGGCCCTGTAAATCCGAGCATTAATCCATCCCTGGGCCCTGTATACCCTAGTACTAATCCACCCCTGGGCCCTGTAAACCCAAGCATTAATCCATCCCTGGGTCCTGTAAACCTGAGCATTAATCCACCCCTGGGACCCGTAACTCCGAGCATTAATCCACCCCTGGGGCCTGTATACCCTCGTACTAATCCACCCCTGGGCCCTGTAAACCCAAGCATTAATCCATCCCTGGGTCCTGTAAACCTGAGCATTAATCCACCCCTGGGACCCGTAACTCCGAGCATTAATCCACCCCTGGGGTCTGTTGCCTTAAACATTAATGCACCTCTGCTGTACATACCCAGGGGTAAACAGGCCGTTCGGCCGCACTATTCTGTGCTGGTGTTTATAATCCTCATGAGCCTTCTCCCAATCTAATTACCTCACCCCACCCTGCCCCCATTTCCCGCTATTCCTTCTCCCTCATACATGTATTCAGCCTCTCCTTAAACACATCATTGCTCTCTGTTTCAACCACTCCACATGGCAGTGAATTCCACATTCTCACCACTCTGAGTAGAGAAATTCCTCCTAACTTCTCTATTTGACTTGTTAATGTCTGTCTATATTGCTGCCCCCTTGTTCTAAGTCTCTGATAATTTTGAAGACCTCTATCAGATCTCCTAATTTTCTCTTTTCCAGAGGAAGGAGCTCCAGCCTGCTCAATTTTGCTGGATAATAGCATCCTCTCTGGTGACATCTTTGTAAATCTATTCTGCACTTTCTTCACTGCTTCAATATCCTTTTTTAATATGGAGACAAGAACTGCGCACAGTCCTTCGAAGTGAGGTTCTCTATAAAGTTAACACTCCCTCCCTGCTGTTACATTGTATTCCTCCAGAAAAGAACATCAGCTCTTTCTTTGCTCTCTTATCAACTTGTGTTGCTCCTTTTAGTGATTTATGTGGCTTGTTCCCAGACCTCTCTGTTCCTCTGCTCCATTTATTTTTTTACATTCTAACCAATAGCTGACCTCCTCCCAAAATGAGCCAGCTCACATTTCACTATGTTGAATTTTATTTCCCATTTTAACTGTCCAGTCTGCCAGCCTGTTTATGTCATCCTGGATTTCAGTGCAGTGCTCCACATTAATAGTTCTACCACCCAATTTGGTGTCATCTACACATTGTGAAAACATCCCTCCAGTTCCCGAGTCCAAATGTGAATAGAGAACAGAAATCCCAGTGTGCTTCACACCATAGATGATGGCCCTGGCACTCAGGTTTCTCTATAATTTATTTAATAATTTTGTTTATTGTCTCTCTGTCCCCAATTTCCATGGGATGACATGAAAATTATCGTCCATTCGACAATTGGACCATTTAATGGCAGATTAATTACCCAGGATTCCCCGTGGTTCAGAAAGTCCCCTATCGATGACGACAGGAGCCCAGTGCACCTGTGCGGGATTGGACTGTTGTCTGAGTGCAGTGCGGGTTGTTACGACGGACTGAGGTGGAACAGGGGACTCGGGAGGCAGGAGGAGATTGTGGGCACGGGAGGAACTGGAGCTGTGCGTGGGCTGGGAAGCTTCATAAAGACCTGGGGTCGGCCGGAGGCCCTGAATTAGAGGACACAGGCCCCGTGTTTACCCCATGGTGACAGGCCCAGGAGAGCAGGGGCACTGGCTGTCATCTTGGACAGGGTGGGGTCAGGGCTCTTGCGCTGCCGTCTTGTTGAGGGCACGGAGTGGACGGGGCTTCAGGGTCTCTTCCCAACCAGTTCCTCATGCCCGGGAGATGGAGCTTCCTGGAGAACTGGGTTTTCAGCAGCTTCACTCACTTCCAGGCTGCATGCGATGTTTGCAGCCTCGAGGAGTCCATGGGCCCTGTATATATTTAGCGTGAGAGGTTACAGTCCCTGTTAGCTGAAGGGGCTGCTCCTCAAATTAGAATCATAGAAATTTACAGCACGGATGAAGGCCATTTGGCCCATCATGTTCATGTCGGTCGGCAAGGAGCCATCCAGCCGAATCCCACTTTCCACCTCTTAGTCCATTGCCTTGTAGGTGAGGGCAATTCAAGTGCATGTCCAAGTGCTTTTTAAATGTTCTGAGGGTTTCTGTTCTGCCACCCTCCTAGGCAGTGAGTTCCAGATCCCACCACCGTCTGGGTGAAAACATTTCCCCTCAAATCCCCTCTAAACATCTTCGCCTAAATCTAAGACTCAGGTTATAGACCCCTCAACTAAGGGGAATAGGTCCTTCCTATCCACTTTATCCAGATCTCTCATAATTTTATACACTTCAATTACATCTCCTCTGTTCCAAAGAAAACAGCCGTCACCTATCCAATCTTTCCTCCATAACTAAAATTCTCCAGTTCAGGCAACATTCTCGTAAATCTCCTTTGTTACCCTCTTCAGTGCAATCACATCTTTCCTGTACTGTGGTGACCAGAACTTAACACAGGACTCCAGCTGTGGCCTAACCAGTGTTTTATACAGTTCCAGCATAACCTCCCTGCTTTTATATTCTGTGTCTCGACTAATAAACGCAAATTTCCCATATGATTTTTTGACCACCTTATCTACCTGCCCGGCCAACTTCCAGGATCTTTGAACATGTACACCAACGCCCATCTGTTGCTCTATACTTCTCAGTGTCCCACCGTTTATTTTGAATTGCATTTGCCACTATTCTGTCCATCTGACTAGTCCATTCATATCTTCCTGCAGTCTACAGCTTTCTTCTTCCTTATCAAACACACGATCAATGTTTTAAATCATCTGCAAACCTCTTAATCATACCCATCTATTTTGAAGTCCAAATTATTGATATATACCACATAAAAGCAAATGATCTCGTACTGAGCCCTGCAGAACCTCACTGAAAACAGCCTTCCAGTTACAAAAATGCCCATCACCCATTACCCTTTGCTTCCTGCCTCTGAGTGAGTTTTGGCTCCAACTTGCCACTTTGCCTTGGATTCCATGGGCTTTTACTTTCGTGACCAGTCTGCCATGTGGGACCTTATCAAAAGCCTTGGTTCCACTTTAGCCTCACTCTCCTAATCTTTGTCCGCTCATTGTGGAGGTGGGTGGATCAGTCGGAGGATCTTCTCCTGGACCTGTTCTTGGGCCTGGATAAAACGGTAATTTGTCGATCCAGGATGTGCGGGGACCATGTTGGGGATGGGTGGGGTGGGGTCATTCTGGCTGCTGGTCTCACTTCCGTGGTCTGGTCTGTACCCGGGTGACCCTGGAGAGGGAGCACATTTGATACCTTCTGTGACCAGTGGGCACGTCAGTATACGGAGTATCTCATAGCCACTGGGAACAACATTCTGGTTTAGTTGGGAAGTTCCCTTTGCTTTTGCTGCGATTTTGCTGCTTATTTTGTCATCTTTTAGTTTGAAGGGTGTGCACAGAGTGGAGACTTTGCCTGAGTGAGACGTAATCAGAGTGTGAAGGTGGGAATTTGGTTCTCGTGGGAATTCGGTGCAGAGGGGGAAAGAGGAATTGATGTGTACCATTCCAGCAAAGAAGGTAAGTGATTGGTTGGTGAACATTTTCTATTTTTCTGTTATCTAAACTAAGGTATTTTAATGGGGTTAGTTTAACATTAATTGGAATAATCAGAATAAGAATCTTTTGAGACTCAGGGAATTTATTAGTAAGGTTTTATTCGTATTAAGAAGGTTCACCAGCAAAGAACAAAGAACAAAGAAAATCACAGCACAGGAACAGGCCCTTCGGCCCTCCAAGCCCATGTCGATCCAAATCCTCTATCTAAACCATTTCGCCTATTTTCTATGGGTCTGTATCTCTTTACTTCCTGCCCATTCATGTATCTGTCTAGATACATCTTAAAAGACGCTATCGTGCCCGCGTCTACCACCTCCACTGGCAACGCGTTCCATGCACCCACCACCCTCTGCGTAAAGAACTTTCCACGCATATCCCCCCTAAACTTTTCCCCTTTCACTTTGAACTCGTGTCCCCTTGTAATTGAATCCCCCACTCTGGGGAAAAAGCTTCTTGCTATCCACCCTGTCTATACCTCTCATGATTTTGTCCACCTCAATCAGGTCTCCCCTCAACCTCTGTCTTTCTAATGAAAATAATCCTAATCTGCTCAACCTCTCTTCATAGCTAGCGCTCTCCATACCAGGCAACATCCTGGTGAACCTCCTCTGCACCCTCTCCAAAGCATCCACATCCTTTTGGTAATGTGGCGACCAGAACTGCACGCAGTATTCCAAATGTGGCTGAACCAAAGTCCGATACAACTGTAACATGTCCTGCAAACTCTTGTACTCAATACCCCGTCCGATGAAGGAAAGCATGCCGTATGCCTTCTTGACCACTCTATTGACCTGCGTTGCCACCTTCAGGGAACAATGGACCTGAACACCCAAATCTCTCTGGACATCAATTTTCCCCAGGACTTTTCCATTTACTGTATAGTTCACTCTTGAATTGGATCTTCCAAAATGCATCACCTCACATTTGCCCTGATTGAACTCCATCTGCCATTTCTCTGCCCAACTCTCCAGCCTATGTATATTCTGCTGTATTCTCTGACAGTCCCTTTCACTATCTGCTACTCCACCAATCTTAGTGTCGTCTGCAAACTTGCTAATCAGACCACCTATACTTTCCTCCAAATCATTTATGTATATCACAAACAACAGCGGTCCCAGCACGGATCCCTGTGGAACACCACTGGTCACAAGTCTCCATTTTGAGAAACTCCCTTCCACTGCTACCCTCTGTCTCCTGTTGCCCAGCAGTTCTTTATCCATCTAGCTAGTACACCTTGGACCCCATGCGCCTTCACTTTCTCCATCAGCCTACCATGGGGAACCTTATCAAATGCCTTACTGAAGTCCATGTATACGACATCTACAGCCCTTCCCTCATCAATCAACTTTGTCACTTCCTCAAAGAATTCTATTAAGTTGGTAAGACATGACCTTCCCTGCACAAAACCATGTTGCCTATCACTGATAAGCCCATTTTCTTCCAGATGGGAATAGATCTTATCCCTCAGTATCTTCTCCAGCAAAGTCCCTACCACTGACGTCAGGCTCACCGGTCTATAATTACCTGGATTATCCCTGCTACCCTTCTTAAACAAGGGGACAACATTAGCAATTCTCCAGTCCTACGGGACCTCACCCGTGTTTAAGGATGCTGCAAAGATATCTGTTAAGGCCCCAACTATTTCCTCTCTCGCTTCCCACAGTAACCTGGGATAGATCCCATCCGGACCTGGGGACTTGTCCACCTTAATGCCTTTTAGAATACCCAACACTTCCTCCCTCCTTATGCCGACTTCACCCAGAGTAATCAAACATCTGTCCCTAACCTCAACTTCCGTCATGTCCCTCTCCTCGGTGAATACCGATGCAAAGTACTCATTTAGAATCTCACCCATTTTCTCTGACTCCACGCATAAATTTCCTCCTTTGTCCTTGAGTGGGCCAATCCTTTCTCTAGTTACCCTCTTGCTCCTTATATATGAATAAAAAGCTTTGGGATTTTCCTTAACCCTGTTTGCTAAAGATATTTCATGGCCCCTTTTAGCCTTCTTAATTCCTCGTTTCAGATTGCGCCTACAATCCCGATATTCTTTCAAAGCTTCGTCTTTCTTCAGCCGCCTAGACCATATGTATGCTTCCTTTTTCCTCTTAGCTCGTCTCACAATTTCACCTGTCATCCATGGTTCCATAATCTTGCCATTTCTACCCCCCATTTTTACAGGAACATGTCTCTCCTGCACGCTAATCAACCTCTCTTTAAAAGCCTCCCACATATCACATGTGGATTTACCTTCAAACAGCTGCTCGCAATCTACATTCCCCAGCTCCTGCAGAATTTTGGTAGAGTTGGCCTTCCCCCAAATTAGCACTCTTCCTTTAGGACCACTCTCGTCTTTGTCCATGAGTATTCTAAAACTTACAGAATTGTGATCACTATTCCCAAAGTAGTCCCCTACTGAAACGTCAACCACCTGGCCGGGCTCATTCCCCAACACCAGGTCCAGTATGGCCCCTTCCCGAGTTGGACTATTTCCATACTGCTCTGGAAAACCCTCCTGGATGCTGCCTACAAATTCTGCTCCATCTAGACCTCTAACACTAAGTGAATCCCAGTCAATGTCGGGAAAATTAAAATCTCCTATCACCACCACCCTGTTGCTCCTACAGCTTTCCATAATCTGTATACATATTTGTACCTCTATCTCACGCTCACTGTTGGGAGGCCTGTAGTACAGCCCCAACATTGTTACCACACCCTTCCTATTTCTGAGTTCTACCCATATTGCCTCACAGCTCGAGTCCTCCATAGTGCCTTCCTTCAGCACAGCTGTGATATCCTCTTTGACCAGTAATGCAACTCCTCCACCCCTTTTACCCCCCTCTCTATCCCGCCTGAAGCATCGGTATCCTGGGATATTTAGTTGCCAATCATGCCCTTCCCTTAACCAAGTCACAGTAATCGCAATAACATCATACTCCCAGGTACTAATCCAAGCCCTAAGTTCATCTGCCTTACCTATTACACTTCTTGCATTAAAACAAATACACCTCAGACCACCAGTCCCTTTGCTTTCATCATCTGCTCCCTGCCTACTCTTTCCCTTAGTCACGCTGACTTCATTATCTAGTTCCTTACAGGCTTTTGTTACTACCTCCTTACTCTCCACTGACATCATTTTGTTCCCATCCCCCTGCCACATTAGTTTAAACCCTCCCCAGCAGCGTTAGCAAAAGCACCCCCAAGGTACATTGGTTCCAGCCCGGCCCAGGTGTAGACCGTCCAATTAGTAGTGGAGCTTAGTAGTAGTGTTTATTAATTATAGATTAACTAAGAAAAATAAAATAACACAGAATAAAGATGGCATAGCAGGTGATGTGTTACAGTTGTAGTATGTGGGAGCTGATGGACACCAGTGTGATCCACGGCAAACACGTCTGCAGTAAGTATCTACAGTCACACTCCTGAGGAAAGGGCCTTCTGATCTCATCAGTGGTCAGTGATTGGAGGATGTGACTGTGAGTGAGATAGGTGATGGGGGATGGAGAATGCAGAAGTGGAGGAGGCTCAGCGCTTGCAATTGTCCAACAGGTTTGAGGTTCTTTCAGCTTGCATAGATGAGAGTGAGGGCTGCAGCATGGAAAAATAAAATGGTATAAAACAGTGAACATTATCCACTTCCACTCCCTACTGGAGTCGCACAACATGAATAAATTAATTGCAACAATTCATTTGATTTAATTTTAAATAGTTGTTTCTAAATTGAATCATGTTTCTCTAATTGCATTTCACGACTCAGATTCATGTCCTCAGTTTCAAGGGAATTAGGGTTGGGCAATAAATGCTGTCCTCGCCAGCAACCCCAACATCCCATGAACGAATAATAATCAATCTTTTCTTCCTCTGAGCCTCTGAAATTAATCTGACAGTGTAACGTTGGTGAGTGGAGATTGATTGTCCAGGGACGCAACAGGAAAAAGCTCCGAGGCCAGAGAGCCAAGGCAGCAGCATGTTCTGTAACCAATGATTGAGGGGTGGAACCTGATTTGGCCAGTTCGTTGAGTCAGTATGAACCCCTCTTAAACTATTTATCTTTTAATAGTTGCATTGACATTGCTATTTTCAACAAAACGGCACAGTGGCACAGTGGTTAGCACCGCAGCCTCACAGCTCCAGGGACCCGGGTTCGATTCTGGGTACTTCCTGTGTGGAGTTTGCAAGTTCTCCCTGTGTCTGCGTGGGTTTCCTCCGGGTGCTCCGGTTTCCTCCCACATGCCAAAGACTTGCAGGTTGATAGGTTAATTGGCCATTAGCAATTGCCCCTAGTATAGGTAGGTGGTAGGGAAATATATAGGGACAGGTGGGGATGTGACAGGAATATGGGATTAGTGTGGGATTAGTATAAATGGGTGGTTGATGGTCGGCACAGACTCGGTGGGCCGAAGGGCCTGTTTCAGTGCTGTATCTCTAAACAAAACAGTTTAACATTTGTCAGTGTTTGGTTTTCCTGGAGGTCCAGTTCTGAGTTTCCGTCACTTCATTGGCCAGATTTGTGTAGGTCATTCATTTCCCTATTTCCATGTTGCTGTAAGTTAAAGATACCGAGAATGACTGTCCCATCATTCTGTATCTGTTTGAGATATTTACAGGGACAGACTCACCTTTCTGCAGATTTATCAGCTAACGTAACATCCTTTCAGCAGAGAGTCAAATTCTGTACTGGAGAAGATGTCTGGTGATGTCAGCCTTTAAAATACTCATTCGTTTGTTCAATTCCCTCCATGTCCTCACTCCCTCCCTATCTCGGTGACCTCCTCCAACTATATAACCCTCTGAATAAGGAGAAACCCTTTCCAGTGTCAGAAGTGTTGGTAGCAGATGGCACAGATTTAAGGTAATTGGGAAAAGATCCAGAGGTGACATGAGGGAAGACATTATGCAGTGAGTTGTTCTGATCTGGAATACACTGTCTGAAAGGACGGCGGAAGCAGATTCAATAGTAACTTTCAAAAGGGATGAACACTTGAATTGAAAACGTTTTCAGGTTGACAGGTGACGTGCGGGAGAGTGGGTCTAAATTGTGCAGCTCTTTCAAAGGGCCAGCATGGGCATGATAGGCTGAATGGTCATTCTATGATTTTATGAACTCTGTTCCTCCAATTCTGGCCTCGTATTCCCCAATAACCTGCTAACCAATGGTCAGCTTGGATTCCGCCAGGGCACTTGGCTGCAGACTCTATTACAGCCGTGACACAAATGTGGAGAAAAGACCAGAATTCGAGAGGTAGGTGAGAGTGACTGCCTTTGATTTCAAGGTAGTTTTTTACCATGTATATCAATGCAAATCCTTCTTTTAATGTCGGAGATATGGCAGGAAAATTCCACACAGAAAAGTCCCACAAACAGAAAGTTGTTTTATTTAGTGATGTTGGTTGAGGGATAAATATTGTTAGCACACCAGGGAGAACACTCCTGCTCTTCAAATTAACTTCATGGGATCATTTACATCCACTTGAGAGGACAGATGGGGTCTTGAAGATGTCATCTGAAAGACGAGACCTCTGACAGTGCAGCACCCCCTCAGTACTGCATTGGAATATCAGCCTAGATTTTATGCTGAAGTCTCTGGATGTGGATTTCTACACGCAATCTACTGACTGGGGGATGAGAATGTAATCACTGAGCCACGACTAACACTTCATCATAATTCTACATTATTTCAGTTCTCAGTCCTTTGGTTACTCTCATGGACAAGTCCCAGCTCCCCATATATTCCAGAGAGCCTCTCCTAGTCTTAGTATCCAGGGATTGTATCGGTAACAAGTCCATGTATCTGCTGTTGGAGTATTTGATGGGACAGGGTAGAGGGAGTTTTACTCTGTATCTAACCTGTACTGTCAGTGCCCTGGGAGTGTTTGATGGGACAGTGTCGAGGGAGCTCGAGAACAAGAGGGCACAGATTTAAATTATTTGGTAAGAGAAGCAAAAGTAACATGAGGAAAAACTTTTCCACACAGCGAGTGGTTAATGTCTGGAATGCACTGCCTGAGAACGTGGTAGAGGCTGGTTCAATTGAAGCATTCAAAAGGGAATTAGACAGTTATCTAAAGGAAGAATGTGCAGGGTTACGGAGAGAGGGCAGGGAAAGGGAACTAAGTGAATTGTTCTTTGGGAGAGCCAGTGTGGACATGATGGGCCGGATGGCCTCTTTCTACACTGTAATTCTGTGATAAGAGAAACCCACCAGTTTCTACCAGGACACAGATCCAGAGGGACAGTGAGTGTCCTGAACATTATTGTTCATTCCGATCGATGTTTCTTCCCTGGTCTGAGCTTTTTAGTGCCCAGTTGAATTTGATGTCCTCCAGTTACTGCCTCACTGACGAGTGGAAATAGTTTTTCCTCATTTACCTGGTGCAATTTTGAAGTCCTCTCTCAGATCTCCAATGACCTAATGAAAAGAGCCCCAGTTTCTCTAATCTCGCCTGATAACTAAAACCTCTCTTCCCTGGTATCATCTCAGTGAATCTCTTCGACACCCTCTCCATGGCCTTGACATCCTTCCAGCTGTAAGATCCCAAAACATGACCGCTAACTGCTGCCGAACCAATGATTTGTCCAGGTTTTGGTCTCCTTATTTAAGGAAGAATGTAAATGTGTTAGAAGCTGTTCAGAGAAGGTTTACTGGACTGATACCTGAAATGGGCGAGTTTAATTTAGCTTTAGTTTGAGATACAGCCCTGAAACAGGCCCTTCGGCCCACCGAGTCTGTGCAGACCATCAACCACCCATGTGTGCTAATCCAACACTAATTCCATATTCCTACCACATCCCCAACTGTCCCGATATTTCCCTATACTAGGGGCAATTTATTATGGCCAATTTACCTATCAACCTGCACGTCTTTGGCATGTGGGAGGAAACCGGAGCACCCGGAGGAAACCCACGCAGACACAAGGAGAACTTGCAAACTCCACACAGGCAGTACCCAGAATTGAACCCGGATCGCTGGAGCTGGGAGGCTGTGGTGCTAACCACTGCGCCACCCTAGAGTTGTCTTATGAGGGAAGGTTGGACAGTCTAGGCTTGTATCCGCTAGATTTAGGTGACTTGATTAAAACATATAAGATCCTGAGGGGTCTTGACAGGGTGGATGTGGAAAGGATGTTTCCTCTTGTGGGAGAATCTAGAACCAGGAGTAACTGTTTAAAAATAAGGGGTAGCCCATTTAAGACAGAGATGAGGGGAAAGTTTTTCTCTGAGGGTCGTGAGTCTTTGGAATTCTCTTCATCAAAAGGCATTGGAAGCAGAGTCTTTGAATATTTTTAAGGCAGTGGTAGATAGATTCCTGATGAGCAAGGGGGTGAAGGGTTATTGGGGGTAGGCTAGAATGTGGAGTTGAGGTTACAGTCTGATCAGCCATGATTTTATTGAATGGTGGAGCAGGCATGACGGGCAGAGTGGCCTACTCCTGCTCCTAATTAGTATGTTGTTCTATAATTGTGAAACTATAAGAAATAACAGAAGTAACAGTAGGCAGGGTAGTTAAGGAATAATGAGAAATTTACTGAAGAAAAGTAACTGCTGGGAACCAGGGTATGTGTCCTTGAAAATCACAGATTAGAGAAGTTCCAGCTGTCTTTTCCTCACTTCCTGACAAAACCCAGCAGAGAAGACAAAGAGTCAGGTGTCCCAGCTGGAGCACTACAGGGTATAACATTGATTTTTGATTTCCAAAAATACACTGTATTCATAAAAACATGTAAAAAATCATACATGACAAAACAGTTCAAATTTGACATTTCAGAGTGCAATAAAGATCAGATTCCTTCAATACAGAACATGAGGTTCCTCACAATTCTTGCCATTCCATTTTATATGTAATGTACATTTGTATTACATAGCAAAAACTATTTTTGGTGCGTACAGCCCGAGGGGTTTTACATGGATTCCAGCCCCTCAGTGTACTATGGCAGGTAGGCCTTAGACCATGGCCTTTCCCTATTGAGCCTTTGCGGCAGCTGTCCCAAGCTTTAGTGCGTCTCTCAGCACGTAGTCCGGGACCTTGGAATGTGCCAGTCTGTAACACTCTGTCATGGACAACTCTTTGCACTGGAAGACCAGCAGGTTTCGGGCAGACCGGAGAGCATCTTTCACTGAGTTGATGGTCCTCCAGCAACAGTTGATGTTTATCTTGGTGTGTCCCCCTGGGAGCAGCCCGTTGAGCACAGACCCCTGTGTTACAGAGCTGCTCGGGATGAACCTTGACACAAACCACTGCATCTGGTTAAGGAGAATATCACAGCTGTACTGCGGGAGGACACCTCAGAGGGGTCATGCAGCGAGGCAATATGGGGTTGCTCAGGAATAGGAAGGGTGCAGTCACGATGTTGGGGGTTTACTACAGGCCTCCCAACAGCCAGTGGGAGGTAGAGGAGCAGATATGTCGACAGATTTTGGAAATATATAAAGGTAACAGTGTTGTAGTGGTGGGTGATTTTAACTTTCCCAATATTGACTGGGACTGACTTAGTGTTCGGGGCTTGGATGGGGCAGAATTTGTGAGGAGCTTCCAAGAGGGCTTCTTGAAACAGTATGGAGATAGTCCAACTAGGGATGGGGCCATTCTAGACCTGGTATTGGGGAATGAGCCCGGCCAGGTGGTCGAAGTTTCAGTGGGGGAGCATTTCGGGAGCAGTGGCCATAATTCCATAAGTTTTAAGGTACTTGTGGATAAGGATAAGAGTAGTCCTCGGCTGCAGGTGCTAAATTGGGGGAAGGCTAATTATAACAATATTAGATAGGAACTGAAGAATTTAGATTGGGGGCGGCTATTTGAGGGTAAATCAACATCTGACATGTGGGAGTCTTTCAAATGTCAGCTGATTAGAATCCAGGACCAGCATGTTCCTGTGAGGAAGAAAGACAAGTTTGGCAAGTTTCGGGAAGCTTGGATAACATGGGATGTTGTGAGCCGAGTCAAAAAGAAAAAGGAAGCATTTGTGTGGGCTGGAAAGCTAGGAACAGATGAAACACTTGAGGAATATAAAGACAGGAGGAAGGAACTTAAGCAAGGAGTTAGGAGGGCTAAAAGGGGTCATGAAAAGTCATTGGCAAACAGGATGAAGGAAAATCCCTAGGCTTTTTATACATATATAAAGAGCAAGAGGGTAATGAGGGAAAGGGTTGGCCCACTCAAGGACAGAGATGGGAATCTATGCATGGAGCCAGAGGAAATGGGCGAGGTGCTAAATTAGTACTTTGCGCCAGTATTCACCAAGGAGAAGGACTTGGTGGATGGTGGGCCTCGGGAAGGGAGTGCAGATAGTCTCAGTCATCTCATTATCAAAAAGGAGGAGGTGTTGGGTGTCTTGCAAAGCATTAAGGTAGATAAGTCCCCAGGGCCGGATGGGATCTACCCTAGAATACTGAGGGAGGCAAGGGAAGAAATTGCTGGGGCCTTGACAGAAATCTTTGTATCCTCATTGGCAACAGGTGAGGTCCCAGAGGACTGGAGAATAGCCAATGTTGTTCCTTTGTTTAAGAAGGGTGGTAAAGATAATCCAGGAAATTATAGGCGGGTGAGCCTTACGTCAGTGGTAGGGAAACTATTAGAGAGGATTCTTCGGGACAGGATTTACTCCCATTTGGAAACAAACGAACTTATTAGCGAGAGACAGCATGGTTTTGTGAAGGGGAGGTCGTGTCTTACTAATTTGATTGAGTTTTTTGAGGAAGTGACGAAGATGATTGATGAGGGAAGGGCGGTGGATGTTGTCTATATGGACTTTCGTAAAGCCTTTTACATGGTCCCGCATGGCAGACTGGTGCAAAAGGTGAAGTCACACGGGATCAGAGGTGAGCTGGCAAGATGGATACAGAACTGGCTCAGTCACAGAAGACAGAGGGTAACAGTGGATGGGTGTTTCTTCTGAATGGAGGGATGTGACTAGTGGTGTTCCGCAGGAATCAGTGCTGGGACCTTTGCTGTTTGTAGTATATATAAATGATTTGGAGAAAAATGTAGCTGGTCTGATTAGTAAGTTTGCGGACGACACAAAGGTTGGTGGAGTTGCGGATAATGATGAGGATTGTCAGAGGATACAGCAGGGTATAGATCGGTTGGAGACTTGGGTGGAGAAATGGCAGATGGAGTTTAATCCAGACAAATGTGAGGTAATGCATTTTGGAAGGTCTAATGCAGGTGGGAGGTATTCAGGAAATGGCAGAACCTTTAGGAGTATTGACAGGCAGAGAGATCTGGGCGGACAGGTCCACAGGTCACTTAAAGTGGCAACGCAGGTGGACAAGGTAGTCAAGAAGGCATACGGCATGCTTGCCTTCATCGGTCGGGGCATAGAGTATAAAAATTGGCAAGTCATGTTGCAGCTGTACAGAACCTTAGTTAGGCCACACTTAGAATATTGCGTGCAATTCTGGTCGCCACACTACCAGAAGGACATGAGAGGGTACAGAGTAGGTTTACCAGGATGTTGCCTGGTCTGGAGGGCATTAGCTATGAGGAGAGGTTGGATAAACCCGGATTGTTTTCACTGGAACGACGGAGGTGGAGGGGCGACATGATAGAGGTTTACAAAGTTATGAGCGGCATGGACAGAGTGGATAGTCAGAAGCTTTTTCCCAGTGTGGAAGAGTCAGTTACTAGGGGTCATAGGTTTAAGGTGCGAGGGGCAAAGTTTGGAGGGGATGTGCGAGGCAAGTTTTTTACACAGAGGGTGGTGAGTGCCTGGAACTTGCTGCCAGGGGAGGTGGTGGAAGCAGATATGATAGCGACGTTTAAGAGACATCTTGACAAATACATGAATAGGAAGGGAATAGAGGGATATGGGCCCCGGAAGTGCAGAAGGTGTTAGTTTAGGCAGGCATCAAGATCGGCGCAGGCTTGGAGGGCCGAATCGCCTGTTCCTGTGCTGTACTGTTCTTTGTTCTTTGTTTTGTTCTTTGTTATGGAGCAAGGGTATTCAGGGTGGTCGAGACAGGGCAACAACTTCCATTCATGGACACATTCTCCTGAGTGTGTGGTGATGGTGTGTCCAGTTACACACAGGCGGTGAGAACCAAGGAGAGGCACGAGGAAGGAACGGCCAACATGGTTGGTGCTGCGAAGGAGATCAGCAACCCTCTCCCCTGCGAGGAGGATCTGCCGAAGGAAGACAAGGTGCAGGAGCTGCAGCAAGCTGCCAAGCGCCAACCCTGTGCTCGAAGCCTCCTCCTCAGCAGACAGAATCAATGGAGGGGCAGACAGCAGCTGGACAACCGAGTGAGTGGCAAGTGGTCAAGCGAGAAACCATGAAGGAGGACCAGGAAAGAGAACAGGACACTACCCGAACCAGTGGCAAGAGGAGGCTAATGTCGGAAACAGACCACAGTGGCTGGCCTGAGGAAGGGCAGGAAAGACAGCAGCAAAATAAGCGATGAACACAAAAGGAGCTGGAAGAAAAGGTCCCCCAGCTCTGTAACATTGGAAACAGCGAAAGGCTCAGTGTACACCAACCCCGAAGCACAGAGCATAGCGAGAAGCCCACTTCATCCCAGCTCCAGGAAACTGGGAGCAGAAACGTCCAGCGCATCCCAGCTCTGGGAAACCAGGAGTAGTGAAGCTCCCGGGTACCCCATCTCCACGAAACCGGAAGTAGTCAAGCTCCCAGTGCATGCCAGCTCTGGGAAACCAAGGAGAAACAGAAGGGAAAGACACCACCAGCAGCAGACAGTTCGTGCCTTGCTGCCTGCAAGATCCCTGTGTGAATGACCAGGGCAGTTTTCTCAGCCCAACAACTGTGCACCAGTTTGTGAACACTATGGGTTTGCAGGAACATACCCAAGGACTGGGACCAGTAAGGACACCTGCTGTGCTAAGCAACATACATCGATAGTCATACAGTCTAGAAACAGGCCCTTCGGCCCACCGCGTCCATGCCGACCATAAAGCCTATCTATACTAATCTCACCTTGCTGCATTAATTTCATATCCCTCTATGCCTTGCTCATTCAAGTACCTGTCCAGATGCCTCTTAAATATCGCGACTGTTCCTGCCTCCACCACCTCCTCAGGCAGCTCATTCCAGGTACCCACTATTCTTTGTGTGAAAAATGTACCCCTTTGATCCCCCTTTAAACCTCTTCCCACTCACCTTACATCTGTGCCCTCTAGTTTTAGTCACCCCGACCATGGGAAACAGACTCTGGCTATCTACCCTATCTATGCCTCTCATAATTTTATATACCTCGATCATGTCCCCTCTCAGCCTCCTTCTCTCCAGGGAAAACAGACCAAGCCTATCTAATCTCTCTTTATTACTCAAGCCCTCCAAACCAGGCAACATCCTTGTGAATCTTTTCTGCACCCTCTGTAGCTTAATCACATCTTTCCTGTTGTGCAGCGACCAGAACTGCACACACGACTCCAAATGCGGCCTAATCAACGTTATGTACAACTGTAACATGACATCCCAATTCTTGTACTTAATGCCTCAGCCAATGAAGGCAATCATGCCATATGCCTTCTTCACCACCCTACCTGTGTTACTACTTTCAGGGAACTATGTGCTTGCACCCCAAGGTCTCTCTGCTCAACAGGGCCCTGCCATTCACTGTATTTGTCCTGCCCTGGTTTAACATCCCAAAATGCATCACTTCACACTTGTCTGCATTAAATTCCATTTGCCACTCCCTTGCCCACTTTCCCAGTTGATCTATATCCTGTTGTAACCTTAGACAACCTTCTTCACTGTCCACTATATCACCAATTTTGGTGTCATCTGCAAACTTACTAATCATGGCCCCTACATTCACATCCAAGTCATTAATATATATGACAAACAACAGAGGGCCCAGCAACGATCCCTGCGGTACACCACTGCTCACTGGCCTCCAATCTGAAAAACAACCCACCACTATCACCCTCTGCCTCCTGTCACCAAGCCAATGTTGTATCCAATTAGCTAGCTCACCCTGGATCCCATGTGTTCGAACCTTCTGGACCAGCCTACCATGCGGGACCTTGTCAAAGGCCTTGCTAAAGTCCATGTAGACAACGTCCATCGCCCTGTCCTCGTCAATCCTCTTGGTCACCTTCTCAAAAAACTCAATCAAATTCGTGAGACATGATTTCCCACACACAAAGCCATGCTGACTATCCCTAATCAGACCATGCCTTTCCAGATGCATATAAATCCTGTCTCTCAGAATCCCTTCCAATAACTTGCCCACCACTAATGTAAGGCTCACTGGCCTGTAGTTCCCTGGCTTATCCCTGCTGCCCTTCTTAAATAAAGGCGCAACATTAGCTATCCTCCAGACTTACGGTACCTGACCCGTGGCGAACAATGTTACAAAAAACTCTGCCAGGGCCGCAGCAATCTCCTCCCTTGCTTCCAATAGAATCCAAGGATACGCCTGATCAGGCCCTGGGGATTTATCCACTACAAAATGCGCTTCAAAATCTCCAACACCTCCTCCTATGTAATGGTGATATGCTCCAGGATATCGCTGTTCCCTCCCTTGAACTCACTAACTTCCATGACCTTCTCCACGGTAATTACGGACGAGAAATATTCATTTAAGACCTCGCCCATTTCCCGTGGCTCCTCAAATAGATTGCGACACTGATCCTTAAGGGGACCTACTCTCTCCCTTGCTACCCTTTTACTCTTAATATACTTATAATATACTTATACTCACGGTTGGTGTGTTGCCTCCCAGGTGCCAGGGTTCGTGATGTCTCGGATCGTGTTTTTGGGATCCTTAAGGGGGAGGGGGAGCAGCCCCAAGTCGTGGTCCACATAGGCACCAACGACATAGGTAGGAAGAGAGATGGGGATTTAAGACAGAAATTCAGGGAGCTTGGGTGGAAGCTTAGAGCGAGAGCAAACAGAGTTGTTATCTCTGGGTTGTTGCCCGTGCCACGTGCTAGCGAAGCGAGGAATAGGGAGAGACAGGAGTTGAACACGTGGCTGCAGGGATGGTGCAGGATGGAGGGTTTCGGTTTCCTGGATAATTGGGGCTCTTTCTGGGGTAGGTGGGACCTCTACAAACAGGATGGTCTTCACCTGAACCAGAGAGGTACCAATATCCTGGGGGATAGATTTGCTAGTGCTCTTCGGGGGGGTTTAAAAGAATTCAGCAGGGGAATGGGAACCCAAATTGTAGTTCCAGTGTACAGGATGTTGAGAGTTGTGAGGTCAGGGATAAGGTTACAAGGACGCAAGAGGGCACTGGCAAGCAAGAACTTGGTTTAAAGTGTGTCTACTTCAACGCCAGGAGCACCCGGAATAAGGTGGGTGAGCTTGCAGCATGGGTTGGTACCTGGGATCTCGATGCAGTGGCCATTTCAGAGACATGGGTAGAGCAGGGGCAGAAATGGATGTTGCAGGTTCCGGGATTTAGATGTTTCAGTAAGAACATAGAAGATGGTAAAAGAGGAGGGGGGGGGGGGTGTTGCATTGTTAATCAAGGAGAATATTACAGCGACAGAAAGGACGTTTGAGGACTCGTCTTCTGAGGTAGTATGGGCCGAGGTTAGAAACAGGAGAGGAGAGGTCACCCTGTTGGGAGTTTTCTATAGACCTCTGAATAGTTCCAGAGATGTAGAGGAAAGGATAGCGAAGATGATTCTCGACAGGGGCGAGAGTAACAGGGTAGTTGTTATGGGGGACTTTAACTTTCCAAATATTGACTGGAAATACTATCGTTCGAGTACTTTAGATGGGTCAGTTTTTGTCCACTGTGTGCAGGAGGGTTTTCTGACACAGTATGTAGACATGCCAACCAGGGGCGATGCCACATTGGATTTGGTACTGGGTAATGAACCCGGCCAGGTGTTAGATTTAGATATAGGTGAGCACTTTGGTGATAGTGATCACAATTCGGTTAGGTTTACCTCAGCGATGGACAGGGACAGGTATATACCGCAGGGCAAGAATTATAGCTGGAGGAAAGGAAATTATGATGCGATTAGGCAAGATTTAGGATGCGTAGGATGGGGAAGGAAACTGCAGGGGATGGGCACAATCGAAATGTGGAGCTTATTCAAGGAGCAGCTACTGCCTGTCCTTGATAAGTATGTACCTGTCAGGCAGGGAGGAAGTTGTCGAGCGAGGGAGCCGTGGTTTACGAAAGAAGTTGAAGCGCTTGTCAAGAGGAAGAAGAAGTCTTATGTTAGGATGAGACGTGAAGGCTCAGTTAGGGCGTTTGAGAGTTACAGGCTAGCCAGGAAGGATCGAAAGGGAGAGCTAAGAAGAGCAAGGAGAGGACACGAGAAGTCATTGGCGGACAGGATCAGGGAAAACCCGAAGGCTTTCTGTAGGTATATCAGGAATAAAAGAATGACGAGAGTTAGATTAGGGCCAATCAAGGATAGTAGTGGGAAGTTGTGTGTGGAATCAGAGGAGATAGGGGAAGCGTTAAATGAATAGTTTTCGTCAGTATTTACAGTGGAGAAAGAAAATGTAGTCAAAGAACAAAGAAAAAAGAAAATTACAGCACAGGAACAGGCCCTTCGGCCCTCCAAGCCTGCGCCGATCCAGATCCTCTATCTAAACATGTCGCCTATTTTCTAAGGGTCTGTATCTCTTTTCTTCCTGCCCATTCATGTATCTGTCTAGATACTTCTTAAAAGTCGCCATCGTGCCCGCATCTACCACCTCCGCTGGCAACGCATTCCAGGCAGCCAGCACCCTCTGCGTAAAGAACGTCGAGGAGAATACTGAGATTCAGACTACTAGGCTAGATGGGATTGAGCTTAACAAGGAGGAGGTGTTAGCAATTTTGGAAAGTGTGAAAATAGATAAGTCCCCTGGGCCAGATGGGATTTATCCTCGGATTCTCTGGGAAGCTAGGGAGGAGATTGCAGAGCCTTTGTCCTTGATATTTATGTCGTCATTGTCGACAGGAATAGTGCTGGATGACTGGAGGATAGCAAATGTTGTCCCCTTGTTCAAGAAGGGGTGTAGAGACAGCCCTGGTAATTATAGACCTGTGAGCCTTACTTCGGTTGTGGGTAAAATGTTGGAAAAGGTTATAAGAGACAGGATTTATGATCATCTTGAAAAGAATAAGTTCATTAGCGATAGTCAGCACGGTTTTGTGACGGGTAGGTCGTGCCTCACAAACCTTATTGAGTTTTTCGAGAAGGTGACCAAACAGGTGGATTAGGGTAAAGCAGTGGATGTGATGTGTATGGATTTCAGTAAGGCATTTGATAAGGTTCCCCACGGTAGGCTATTGCAGAATATATGGAAGTATGGGGTTGAAGGTGATTTAGAGCTTTGGAGCAGAAATTGGCTAGCTGAAAGAAGACAGAGGGTGGTGGTTGATGGCAAATGTTCATCCTGGAGTTGAGTTACTAGTGGTGTACCGCAAGGATCTGTTTTGGGGCCACTGCTATTTATCATTTTTATAAACGACCTGGAAGAGGGTGTAGAAGGGTGGGTTAGTAAATTTGCGGATGACACGAAGGTCGGTGGAGTTGTGGATAGTGCCGAAGGATGTTGCCGGGTACAGAGGGACAGAGATAGGCTGCAGAGCTGGGCTGAGAGATGTCAAATGTAGTTTAATGCGGAAAAGTGTGAGGTGATTCACTTTGGAAGGAGTATCACGAATGCAGAGTACTGGGCTAATGGGAAGATTCTTGGTAGTGTAGATGAACAGAGAGATCTTGGTGTCCAGGTACATAAATCCCTGAAAGTTGCTACCCAGGTTAATAGGGCTGTTAAGAAGGCATATGGTGTGTTAGCTTTTATTAGTAGGGGGATCTTGTTTCGGAGCCACGAGGTCATGCTGCAGCTGTACAAAACTCTGGTGAGACCGCACCTGGAGTATTGCATGCAGTTCTGGTCACCGCATTATAGGAAGGATGTGGAAGCTTTGGAAAGGGTGCAGAGGAGATTTACTAGGATGTTGCCTGGTATGGAGGGAAGGTCTTACGAGGAAAGGCTGAGGGACATGAGGTTGTTTTCGTTGGAGAGAAGGAGGAGGAGAGGTGACTTAATAGAGACATATAAGATAATCAGAGGGTTAGATAGGGTGGATAGTGAGAGTCTTTTTCCTCGGATGGTGATGGCAAATGCGAGGGGACATAGCTTTAAGTTGAGGGGTGATAGATATAGGACAGATGTCAGAGGTAGTTTCTTTACTCAGAGAGTAGTAGGGGCGTGGAACGCCCTGCCTGCAACAGTAGTAGACTCGCCAACTTTAAGGGCATTTAAGTGGTCATTGGATAGACATATGGATGAAAATGGAATAGTGTAGGTCAGAGGGTCTCACAGGTCGGCGCAACATCGAGGGCCGAAGGGCCTGTACTGCGCTGTAATGTTCTTATTCTATATCTGAAACCCTCCTGTCTGCACCAGCTGCTCAGCCACGTGTTTAGCTGCACTATCTTCCTATTTCTAGCCTCACTGGCACGTGGCACAGGGAGTAATCCAGAGATTACAACCCTAGAGGTCCTGTTTTTTTTTTTATCAGGAATAGATGATCCCGGGATTGTTTGATGAGCTCAGGGCATCAGTCTCATTGATCCTGTAAAATAGAGGAACACGTGAGTGGGAGAAGGCCATTCAGCCCCTCGAGCCTGTTCTGCCATTCAAGTACATCATGACTGATCTGTATCTCAGCTACATTTACCAGTTTGGTTCCGTATCACTTAATAACCTTACCAACAAAAATATATCAACCTCAAGTTTTGAAATTCTCTTATCTGTTTCTCTCTCTCTCTGTCGCTGTGTCTGCCTCTCCATTTCCCGATGTTCCCTAACCTGACTCCATTTCTTCTTCATTTACAGACACTTTCTAACCAGTCCCATTTCTCCTTTCTCTACCGATGCTACCTGACCCGTTCCATTTGTCAGTCTGAGTTCAGTTGTCCACACTCTCCCTGATGAGTCGGAAGGATTTGGGATCAAGATGCACTCAAGGCCGGCATTCCAGTGTCGGACTGAGGGAGTGCTGCACTGTCCGAGGTGCCATCTTTCAGATAGAACATTAAACTGAGGCCTGGCCTGCCCTCTTAGGTGGATGTAAAAGATCCCATGGCAGTATTTCAAAGAAGAGCAGTGGGATATTCCCTGTGTCCGGGCTAATATTTGCATCACGTTAAACAGTAGAGAGATAATTGGTCATTGTCACAATGCTGTTTGTTGGAGCTTGCTGTGCACAAAATGACTGCTGTGATTCTGACATTACATTGATCATACTTGAAAACAAATTCATTGGCTATTAAGCACTTTGGGACATCCTGTGCTCATGAAAAACACGAGAGAATAAAAACCAAAAGTGCTGGAAACATGCAGCAGGTCAGGCAGCAACTGTGGAGATAGAAGCAGAGTTAAATGTTTCAAGTCTGTGACCTTTCATCAGAAAGTCAAGGCTTTTTTAAAAGAAAAAGTCTCCATTTACAGACACTCCCTGACCAGTTACCATTTCTCTTTCCATTTACAGACTCTCGCTAACAAGTCTCCAGTTAGCCTCCATTTATGGATGCTCCCGAACCAGTCGTCATTTCTCTTCCATTCAAGAAGAGCGGCAGGACCGAGCTGGGGCTGCGTCCTGCAACCAATTGGTGCGTGTGAAGGCGGGACGAGCGTCAAGGAGTGGGCGCCCGTACATCTGATCCTCCAGTCCCGCCCTCTCTGGCTATTGGTCCAGAGCTGCGTCAATCATTCAGACATTGTGAACTGAAAGGTCACAGGTCGCTGTCCTGGGTTTCAAGTACTCAGTGCGCAGGCGCGGTGTGGCATAATTTGGAGCATGCGTAATGCGGGGGCCGAACTGGACGGAGGAGGTCGTGTTGGATCCACAGCGGGTGAGAGAACCGGCTGGAGGGTGGGTTGGCGGGTAGGTCTCAGAAACACCCGGTGTAGGCCTCAACACCCCCAATAAGAAGCTCCCGGTCCTGCGTTTCCACCGAGCTGGTTGGCAGCTGCGGGTCTTCTCTCGTGGACAGGCCCCGGATTAACTGCCGCCAGATTTCCAGTTCTTTTGGAGGAATTAAAGATTAATAAACTGTAATATCAAAGAACAAAACTTCAAAGGAAACTTATCTCAGTTATAAAGGGGCCTGGGGGAGGGAGGAACCATTTGGGACACAGCACAGCACAGGAGGTCCCCACTCCCTGCTTCCACAAAGTCTCCCCTTGGACTAGGCCGCACCTGGACAGGGCTGGCTCAAGGTGCGGGAAGCTGTAAACTGACAGGCTGAGCTGTGGACTGGGAGAAGTGGGGGGTTTGACTGACAGGCCTGGGGAGGGGGATATTAGGGCAGGTACACACACTGCTCGCCCTTTTCTTCCTGCCATGTTTTGCTGGAGTCGTGTTGGTGCGTGTTTCTAAACTCTGTCTCCCTATCCCGGTAATGTCAGTGGATTGTAGTTTGCTGTCAGTGTTGGATTGGTGCTGAGGGTGATGGTCGAGGGTTGTTTTTGCGAGTGGAAGCCGGTGACCAGTGGTGGACCTCAGGGATCGGTGCTCGGACCCTTGATGTTTGTAGTGTACATTAATGATTTAGACGTGAATATAGGAGGTATGATCAATAAGTTCGCAGATGACATGAAAATTTGTGGTGTTGTAAATAGTGAGGAGGAAAGCCTTAGATTACAGGACGATGCAGATGGGCTGGTAAGATGGGTGGAGCAGTGGCAAATGGAATGTAATCCTGAGAAGTGTGAAGTGATGCATTTTGGGAGGACTAACAAGGGAAGGGAATATACAATGGATGGTAGGACAGAGGGAAAGAGGGATCTTGGTGTACTTGTCCGCAGATCACTGAAGGCAGCAGCACAGGTAGATAAGGTGGTTAGGAAGGCATATGGGATCACAATCACAGAATAATACAGTGCAGAAGAGGCCCTTCGACCCATCGAGTCTGTACTGATGCATTAAAGACACCTGACCTGCCTACCTAATCCCATTTGCCAGCACTTGGCCCATAGCCTTGAATGTTATGACATGCCAAGTGCTCATCCAGGTACTTTTTAAAGGGTGTGAGGCAACCCGCCTCTACCGCCCTCCCAGGCAGTGCATTCCAGACCGTCACTACCCTCTGGGTAAAAAAGTTCTTCCTCAAATCCCCCTTAAACCTCCTGTCCCTCACCTTAAACCTGTGTCCCCTCGTAACTGACCCTTCAACTAAGAGGAACAGCTGCTCTCTATCCACCCTGTCCATGCCCCTCATAATCTTGAACACCTCGATCAGGTCACCCCTCAGTCTTCTCTGCTCCAGCAAAAACAACCCAAGCCTATCCAACCTCTCTTCATAGCTTAAATGTTCCATCCCAGGCAACGTCCTGGTGAATCGCCTCTGCACCCTCTCCAGTGCAATCACATCCTTCCTATAATGTGGCGACCGGAATTGCACACAGTACTCCAGCTGTGGCCTTATCAAAGTTCTATACCATTCCAACATGACCTCCCTGCTTTTGTAATCTATGCCTCGATTGGAAAAGGCATGTGTTCCATATGCCTTTTTCACCACCCTATTAACCTGCCCTTCTGCCTTCAGAGATCTATGGACAAACACGCCAACGTCCCTTTGTTCCTCAGAACTTCCCAGTGTCAGGCCATTCATTGAATACTTCCGTGTCACAGTACTCCTTTCTAGGTGTATCACCTCACACTTTTCGGGGTTAAATTCCATCTGCCACTTTTCTGCCCATTTGACCATCCCGTCTATATCGTCCTGTAACCCAAGACACTCAACCTCACTGTTAACCACTCGGCCAATCTTTGTGTCATTCGCGAACTTACTGATCCTACCCCCCACATAGTCATCTATGTTGTTTATGTAAATGACAAACAATAGGGGACCCAGCACAAATCCCTGTGGTACACCACTGGACACTGACTTCCAGTCACTACAACAGTCTGTCATCACTCTCTGTCTCCTACAGCAAAGCCCATTTTGAATCCACCTTATCAAGTTACCTTGTATCCCTTGTGCATTTGCTTTCTTGATTAGTCTCCCATGTGGGACCTTGTCAAAGGCTTTGCTGAAATCCATGTAAACTACATCAACTGCACTACCCTCATCTCTACACCTGGTCACATGCTCAAAAAGTTCAATCAAATTTCTTAGGCATGACCTCCCTCTGACAAAGCAATGCTGACTATTCCTAATCAAATTTTGCCTATCCAAGTGGTGATAGCTTCATTCCTTCAGAATTTTCTCCAATAGTTTCCCTACCACTGACGTGAGACTCACTGGTCTGTAGTTCCCTGGCTTATCTCTACAACCTTTCTTAAATAGTGAGACCACAGTAGCTGTTCTCCAGTCCTCTGGCACCTCGCCTGTGGGCAGAGAGGAATTAAAAATTTGGGTCAGAGCCCCTGCAATCTCCACCCTCGCCTCCCACAGCATCCTGGGACACAAATCATCCAGACCTGGAGATTTGTCCACTTTTAAGCCTGCCAAAACCTCCAATACCTTGTCACTCCCTTTGACAATTTTCTCAAGACCCTCACAGTCTCTCTCAGTTCCATATCTACATCCTCATTCTCTTGGGTGAAGACACATGTGAAGTAATCGTTTAACACCCTGTCAATGTCCTCTGGCTCCACCCACAGATTTCCCCCTTGGTTCCTAATGGGTCCTACTTTTTCCCTGGTTATCCTCTTCCCATTGATATACTT
This sequence comes from Heterodontus francisci, assembly GCF_036365525.1. Lineage (NCBI taxonomy): Eukaryota > Metazoa > Chordata > Chondrichthyes > Heterodontiformes > Heterodontidae > Heterodontus > Heterodontus francisci. Next base: position 4,584,468 of record NW_027140677.1, read on the forward strand.
ATAGAATATCTTGGGATTTTCCCTATTTTTACCAGCCAGAGCTTTCTCATATCCCCTCGTTGCTCTCCTAATTGCTTTCTTCAGCTCCATCCCACACTTTCTGAACTCCACTAATGCTTCCGTTGATTTGCTCTCCTTGTATTTGCTAAAAGCCTCTCTTTTCCTTCTCATCATATCCTGAATATTTCTGGTCATCCATGGTTCTCTGGGCTTGTTGCTCCTATGTATTACCCTAGAGGGAACATGTTGGGCCTGTACCCTCCCCATTTCCTTTTTGAATGCCCCCCACTGCTATTCTGTAGATTTCCCGACAAGTAACTCTTTCCAGTCTACCTTGGCCAGATCCTGCCTTATTTTACTAAAATTCACTCTCCCCAATCCAAAAGCTCTTTTCAACTTGTCCATTTCTTTCTCCATAACGAGCTTAAAATGTACCATGTTTTGGTCACTATCACAAAAAGCTCCCCCACCAACACATCAACTACCTGTCTGGCTTCATTCCCCAGAATTAGGTCCAGCACTGCATCCTCCCTTGTTGGATCCTCTACATATTGAGCTAAAATGTTCTCCTGTATACATTTTAAGAACTCCACTCCACCTAAGCCCTTAATACGATGACTATCCCAATTAATGTTTGGAAAGTTGAAATCACCTAATATAATTACCCTATTATTTTTACTCACCTCTGCGAATTGCGCACATATTTGCTCCTCAATTTCCCGCTGACTATTTGGGGGTCTATAATCACCTGGCAATGTGGCTGTCCCTTTTTTATTCCTAAACTCTACCCATAAAGCTTCATTTGATGCCCCCTCCAAGATATCATCTCTTCTTACTGCAGTAACTGACTCCTTAACTAATATTGCAATGCCCCCTCCTCTTTTACCCCCTCCTCTGACTCGCCTGAAGATTCTGTATCCCGAGATATTGAGCTGCCAATCCTGCCCCTCCCTCAACTATGTCTCCGTGATGGCTCCTATATCACAATTCCATGTGTCAATCCTTGCCCTTAACTCATCCATTTTACCTGCAATACTCCTGGCATTAAAGTAGAGGCCATCCATCCTGGTCATACTCCCTTGAAACCTCCACTGTATTTCCTCTGACTTGTTTGCTTTCCTGTGTTTAGCTGTGTCCCTATTCTGCTTGGAGTCTGCGTCCCCTCCCCCTGCCAAATTAGTTTAAACTCCTCCCAACAGCACTAGCAAACCTGCCAGCAAGGATGTTAGTCCCCCTCTGGTTCAGATGTAGACTGTCCAGGTATACTGCTTGTACAGGTCCCACCTTCCCCAGAAACGGTCCCAGTGGTCCAGGAATCTAAAACCCTCGATCCTGCACCAACTCTTAAGCCACGTATTCATCTGTGCTATTCTCCTATTTCTATACTCGCTAGCACGTGGCACTGGGAGTGATCTAGAGATTACAACCCGAGAGAGGTCCTGCTTTTTAGTTTACAGTCTAACTCCCTGAATTCTTGATGCAAGACCTCATCCCTCTTTCCACCTATGTCATTCGTACCAACATGTACCATGACCTCTGCCTTATCACCCTCCCCCTTCAGGATGCCCTGCAGCCGTCAGTGACATCCCGGACCTTGACACCAGGGAGGCAACACACCATCCTGGAATCACGTTGACAGCCACTGTCGCGCCTATACGTTCCCCTGACTATAGAATCCCTTATTACTATTGCTCTTCCTCTCTTTTCCCCCTTCCTGTGCAGACAGGCTGCTTGTGGTGCCAGAAGTTTGACTCTGTCCGCACTCCCTGGAGGAACCAGCCTCATCAGCCTCCAAAATGGAATACCGATTTGTAACCGGGACCCAGGGGACTCCTGAACTACCTGCCTGTTTCTCTTGGAATGCCTGGTCACCCATTCCCTTCCTTCCTCAAGTCCCTTCAGCTGCAGTGTGACCACCTCTCCAAACGTGCTATCCACGATGCTCTCAGACTCGTGGATGCTCCACGGTGTTTCCAGCCGTTGCTGCAGCTGGACACACTTCCTGCACACATGCTGGTCCCGGGGACTGGAAATGTTCACGGATTCCCACATGCAGCAAGAGGAGCAAACCATGGCTTTAAGCTCTCCTGCCATGACTAAACCCTTTAAATTAAAAACTTCAGAAGACGGTTATAATAAAAAAAATCAACTAAGTCTTGCTCAAACAATGACTTACAATTCAATCCAGTTAAAAAAAAATACCTACCAGGACTTACTCACCAGTCAGCTGTGCTCTTTGGAAACTCTTTGAGGACAGGTAGGAAATGAAAGGAGCTCCTTGCTCTCTCCTCACCGAACTCCCTCAGTCACAGAACTCCCACTTTAGCACTCTAATGCAACCCCAAGTCAGCACTCCAGTGCAAATGAAGATACTTGTCTTTAAATACTTGAGCATCTGGTAAGATACTTGAGGATACTTGTCTTTATTAGCTGAGGCATAGAATATAAGGGCAGGGAGGTTATGATGGAGCTGTATAAAACGCTAGTTTGGCCACAGCTGGAGTACTGTGTACAATTCTGGCCACCGTACTATAGGAAGGATGTGATTGCAGTGGAGAGGGTGCAGAGGAGATTCACCAGGATGTTGCCTGGGCTGGAACATTTCAATTATGAAGAGAGACTGGATAGGCTCGGGTTGTTTTCCTGAGAGCAGAGAAGGCTGAGGGGGGACCTGATTGAGGAATACCAAATTATGAGGGGCATTGATAGGATAGATAGGAAGAAACTTTTTCCCTTGGCAGAGGGGTCAATAACCAGGGGGCATAGATTTAAGGTAAGGGGCAGGAGGTTTAAACGGGATTTGAGGAAAAGAATTTTCACCCTAAGGGTGATTGGAATCTGGAACACACTGCCTGAAGGAGTAGTAGAGGCAGGGACCCTCACAACATTTAAGAAGTATTTAGATGAGCATTTGAAATGCCATAACAAACATTGCTGTGTGCCAAGTGCTGGAAAATGGGATTAGAATGGATAGGTGCTTGATGGCTGGCACAGACACGTTGGGCTGAAGGGCCTGTTTCTGTGCTGTATAACTCTAACTCTATGATTATATTGCCTCTCCTCATTCTTCCTTCTTCTCCCACTCTTGAGTTCCAGACTGCAGGTTCTGGCTCCTTGAGGCACCTGAAATGTTAACTCTGTTTCTCTCTCCACGGATGCTGCCTGACCTGCTGAGTATTTCCAGCATCTGCTGTAGTTTGGCTTTATTGCAGGCGTTGTTCATAGAACTGAATCGAGAAACATAGGCGAACCAATTAAGAGCCAGTTTGTGTCAGGGTGGTTGTTAGATGCGGATGTCGGTCCTTGAGCTCCTGTGTTGCTCTTTTTTGTTGCATCAGTTTGATCTGCAGTGGAGATAAAGGAGAAGCTGCTGGGTTTAATCCCAATTACTTTTGAACCCAGTTCGGCCCAACAATTTCCAATGTGAAACTGTCAAGGGAGGTAGATTCCAGGGGAGATGAGGTTGCTCAACTGACAAAAGCCACTCAATGTTAAAGAGTATTGTATTAGTTTAGTTTAGTTTAGAGATACAGCACTGAAACAGGCCCTTCGGCCCACCGAGTCTGTGCCGATCATCAACCACCCATTTATACTAATCCTGGATTCCTACCACATCCCCACCTGTCCCTATATTTCCCTACCACCTACCTACACTCGGGGCAATTTATAATGGCCAATTTACCTACCAACCTGCAAGTCTTTTGGCTTGTGGGAGGAAACCGGAGCACCCGGAGAAAACCCACGCAGACACAGGGAGAACTTGCAAACTCCACACAGGCAGTACCCAGAATTGAACCCGGGTCGCTAGAGCTGTGAGGCTGTGGTGCTAACCACTGCGCCACTGTGCCGCCCATGAAGTATTTCTGTCGCGGCTTTTAATCCATTTTACACGTACGGATTTTTTACTTCATTCTGGGGATATGGGCATCACGAGCCAGACCAGCATATTGCCAATCCCCAGTTGCCCATTGAGAAGGTGATGGTGGGCCGCCTTCTTGAACCGCTGCAGACTGTGTAGTAAAGGTGCTCCCGCAATGGTGTTCGGGAAGGAGTTACAGGATTTTCATCCAGTGATGATGAAGGAACGGTGTTATATGTCCAACTCAACAACAAATTGTATTTATGTAGCATCTTTAATGTAATAAAATGTTCCAAGGCTGTTCACAGGAGCGTTATAAAGCAACATTTGACACTGAGCCACATAAGGAGATCTAGGGCAGACGACAAAAAGCTTGATCGAAGAGGTGTATTTTAAGATGTGCCTGAAGCACGGAAGATGAGGTAAAGAGGCGGAGAGGATTAGGGAGGGATTTCCAAAGCTTATGGCCTTGACAGCTGAAGGAACGGCCGCCAGTGTTGGAACAATGAAAATTGGGGATGCGCAAGATGCCAGAATTAGATCCCTGATCTCTGAGGGTTGTAGGGCTGGAGGAGATTATAGAGATAGTGAGGGGCGAGGGCATGGAGGGATTTGAAAACAAGGATGAGGATCTTAAAATTGGGGTGCTGCTTCACAGGGAGCCTGTGTAGGCCAGCAGGCACTGTGGCAATGGGTGAACAGGACTTGGTTTGAGTAAGGACACAGGCAGCAGAGTTATGGATGACTTCAAGATTACAAAGGGTAGAATGTGGGATACCAGCCAGGAGTGTGTTAGAATATTCAAGTTGAGAGCTAACAAATGCATGGATGTAAGTTTCAGAGGCAGATGAGCTGAGGCAGTGGCGAAGTTGGGTGATATTGAGGTGGAAATAGGCGCCGATATGCATTCGGAAGCTCATTTTGGAAGCTCAACTTGGAGCCAAATATCACACCCAGGTTATGAATGGTGTGTTTTAGCCTCAGGCAGCTGTTAGGGATAGGGATTGAGTTGGGTGCTCGGGAGTGGAATTTTTAGCAGAAACTGAAGACAATGGCGTCAGACCCCCCAATATTTAGTTTAGTTTAGTTTTAGTTTAGAGATACAGCACTGAAACAGGCCCTTCGGTCCACCGAATCTGTGCTGACCATCAACCACCCATTTATACCAATCCTACACTAATTCCATATTCTTACCACATCCCCACCTGTCCCTATATTTTCCCTACCACCTACCTATACTAGGGGCAATTGCTAATGGCCAATTTACCTATCAACCTGCAAGTCTTTGGTATGTGGGAGGAAACCGGAGCACCGGTTTATTAATTGGAGGAAATTTTGGTTAATCCAGTATTGGATGCCAGACAAGTCAGGATGGTGTGTGACTTGGAGGGGAACTTGGAGGTGATGGTGTTCACATGCACCTGATCGCCTGGCCCTTCTAGATGATGGAAGTTGAGTGTATGGGAGGTTCTGCCAAAGTTCTGGTCGAGTTGTACATAGAGAAAATCCCTCTCCTCTCCCTGCCCCTCCCTCTCTCTCCCTCTCCTCGCATAGAGGGCAGAGTCTTGTGTAGGTCCAGACTGGGTGTCAGTTTCCTTTCCCTGAAGGACATTAGTGAACCAGTTGGGGTTGTATGTCAATCCAGCAGCTTTCAGGGTCACTCTTTACTAGTGCCGGCCCCCTAAATTACCAGATTCATTCAGCTCCATTTCACAACCTGCCTTTGTGTTTTTGTGGGTTCTTTCACATTCCTTTTTTTTCTGTTTTAAATCAATTTCACAGGGATTTAGAAAGGGAGGAATTGCAGCCGTGAAATGCAAAGCAAACGTCAGACATCTGAAGGAGTCGCCATTTTTATCGTAACCCGAATGTCAGCAGATTTTGAACATGAAAGGAAAAAGCACCGATTGCAGTGAGGAGAAACTGTACACGTGTTCTGTCTGTGGACGAGGTTTCAGCCGATCATCTGGCCTGTCGTGACACAAGCGCAGTCACACTGGAAAGAAACCATGCAAATATGGGGACTGTAGAAAGGGATTGAATTATCCAGTTGAGCTGGAAACTCGTCCATGCAGTAACAACCTGGAGAGGCTGTTCACCTGCTCCGTGTGTGGGAAAGGATTGGCCAAATCAGCCGCCCTGCTGGCGCACCAGCGAGTTCACACTGGGGAAAGGCCATTCACCTGCTTAGAATGTGGGAAGGGATTCACTACTTCATCCGACCTGCTGAGACATCAGCGAGATCACACTGGGGAGAGGCCATTCAGGTGCACTCACCGTGGAACAGGGTTCAAGCGATCATCTGAACTCACTGTACACCAGCGTATTCACACTGGGGAGAGGCCATTCACATGCTCCGAGTGTGGGAAGGGATTCACTACTTCATCCGACCTGCTGAGACATCAGCGAGATCACACTGGGGAGAGGCCATTCACATGCTCCGAGTGTGGGAAGGGATTCACTACTTCATCCCACCTGCTGAAACACCAGCGAGTTCACAAGTAACTTCGGGATGAGAAATTTCCACGAAATAGCTGATCTCTGACCTTGGGTTTTCAGAAATCCACCAATGCCTTCTCCCTTTCCAACTTTAACAAAAGAGGGGTTTTTAAAAAAAATGTCAGCTTATTTTTTTCAAAGTTGGACAACCGAAAAGCAGTCTACAGGTGTTTTTTTATAAACCTGTTTTTAAGTCGTCTTTATTTTTTATCGTCTCCCACCTCGGTGGAAATGAACTTCAACCAGGAATGTATGCGGGTGAAACTGCATCCTCCTTCACTCGTTCAGTGTGCCAGTCTTCTGTAAATGGCCCAAGAGGAGGTATGTGCATACACAGACCAATTCCCAATGTTTGTTTTTGCCCTCACGGGATATCTTAGCAGAGACCACCTGAGAACTGACACAGTTCATTTGCCATGGCTTAAAATGAATGGTGCAGGATCAGTGCTCGCAAGTCACTGGTCTGCAGCAAAAACATTGATCGGTCAATAGGAATTTGAAACTTGCTTCCATTTACACAGCAGTGTGTGTCTGAAGTAATTTCTGAAAACCCTGCACCAACTGGTTACTGAATGTGAATATCCTGCAGTGAGCATGAACTGTATAAACTTAATATGTCCTGTGCTTTGCAGCAACTGAAGTGATCTGGAATTTCCGCTTTTTGGTTTGCTCAGGTGTATGGCTGAATTCCATTCAATGTTCATCTGCATTTTCACTGTCTACTGCCCCAGTCACACTGTCAACCTTGAGTCGGTGTGAAGCTGTCTTTTGCACCATAGGGATGCAGGGCAAGAGTGTCACTCTGGCCATCTTTCTTCAGTGTGTGGTTTGGAATTGCTTAAGATTATCTGGAAAAGGCTGTCCTGCACCACCAGTGCTGTGCATTGGCTGCAGTGCAACTATCCTGTGAGCTCTCTGCAGTCACTATAAATGATGACTGGGCTTCTGAGGTTGTTGGCACAATACTCTGTACATGTATGAATATGTATATACAGAGTGCTGCCTTTCTCCAAGCCAACACAATAGTTATGATTTTCAGCTCACATTGCTGTTAAATACAATTGGTACAGTAGAGCAGGAGCCAGAAGTGTTCATCACTGTTGGGATATACAGCTGTCCATTGGACCTGCTGCATTGTCACAGGGCCATTACCAAATTCTTGAGCCTTGTTTAGGGATGATGCAACAAAACCTCAATCTTGTTACTGTCGAGGTCAGCATCGACTGTCCAATGTGAGACAATTTTGTAGGACATGCTATACCTGTCAAATGGTGGGAAAACCACAACCTACCACAAAACTAGCACCACTATTTTTAGATACAGCACCAAGTCTGTGCCGACCAACTACCACCCATTTATACTAACCCGACAGTAATCCCATATTCCCTACCACCTACCTACACTAGGGGAAATTTACAATGGCCAATTTACTTATCAACCTGCAAGTCTTTGGCTGTGGGAGGAAACCGGAGCACCCAGCGAAAACACACACGGTCACAGGGAGAACTTGCAAACTCCGCACAGGCAGTACCCAGAATCGAACCCGGGTCCCTGAAGCTGTGAGGCTGCGGTGCTAACCACTGTGCCGCCCAAACCAGTTCCCATACCAATGATTGGCGAACCATTTAGCAGGGTATTAGTAGACTATGTCGTGCCCTCGCCAAAAACTATCATGGATATGGCTACTTGATTTCCAGAGGCAATTCCTTTGAGGACAAGTACTGCTAGAATAGTAGTAGAAAGTTAACCCGATTCTTTGAGACATGGATTACCACTTGAAGTTCAATCAGATCAAGATTCTAATTTCAAGTCTAGGATATTTCAAGAAGTCCTGGGCAATTTGGGGATTCGATGAAATCTTCAGCATATCACCCACTGTCACAGGGAGCTTTAGAGAAATATCACCAGACTCTCAAAACGATGATTAGAACATATTGTCACAAATATCCACACGACTGGGATAAAGGACTAGACTTCCTTTTATTTGCCACCAGAGACTCAGCGAAAGAGTCTGTTGGCTTCAGTGCTTCCGAACTGGTTTGTGGACATGAAGTAAGAGGTCTTTTCTGAGTTTTAAAGGACATATTCTTGGACCACAAGAATGAATCTTCAATACTAGACTATGTATCTGTGTTCTGGGAAAGTCTCATGAAAGCTTGCAGTGTGGCTCAGGAACACCTGAAAGCATCCCAAGCCAATATGAAAAAATGGGCAGACAAGAATGCAAAAAAAACATGATTTTTAACCAGGGGATGAAGTATTAGATGCTACCAGACCTGCTGAGTATTTTCAGCATTTCTTGTTTTTATTTCAGATTTCCAGCATCCGCAGTATTTTGCTTTTATTATGATGAAGTATTAGTGTTGTTACCATTACAGAGAGAACCATTAAAAGCACAGTTCAGTGGCCCAAATCGAGCGTTCAAAAAAGTGGGTAAGGCAGATTACTTGATTGACACCCCTGATTGCCGGAAGAACAACAGATTGTGTCATGTTAATGTGCTTAAACAATATTACTGCAGGGAGGAGGATAAGCCAGTGCAGGTATGGCAGGTAATTGAGACTGTTGAGAAGGAATAGGATAGTGAGGATGAGGCAGAAGCAGGCCTAGGAAATTCTCAGATTGAACCTCCAACTATCAGATTAGCGAATACCGAATGGCTAGGAAAATTAAACAATATGCTTGAGAGGCAAAACAGCGTGAAGACTTAACCATGGTTTTCACAACGTTTGAAAAAGTTTGTAGGGATAAGCCAGGATGTAAAACCTTAGCCACACATTATGTGGGTGTATGGGGAACCATTCCTTTAAAACAACATCCTTGTCGCTTAGGTCCAGACAAACAGGCCCAAGTGGAAGCAGAGGTGCAATCCATGCTGAAGAGCAGCTTAGTTGAACCTAGTCAGGACAGCTGGAACTCACAGGTGGTCTTGATGCCTAAACCTGGTGGGTCGGTTCAAACTTGCATAGACTACAGAAAAGTCATGCCATCAAAGGGGTACATTTTTCACACAAAAAATAGTGGGTATCTGGAATGAGCTGCCTGAGGAGGTGGTGGAGGCAGGAACAGTACTGACATTTAAGAGGCAGCTGGACAGGTACTTGAATGAGCAAGGCTTAGAGGGGTATGGAATTAATACAGGCAGGTGGGATTAGTCTAGATAGCCATTATGGTCGGCATGGATGCGGTGGGCCGAAGGGCCTGTTTCTATGCTGTATGACTGACTCGAAAGAAGGCAGACTCCTACCCAAATTCTCATTTAAAAGACTGTATGGACAAAGTGGGCAACGCTATGTGTCTTAAAGAGACAAATATGTTGGAGGGATACCGTTAAATTCCTTTGACAACCCAAGATAAGGAAAAGTCAGCTTCTGTTGCACCGAACAGGGTTTTTCAAATATCAAGTGATGCCACACAGGTTAAAGGGTTCTCAAGAAACCTCTCAGAGAATAGTGAACCCGTTGTGGTCAGTGCTCCAAGCTGTGTATGTCACCTGGCTGAGGTGTTGGACAATAGGGCCACTTGAAAGGAAAACACAAAACAACTGGAAGATTATGCTTGGAAATTTGAAATGAGTTAATTGGGACAAGGTTTTGAAAACTGAAAATGTTCTGGTAGAACTTGTTGCTGTAGTCTCAACATTCTAGAAAATTGTATGTCTGCATTTCAGGTGAAAATATTATCACTGACGCTTTGTCGTAGATTTAATCAGGTTGACATACGTAGATGGCGATGGTATAAAAGAATGCTGTATTGCGTTATTGCGGGGAAAAAGTGTCAGTGTTTTTTCAATTACTTTTCTCCCATTGTAATGAAACACCTTTCGGGAATGGCATTTCATTCTGCCAGGGGTGGAGGTGTTATGATCCTGGTGTTTTTTTGGGGGAAGTATGCAGTGTATCTTTAAGACAGCAAAGGATCAGTACTGATTTAAGGAAAAGCAAGCCTCAGGAGTTAGCGAGAAGGTGCATTCTGGTCCCCATTCGATAGAAAATAGGAACGGGTAGGCCATTCGGCCCTTCGAGCCTGCACCGCCATTCAATACGATCATGGCTGATTGTCCAAACTCATTACCCTGTTCCTGCTTTCACCCCAATACAACCATACAGTGTGGAAGAATCAGCCAGCTTCACACGTGCATCATTGTTGCCTTGGATATAGCCATTCAGAGACTAGGGATGGAAACACAATGTTGCGATTAACATCTAAAATCTTCTTGTTGAGACAGGCTTTTAACAGACAGACAGCTGGGATAGCATGAAATAAACCGAGATCTCTGTTAATTTAAACTGAAGGAAGGGAAGTTAGACTGGAAAATTTTTATCCCTCAAAACTCTAAAGCCAAATTGATTCATTGAAAAGTATTTGCGAGTTGTTTATCTGCAATGGTCATTGCTGGAAGAAAGACGAGTTGAAGCTTCGGATGTTGGTCTATTCTTTGCTTCCTCATCATACCCTGGAAGAGCGTGAATCAGGATTGTTCATCGGGAAGTGTAAATCTCAAAGGACACTTTTGTTTCTCTTTTAAATGTTTTTATCTTGGCAGTCTTTAAGATTTTAATTTTTTCTAATAAACAGTTATTTGTTGATTGAAAGACACCTGGTTTGGTTCACCTCATATGGAGGTTAATGGATGGTTCAATTTGGCTGCAGATTTCTTTAATTTGTAAAGTTTAAAGTGATATGTTAGACGACCTATTTGTTTCCATTTAAGTTAATGGACAGCAAATTGGACAGGTTGCATAACTGGCATACAATCCTCCCTACCTGGTTTTGCTTTCTGCTGGTGATTATGTATGTCATGGCACAAAATAAGAAAAATTGCCCTACTTTTGTTCAGGTTTCTGGATTGTGAATGTCTCATAAATGTTTACTTTTTATTAATTTATATACCAACTGATCTGTGCACATTGCTTACCAAGGTACCAGAATGTAATATCTCATATGCTTATATATATTGCTTTCCATTAAAGTTGACACATCTTCACAGAACAGCTTTTACATGAACAATCTATAAATAGGCAGAAGCAGGCCATTGAGAACGTGAACTCTGTAAAACCAGTTGTCAGCTGTCTGGAAAGTCTGATGAAATTGTATTCTGAGCACATTACAATTATATTTATTACATATGCAAAATTGTACGAAATTGCCATTAATCAACTAGTTTGCTTCAATAACAATGCTATAATTACATGATTCCTTGTTTCCCACCCCCCATCCCCCCAAAAAAAAATAAAATAAAAATCAGACTTTTTTTGTCTTTGGTCACTAATTTTCAGACCTTTTGGTCTTTGGCTACTCTCACCCCTGCGTTTATTACTTGTTTCGTGAAATAGATTAGAACATTACAGCGCAGGACGGGCCCTTCGGCCCTCGATGGTGCGCCGACATGTGAAACCATCTGACCTACACTATTCCATTTTCATCCATATGTCTATCCAATGACCATTTAAATGCCCTTAAAGTTGGCAAGTCTACTACTGTTGCAGGCAGGGCGTTCCACGCCCCTACTACTTTCTGTGTAAAGAAACTACCTCTGACATCTGTCCTATATCTATCACCCCTCAACTTAACGCTATGTCTCCTCGTGTTTGCCATCACCATCCGAGGAAAAAGACTCTCACTATCCACCCTATCTAACCCTCTATCTTATATGTCTCTATTAAGTCACCTCTCCTCCTCCTCCTCTCCAATGAAAACAACCTCAAGTCCCTCAGCCTTTCCTCGTAAGACCTTCCCTCCATACCAGGCAAAATCCTAGTAAATCTCCTCTGCACCCTTTGCAAAGCTTCCACATCCTTCCTATAATGCGGTGACCAGAACTGCAGGCAATACTCCAGGTGCGGTCTCACCAGAGTTTTGTACAGCTGCAGCATGACCTCGTGGCTCCGAAACTCGATCCCCCTACTCTCCCTATTGGTGCTCAACTGCTGGATAACTCTGATTGCATGTATATGTGTTTATACGTGTTTATAAAGTGTGTGCCCAGATTTAACTAAGTTGTGATTTGTACCAATAAATGATGTTTAGGGCATGATTTATAGTTTGGTATGTTGGTGATTTGTCATGGAAATTTAATTCACTCAGCAGCTTGAGAGGAACCAGACTGAGGTTTAATGAAGATAAGAAGTAGGAGCTGGAAGAGGCCTTTTGGCCCTTTGAGCCTGCTCTGCCATTCACGGAGGTCATGGTTGATCTTCTACCTCAACTCCACTTTCCAGCACTATCCCCATACCCCGGGTGGTGCAGTGGTTAGCACCGCAGCCTCACAGCTCCAGCGACCCGGGATCAATTCTGGGCACTGCCTGTGTGGAGTTTGCAAGTTCTCCCTGTGTCTGCATGGGTTTTCGCCGGGTACTCCGCTTTCCTCCCACCACCAAAAGACTTGCAGGTTGATAGGAAAATTGACCATTATAAATTGCCCCTAGTATAGGTAGGTGGTAGGGGAATATAGAGACAGGTGGGGATGTGGTAGGAATATGGGATTAGTGTAGGATTAGTATTAATGGGTGGTTAATGGCCAGCACAGACTCGGTGGGCCGAAGGGCTTGTTTCAGTGCTGTATCTCTAAATAAAAAAAAAATCCCTTAGTACCCAAAAATCTATCAATCTGTGTCCTAAATATAACTCAATAACTGAGCATCCACAGCTTCCTGGGGTAGATAATTCCAAAGATTCACAGCCCTTTCAGTGAAGACATTTCTCATCTCAGTCCTGAATGGCCGACCCCTTATCCTGAGACTGTGATCCGGTGTTGTAGATTCCTCAGCCAGGGGAAACATTTTCTCAGCATCTACCCTGTCAAGTCCCTGAAGAGTATATTGTTTCAGTTAAAACACCTCTCATTCTAAATTCCAGGGAATGTAGGCCCAGTCTACTCAGTCTCTCCTTGTAGGAGGACATGGAGCATAGTGGTTATGTTGCTGAACTAGTAATCCAGAGGCCTGGACTAATGATGCAGAGACATGGATTCAAATCCCACCACAAATAGTTATATAGCACAGAAACAGGCCCTTCGGCCCATCGTGTCTGTGCCGGCCATTAAGCACCTACCTATTCTAATCCCATTTTCCAGCACTTGGCCCGTAGCCTTGTCTGCTATGGCGTTTCAAGTGCTCATCTAAATACTTAAATGTTGTGAGGGTTCCCACCTCTACCTCCCCTTCAGGCAGTGTGTTCCAAATTCCAACCACCCTCTGGGTGAAGTTTGTTTCATCAAATCCTCTCTGAACCTCATGTCCCTTACTTTAAATCTATGCCCCCTGGTTATTGACCCCTCTGCAAAGGAAAAAAGTTTCTTCCTATCTATCCTATCTATGCCTCTCATAATTTTGTATACGTCAATCAGGTCCCCCCGCACCCCCCCCACCCCCCTCACCCTTCTCGGCTCTCAGGAAAACAACACTAGCCTATCCAGTCTCTCCTCACAGCTGAAGTGCTCCAGCCCAGGCAACATCCTGGTGAATCTCCTCTGCATCTCCAGTACAATCACATCCTTCCTATTGTGTGGTGGCCAGAACTGTACACAGTATTCCAGCTGTGGCCTAACTAGCATTTCATACAGCTCCATCATAACCTCACTGCTCTTACATTCTATGCCTCGGCTAATAAAGGAAAGTATTCCATATGCCTTCCTAACCACCTTATCTCCTGTGCTGCTGTCTTCAGTGATCTATGGACAAGTACACCAAGGTTCTTCTGACCCACTACTTCCTAGGGTCCTAGCATCCATTGTATATTCCCTCACAGTTCTCAGGATTAAATTCCATTTGCCACTGCTCTGCCCATTTTACCAGCCCATCTATATTTTCCTGTAATCTAAGGCTTTCCTCCTCACTATTTACGACACCACCAATTTTCGTGTCATCTGTAAACTGACTGTTCATACCTCCTATATTCACATATAAATCATTAATGTACACTACAAATAGCAAGGGTCCCAGCACCACTCCTTGCGGTACACCACTGGTCACAGGCTTCCACTCGCAAAAACGACCCTCGACCAACACTCTCTGCCTCCTGCCACTGAGCCAATTTTGGATCCAATTTGCCAGATCGCCCTGGATCCCATGGACTCTTACCACCTTAATCAATCTCCCATGTAGGACCTTATCAAAAGCCTTACTGAAGTCCATGTTGACGACATCAACTGTGTTACCCTCATCTACACATCTAGTCACCCCCTCGAAGAATTCAATCAAGTTTGTTCGACAGGATCTTGCCCTGACAAAGCCACACAGTTCAGGAATTTAAACTGGATTAATTAAATAAAGCTGGGATAAAAAGAATAGTTTCAGTAATGATGACCATGAAACTAACGGATTGTCCTAAAACCCCACCTGGTTCATTAATTTCGTTTAGGGAAGGAAATCTACTGCCCTTCCCTGATCTGGCCTATATGTGACTCCAGACCCAAAGAAATGTGGTTGACTTAACTGCCCTATGAAACGGTCCAGCAAGCCATTCATTTATATTCAAGGAGGTGGCTCACCACCATCTTCTCCAGGGCAATTAGGGATGGGCAATAAATGCTGGCCTTTCTAGCAACACCTACATTCCGTGAATAAATAGAACAAATGCCTCATCCCAGGAACCAGACTAGTGAACCTTTGTTGCATTCCCTCAAGGGCAAATATGTCCCTCCTTAGGTAAGGAGACCAAAATTGCACACAATACTCCAGGTGGGGCCTCAACAATGTCCTGTATAATTGTAGTAAGACCTCTTTACTCTTCTCCCCCAATCCCAATGTAACAACAGAATCACAGAATTGTTACAGTGCTGGAGGAGGCCATTGCGTGCACACTGGCTCTCTGAAAGAACAGTTCCCTCTGTTCTATCCCCCCACCTTTGCCCTGTAACCCTGCACATTCTTCCTTTTCATTGAACTGTCTAATTCCCTTTTGAATGCTTCAATTGAACCTGCCTCCACCACACTCTCAGGCAGTGCATTCCAGACCTTAACCACTCACTCCATGCAAACTTTTTTCCTCATGTCACTTTTACTTCTCCTCCCTTAAATCTGTGCCCACTTGTTCTCGATCCTTTCATGACTGGGGACAGTGTCAATCTACACTGTCCAGACTCCTCATGATTTTGAATACCTCTATCAAATCACATCTCAGCCTTCTCCAAGGAAAACTGTCCTAACTTCTACAATCTATCCTCATAACTGAAATTCCTCATCCCTGGAACCATTCTCGTGAATCTTTTCTCTCCAATGCCCTCACATCTTTTCTCAAGTGCTGCGCCCAGAACAGGATGTAATACTCCAGCTGAGCCGAATTGTATGAGTATACAAGTTCAGCATAACTTCCTTGCTCTGTACTCTATGCCCCTATTAATAAAACCTAGTATACTGTATGTTTATTAATCGCTCTCTGAAACTGCCCTGTCACCTTCAATGACTTATGCACATATACACCTCGGTCATTCTGCTCCTGTACCCCCTTTAGAATTGTTCCCTCTATTTTATATTGTCTCTCCATGTTCTTCCTAGCAAAATGAATCACTTCCCATGTCTCTGCATTGAACTTCATCTGCCACCTGTCTGCCCATTCCAACAACTTGTCTATGTCCTTTTGAAGTTGTTCTCCTCAGAGTTCACAATGCTTCCAGGTTTTGTATCATCTGCAAAAATTGAAATTTTGCCCTGTATATCACGATCTAGATCATTAACATGTATTTCAAGTAACGTAAGTGTCCCAACACTGATCCCTGGGGAACTCCACCATAAACCTTCCTCCAGCCCGAAAAACATCCACACTCTTTCTTTCCCATCATTCAGCCAATTTCGTTTTCATGTTGCTACCGTCCCTTTTATTCCATGAGCTTCAAGTTTACTCACAAGTCTGTTGTGTGGCACTGTATCAAAAGCCTTTTGAATGTCCATGTACACCATCCCAACTGCACTGCCCTCATCAACCCTCTCTGTTACCTCCTTAAAAAACTCCAGCAAGTTAGTTAAACATGATCCATGCCGGCTTTCCTTAATTAACTCGCATTTGTCCATGTGACTATTGGTTTTGTCCCGAATTATTTTTTCTGGAAGTTTTCTCACCACTGAAGTTAAACTGACTGGCCTGTAGTTGCTGGGCTTATCTTTACACCGTTTTTGAACAAGAGTGTAATGTTTGCAATTCTCCAGTCCTCTAACACCACCACTGAGTCTAAGGAAGACTGAAAAATTAAGGCCAGTGCCTGTACAATTTCCACCCACACTACCCTCAGTATCCTTCCTCTTTATCAATTTTAAACGCCTCTAGTGTCTGACTTACATTCTCTAGCAAAATTGTCTGAGTTGCATATTCTTTCTTGGTAAAGACAGATGCAAAGTATTCATTTTACCTCATCTATGCCCTCTGCCTCCAAGTGTAAATCCCCTTTCTGGCCCCTAATCGGCTCCACTCCTCCTTTTACCACCCTTTTACTATTTATATGACTGTCGAAATTTTGGGGATTTCCTTTGATGCTGGCTGCCAGTCTCTTTTCATGCTCTCTCTTTGCTTCTCTTATTTTCTTTTCACTTCCCCTCTGATCCTTCTACATTCAGTCTGGTTTTCAATAGTATTTTCTACCTAGATTCTGCCATAAAACACACTTTTTCTTCTTTATCTTAATCTCTACCTCTTTTGTCATCCAGGGAGCTCTAAATCTGTTTTCCTTACTTTTCCCCTTCGAGGAACATACCTTGACTGTGCCTGAACTATCTCTTCTTTGAAGGTAGCCCATTGTTCATTATATTCGCTGGAGTTCAGAAGAGTGAGGGGGATCTCATAG
This sequence comes from Heterodontus francisci, assembly GCF_036365525.1. Taxonomy (NCBI): domain Eukaryota; kingdom Metazoa; phylum Chordata; class Chondrichthyes; order Heterodontiformes; family Heterodontidae; genus Heterodontus; species Heterodontus francisci. The sequence continues at coordinate 4,601,603 of NW_027140677.1, forward strand.
AAACCTGTAAAATTCTAACAGGACTTGACAGGGTAGATGCAGCAAGGATTTTCGCGATGGTGGGGGAGTCCAGAACCAGGGGTCATAGTCTAGGGATATGGGGTAAACATTTCAGGACTGAGATAAGGAGAAATTTCCTCACCCAGTGAGTGGTGAGCCTGTAGAATTCGCTACCACGGAAAGCAGTGGAGGCCAAAACATTGTATGTTTTCAAGAAGGAATTAGATATAGGTCTAGGGATCAAAGGATATGGGGGGAAAGCGGAAACATGTTACTTAGTTGGATGATCAACTATGATTATAATGAATGGCGAAGCAGCCTCGAAGGATGAATGGCCTACTCCTGCTCCTATTTTCTATGTTTCTAAATCCCAGTTAAATGCTGACTGCAGACCAGGCTTTTATAAAGAGGTCAACACTTAAAATCCCTACTCACCAAACTGGAATCTCCACTCTCAGCTTGTAATTTGAACACCATTTGTAGGTTGCACCCAGACCTCCATATTTACATCTTTTGAAGCTGAAACTGCAGCAACCAGATTTGACTGATCAGCTACTTAACTGATCAGCTACTCAGCAGTAGAGCCTGTTAATCCCTGCCTAAGACTGTAAGAAACTTACTTTACTTTCTACACCCTAATTTACTTTCTTAACCCTACTTTATCTGGAGGGTAAATCCCAGTTAAAAGCAAACTGCAGACCAGATTTTTATGAAGATAATAGCACTTAACAAACTCGAATCTCCATACTCGTCTTGCAATCTGCACCCCGTTTACAAATGCTAATGAATGGTGGTCGACAATTACACAAGTAACTGGAGGGGGAGGCTCCACAAATATCTCCATCCTCAATGGTGGGGGAGTCCAGTACATCAGTGCAAAAGACAGGGCTGAAGCATTTGCAACAATATTCAGCCAGAAGTGCTGAGCTGATGATCCATCTCGGCCTCCTCCTGAAGTCCCCAGCATCACAGATGCGAGACCTCAGCCAATTCAATTCACTTTGCGAGATATCAAGAAATGACTGAAGGCACTGGATACTGCAAAGGCTATGGGCCCTGACAATATTTCAGCAATAGTACTGCAAGTCTGTTCTCCAGAATTTGTTGAACCCCCAGCCAAGCTAGTCCACTACGTCTACAACATTCGCATCTATCCTGCAATGTGGAAAATTGCTAAGGTATGTCCGATACACAAAAGGCTGGACAAGTCAAACCCAGCTAAATACTGTCCCATCAGTCTACTCTAAATCATCAGTCAAGTTATGGAAGGTGTATTCGACAATGCTATCAAGCAGCACTTGCTTAGCAATAACCTGCTCAATGACACTCAGTTTGGATTCCGCCAGGGCAACACCGCTCGTGACCTCATTACAGACTTGGTTCAAACATGGACAAAAGAACTGAACTCAAAAGGTGAGGTGAGAGTAACTGCCCTTGACATCAAGGCAGCATTTGATCGACTGTGGTATCAAGGAGCCCTAGCAAAACTGAAGTCAATGGAAATCAGGGTGAAAACACTCCGCTAGTTGGAGTCATACCTAATGCAAAGGAAGATGGTTGTGGTTGTTGGATGTCAATCATCTGAGCTCCAGGACATCACTGCAGGAGTTCCTCAGGGTAGTGTCCTATGCCCAACCACCTTCAGTTGCTTCATCAATGACCTTCCTTCAATCATAAGGTTAGAAGTGGGGATGTTCGCTGATGATCGCACAATGTTCAGCACCATTTGTGACTCCTTAGATACAAAGGAATACCGTGTCGAAATGCAAAAAAAACCTGGGAAATATCCAGCCTTGGGCTAATAAGTGGCATATAATATTCATGCAGCACAAGTGCCAGCTACTGACCATTTCCAACAAGTGAGAATCTAACCATCTCCCCTTGACATTCAATGGCATTACGATCACTGAATCCCCCACTATCAACATCCTGGGGGATACTATTGACCAGAAATTGAACTGGAGATCCATATAAATACCGTGAAGACAAGCAGGTCAGAGGTTGGGAATTCTGCAGTGAGTAACTTACCTCCTGACTCCTCAAAGCCTATACACCATCAACAAGGCACAAGTCAGGAGTGTGATGGAATACTTTACACTTGCCTGGATGAGTGCAGCTCCAACAACACTCAAGAAGCTCGGCACCATCCAGGACAAAGCAGCCCAAAATATTGTCACCCCATTCACAAACATTCGTTTCCTTCACCACTGATGCACAGTGGTAGCAGTGTGTTCCATCTACAAGATGCACTGGAACAATGCACCAAGGCTCCATAAACAGCACCTTCCAAACCTACGACCTCTGCTACCTAGAAAGACAAGGGCAGCAGATTCATGGGAACACCCCCACCTGCAAGTTCCCCTCCAAACCACCCCATCCTGACTTGGAACTATATTGCTGTTCCTTCATCGTCGCTGGGTCGAAATCCTGGAACTCCCTTCCTAATAGCACCTACTCCACTCTGGATTGGAGCAGTTCAAGAAGGCAGTTCACCACAACCGTCTCAAGGGCAATTAGGGATGGGCCATAAATTCTTGCCTAACCAGCGACGCCCACATCCCAGGAACGTGTATTAAAAAATACAATTTGCCTTTCTAATTGCTTGCTGTACCTGCATGTGAACTTTCTCTGAGTCATGCATGATGACACGAGGTCCCTCTGAATGCAAACATTTCTCAGTCTCTCACCATTCTTAAAAAGAAAATAGTTTAAAAAAAAATTCCCATCAAAGTTGAAGACTGCACACTTTACCACATTGTATTCCATCTGCCATGTTCTTGTCCACTAACCCAACCTGTTTATATCCCTCTGCACCCTGTTTGCGTCCACCTCACTGCTTACTTTCCCACCTAACTCTGTATCGTCAGAAAACCTGGATACATTACGCTCAGTCCTCTGTTATGGACAGGTAGGAAATGGGGTGGCTGGCTTTCACTTTTCACCTCACAGCTGACCACAGATAGTGCTTTTGAGAAACTAATATTTCAGACATTGAGTCTTGTAAGGGTCAAATATACAGACCAACGACAAGTTTTCTCATAGGTTTAAAGAAAACTAACTATTTTTTTTCACAATAACTGAATTCTTCGTAACTTTCACCTACTCACACATTCATACACATAATCACACATAAGGACAGATAGAAAGGGAAAGGTAAGATGCACTTAAAGTCCCAAGTGATTTAAAAGTATTGTGGTTTGTAACAATCTGTTGAATCATCTCAGAGGAAAGTCTATTCAAAGGTGCAGGCCTGGATGTTTGTGGCATTGAACTTGCTGAAGTGTTGCAGACTTCTGGTTTACTTCTGCTGGTGGGGAGTTCAAAGTCACCTACAATTACTCTCTTCCTCAGTTGTTCAAAGATGGTTTGAAACTATTTTTGCAGGCAGTGCTCCTTTGCTTAGCTGATCGGCCTCACAACTTCTCTGGCTGGAAGTATGGCCTTCAGTCTCTCTCTCTATCTCTCTCTTGAAGAAAAAGGTCTTCTCAGCTTGGTTTCGGTCATGTGACCAATGAATTCTCTCTCCTGCAGTGTATATACAATATCTTTGAATTTGCACCATTGTTAAACATGGGGTTTGAAGATGGCTCATCATGATACTGTGGTGTTGCGCCATACCTATTTTAGCTCTTGAATCTACAGTCTCCCTTTCTGCCAGGGTCTTTGATAACATAATTGTGGATGATGGGAGCACTTTGCTTTGAATTGTCTGTTACGACATGATGAAGAAGGGGTCTCAGGCTCCCCTTTTGCCTCTTCTCTGGTTTGACCCAACAGGGTCTATCTCTTTAACACAGTGGTTTAACTTACCACCTCAGTGAGCACTTGCTCCTGTTCCTCTAATATAATTGCAAATGCACAAACCAATCAAGCAGGTTTTCTTGAGTTAAAACAAGAAAGATGTAAGTTTATTAATCTTGTCACACTAAATGGCTTAAAATTAGTCAAATATGCTATGCATCCATTCCCACATTCACACAAGATCCACACACACAAATACATTATGGAGGGAAAAACAGAGTTGGGAAGTTGGAGTAGAGTTTGTAATAAATGAATTGAAATCCTGAATATCAGTCCCAGAGGTCTTAGTTGAAATTGTAGTTCTGAAGTCCTCGCTGGGCCATGTACACGGTTGCAGTCTTTCTTGTATCCCCATTGTTGGGTGTAGGAGCCGGTAGATTTGAGGCTTTACCAGTTGCTGCTTGAGGCTTCTCTGGACCTCTACTGGAGAGAGAGAGGGAGAGCTGTTATCTTGATGACTTTCAGTTACAGTCTGCCTTCTGAGTCACAACGCACAAACTCCCAGAGTTGAACAAGCAGTCACATGATATGGCCACCTCTTGGTGTTTAATGTTTTTCTGGAATTTTGTTTGCAAGTTAAGGCTCTTTCCGCAGGCTGCTCAGAAATACTTGGTGGGGTTGGGGCGGGGATGGGGTATTAGCCCTTCCAAAATCAATGGGTATTGATGGCTTTTGACGAACTCATCTTGACAAGGTTACTTTCTATAATTGAATCAAAGATCACCCTGTTGTTCTGGCTAGCTTGAAACAATCAGGTTTGTCTCCAGTCTGCTCTGTTGCTGATTCATGTGAATCGTGTCTGCTAGTTTTTTTTTTTTAACAACAATTTCCAGAAAAAAGTCTCAGGCAATGATCTACTCAATTAAATTAATATTTTCCACTTGACATGTGGGGTTTTCATTACATTCCCGTACCACGCAGAATGAAATGTGACAATGGTAGCATTGCAATGGCAGTGGTGACTTTAAATGCCCTTTTGCCTTGAGGTTGGTCTGAGATAGTTAGATGTTGTCCAATGGGTTTAAAGCCTCTTTAGTATCCGTTTATAATAAGCTGGGTTTGGGAATCTTAATCAACATATGGTTGCTGGGGGAAGCTTTGTGCCTGCAAATTTCCATAATTGTCTGGGGTAAGTTCTCCTTTTGTGCACAAACTTTAATCCCTCAGCTGCTATTTCTGCAACACGTGATTCTTACCCTTCAGGATCCAGTACCTTGCTAAATTATCTCCCTATGGTGGTATTGGGTGATAATTTGGTTTGAAACCGCTGTGAGGTATTTGTTCTTGTTGGAGACGGAAGTGAGGTTGTTGGATTTGATTAGCTTTGAGCTTGAGCTCTGATCACTGGATTCTGCAGTGGGTAGATTAACCTGAACCTCACTTTAAGTTCTCTGGTGAGTCAGACCAGTGCTGCTCAATTTAGGACATTTTTGATTATTTTTTTCCTTTATTCTGGGGAGAGTCTCTTTGCTAATCTCCCTCATGCCCTCCATGACATTCCTGCTCACATGCATTTGTCCAGCTTCCACTGCACTCCACTGTGGCACTTGGACTAAGGGAGGAACTACCCTCACTGTTACTCTGCCTTTTTGGAAATTTTCTTTGCCCTTGCAGGTTTCTGTATATACTGTTTGCAGCCCGAGGAGGGTGCTTCCCAGGTCTGCATTTATGTAGGAAGATGTGGGGTCTAATTTTCCCAACATTTCGGGGTTGGCTGACTGGACAGAAGGGAGTTCCATTTGAGAATCCTCCCGGACATCCTTTAACCGGTCTTCACAGTCCTTTAGTCACCTTACTGTCTGCCAGATCTGTGCTTGTCTGTCCCCTTTTCTTCTCAGTAGGTGTCCCTCACAGGTCAGCAGCCCTCTACTGGAGAGTTCCCTGAACACCAGTACAGGAATTAGGGGCGCAGATATTACTGCAGGTTGGAGCGTACTCACAATCTGGTACATGTGGAAAGTGCTATAGTACTCCACTACAGTTTTGTGGTGTTTAGCCAGTCAAACTGCTGTCTTATGCAGAATTTGGTTTTCCGTACACCAATATTGTTACAACAAGGTGAAAAAGGGGTCTCGGGGTTGCCTCTCAACCTTTCCCTGGTTTAACCGCAATGGGGTTTAATTTTAAATACACCATGTTTTGAGCTCCCCCTTCGTGAATCCTTGTTCACCGCTTTCCAATTATAAAGCAAAGAAACTAGCCAAAACGGGTTTCTTTGGTTGAAACATGAAAGGTGGAAATTTATTAATCTTAAACTCTAATTCGGTTAATGACCACGAGTACATGACACGACTGTGCTGGCATGCATGCACGATAAACACACAAGCAGATAAAGACAGGAAAGAGTAGAAGGAATAAAGTGGACAAACTTGAGGCAATAGATGGATTATAGTTACAGTCCTTTAAATTTGATGTTGAGTCTTTGGTTGCCGGTAAATCTTGCTATTTGTTGGGGCCCAGTACACTCTTTACACCTTGTTCCGCTGCAGGAGTCTCTTCTCTTTTATTTATTTTTTTAAAATTTTATTTATTTATTTTCTTTTTATTAATTTAGAGAAACAGCACTGAAACAGGCCCTACGAGTCTGTACCTACCAAAAACCACCCATTCATACTAACCCTACAGTAATCCCATATTCCCTATCACCTCCCGACACTCGGGGCAATTTCCGACGGCCAATTTACGGGAGGAAACCGGAGCACCCGGCGAAAACCCACGCAGACACAGGGAGAACTTGCAAACTCCGCACAGGCAGTACCCAGAATTGAACCCGGGTCTCTGGAGCGGTGAGGCTGCAGTGCTAACCACTGCACCACGTGTCTTCTGTGGGTCCAGAGGCTTTGGAGAAAGAGAGGGAGAGCCAGACAGGAGAGGAGCTCTCTTCCAAGTTCAGCAGCAGTCTCAAATCTAACTGTATTGATCAACGTTCACAGAACTTGCTCGCCAGCTGGTAATGTGATCAACTGGTTTCAGAACTTTTGTGTTTGTGGATTCTGCCATTTTAGCAGACACACTTGAATGTGGGCTCTCTTATACAACAATGCCGGATGATCAAAATCCATTTGGGTTAATTGGACCTTGGAACAGTCCTTTTGTCTTTCCAAGTACCGTTCTTAGTATGAATTGAAATACTGAATCTCAGTCCCAGAGGTCTTAGTTGAAATTATAGCCTGAAGTCCACGCTGGGCCACGTGCACTTTTGCAGTATTTCTTGTATCCCCATTGTTGGATCTAGGAATCTATAGATTTGAGACTTTACCAGATGCAGCTTGAGGTTTGTCTGGAGAGAGAGAGGAAGATCTGTTCACTTTATGACTTTCTGTTACAGTCTGCCTTCTGAGTCACAGCTCACAAACTCCTAGAATTGCACACGCAGTCACATGATATGACCACCTCTTGGTGTTTGATGTTCTTCAGGAATTTTCTTTGAAATTCAAGGTTCTCCCCTGTAGGATCGGAATCCCTTCCAACTGGGAAAATTCATGGACTATGAAATTCAGACCCACAGACATGCTTTGACCTTATATTTGGGTTACAATGAAAAAAGCCAAGCTGCAGCCAGAAGCACAGACTAGGCAGAACAGGGTTAATTTGGACATTCGGTAAAAGGACAGTGGCTCCTCAATAGGAATTCAAACATTGAGACCAGAAGAAAAGCCATCAGCTAATACTGATTATCCTGTACAATGGTGCAAGGGACATGCCATCGACATGATAATTAGACTACCATTATATACAATAGCACTGAAATCTAGCCATTAATTTATGTCGAGGAGAGGAATGAGACATTCACACCTTCCAGCGACTTCAGAGCCAGGTGTTGTTCATGCATTGCCTCAAAACAGCAGGAGGATTTGTTTAAACAACCTGAGAGTTCTAAGATTTGTCTGGGTCATTTCCTCCATGGAAGGACTGTATTGTTGCACCCAGTATGAGTTATCATATTAGTCTGAAGATTTGTCTGGATTATCTCTTCCACAGAAGGACTGTATTGCTGCTCCCAGTATGAGCCAATCAAATTCATCTGGGCCATGCATGAAATAAACTAAAGGGTCTTACCTGCCGGATACTGCCCAGCATGAACAACAGGAAACAAATTTTAGAAGTCCTGAGTCATTTTATTATTAAAAGAAGGCACATCAGACTGACTGTGCTGCAGTTACGTGAAGAAGGATGGGGACCAGTCATCTCAGATCCAGGCCTACAATCAACATCGGTAATGATTGGAAGTTTTTAAGTCAAATCTTTTTTTTCAGAGATACAGCACTGAAACAGGCCCTTTGGCCCACCGAGTCTCTGCCGACCATCAAACACTCATTTATACTAATCCCGCACTAATTCCATATTCCTACCTCATCCCCACCTGTCCCTATATTTCCCTACCACCTACCTATACAAGGGGCAATTGCTAATGGCCAATTTACCTATCAACCTGCAAGTCTTTTGAAGAGGTTTATATGGTGGGGACGACAGCTGGGAAAAGGGTCAAGATTGGTCATCTTGACTCAGGACCTACAATCAAACCTGTTCCAATCGGCCATGTGGGTGATTGTAACTGTTTTCAGGCAAATCGCAGTGATCGTGGTCTTACGATTTGGGGTCAAAACCTGAGTGTTTTACCTGAGATTTGTAAGTTTGAACCAACTTGTAGTGACTTTGTTTTGGGTAACTGGGAACAGTGGTCAAATTGCTGAAGGGTTCAGCTCGGAATTGGAGTGTCAATTTTAAATTACTGCACGAGGTTTTGTGCTGAGGACAGTTTTGTTTTATTTATGTTTCAACTAACCATAGAGGTATCTGTATTAGGGATATATTGAATTCAATAAAAGAACAATCCATGGTTAAGCCAAACCCTGTGTCGTGCACAATTTTGTTCTTGTAATTCCTAAATATCAAGAACTGCAGAAAGGGGTACGGGAATGGAACCTCTTACACCCCTCAGGCTGTCCCGACATGCAAGCTGGGGCGGGGATGGTTGACCCTTTCAAAGTCAATGGGTATCGATGGCTTTTGAGGGCCACATATTGACAATCCATCTCAGATAATTGAATCAGGGTGTGCCCATTGCTCTGGCTAGGCTGAGTCAATCTGGGCTGTCTCCAGTCTGCTCTGTTGCTAACTTACCTTCTGGGAGTGGAGCGGAGCGGACCTGTGGGAAGAACGCCGAGAGAGGAGCCAATAAATAGAGCTCGAGGCTCATGGCCCAGATGCCTATCTCCTGGGAGCAGAGCAGACCTGCAGGGAGAATGCCGAGTGAAGAGCGGATAAATAAAGCTCGAGGATCGTGGCCTAGGCACTTATATTCCGGGAGTGGGCAGAGAGGAGTGGATCTGAGGGGGGAATGCCAAGAGAGGAGCAAATAAATAGAGCTGAATATCGCGGCCTTGACACAAGCCTTCCATGAGCGGAGCTGAGATGAGCGGACTTGAGTGACAGTAGTCCAGGTGTGCCAGTGTTTTGTGAAAAGAAGAAAAAAAAGTGAATAGTGACATCACAGGAAAGGTGCAAGGTGACTGGTTGGGTAAGCAACAACTGTTACTGCCTGTAAACAACTTAAAACACCAGGGGAAAGTTTTTTTGGGGGAAAAAACCTTAAAACTTACTGTAGAAGTGATAAGGTTAGTAATGCTAAAGTGTGTGTTTTTTTTTTTAATTAGTGTAATTTATTAAGGTCTTTAGATTGTAGAGGGTAGTGTTTCAGTAGAACAAGGCCCCTAGTGTAATTTGTATTTTTTAAATAAAGGGAGTAACGAAGTAATCTAAAGGTAAGTCATGGCAGGAGAACTCGCACCCGTGATATGCTCCTCCTGAGCTATGTCGGAAATCAGGGATGCTTACAGTGTCCCTGACGACCATGTGTACAGGAGGTGTATCCATCTGCAGCTACTGGCTACCTGCATTATGGAGCTGGAGCTGCGGGTAATTCACTGTGGAGCATCTATGATGCAGAGACTGTGGTGGATAGCACGTTTAGTGACGTGGTCACACCGCAGGCAAATGCTGCAAAGGCAGGAAGGGAATGGGTGACCACCAGGCAGAGTACAGGAAGGCAGGTAGTGTAGGATTCCCCTGTGGCCATCCCCCTCTCTATCAGATATACCACTTTGGATATTGTTGGGGAGGTGGCTCAGGGGAAAGCAGCAAGAACTAAGTGAATGGCACCATGTGCGGCTCTGCTGCACAGGATGGGAGGAAGATGAGTGGCAGAACTATAGTGATAGGGGATTCAATCGTAAGGGAAACAGGCAGGTGTTTCTGGGGCCGCAAAAGAGACTCCAGGATGGTATGTTGCCTCCCTGGTGCAAGGGTCAAGGGTCTTAGTGGCTGCTGGAGAATCTGAGGGGGGAGGGCGATCAGCCAGTTGTCGTGGTTCATATCAATACCAACGACATACGTAAAAAAAAAGATGAGGTCCTGCAAGCTGAATAAAGGGAGCCAGGACGAAAATTAAAAAGTAGGGCCTCAAAGCTAGTAATCTCAGGATTACTACCAGTGCCACATGTTAGTGAGAGCAGAAATAGCAGGATTTATCAGATGAATACGTGGCTGGAGAAATTGTGCATGGGGGAAGGATTCAGATTCCTGGACATTGTGACCAGTTCTGGGGAAGGTGGGACCAATACAAGCTGGACGGGTTGCATCAGGGCAGGACAGGCACCAATTTCCTCAGGGAGTCTAGGGAATGTTGGGGGTGGTGTGTGGGGGGTGTCGGAGGGTCTTGTTTGCTAGTGCTGTCAGGGAGGTTTAAACTAGAATGGCAGGGGGTTGGGAATCTAAGCAGTGCGACAGCTGAGAGGGAAACAAGGATAAAAATGAAAGATGGGAAGGTAAGAAGCAAAAGTGGAAGGCAGAGAAAACAAGGGCGAGAAACAAATGGGGACGCAGTGCAAAATAAAACTAGGATGACTAACAATGTTAGAAAGACAAGTCTAAAGGCTCTGTGGCTTAATGCACGGAGCATTCCCAATAAGGTAGATGAATTAACAGTGCAAATATATATATATATATATAAATGGTTATGATTTTGTAGTGATTACAGAAGTATGGCTGTAACGTGATCAAGGATGGGAACTGAACATCCCGGGGTATTGAGAATATGGGAAGGACAGGCAAAAAGGGAAAGAAGGTGGGGTAGCATTATTAGTAAAGGAGGAAATCAATGCAATAGTGAGGAAGGATATTGTCTCAACAAATCATGATGTTGAATCTGTATGAGTGGAGCTAAGAAACACCAAGGGAGTTCTCTATAGAACCCCAAACAGTAGTGGAGATGTAAGGGATGGCATTAATCCGGAAATTAAAGATGCATGCAACAAGGGTACAACTGTAATCATGATTTTAATCAACATATAGATTGCTCGTTTAGAATCTCACCCATTTTCTCTGACTCTGCGCATAACTTTCCTCCTTTATCCTTGAGTGGGCCAATCCTTTCTCTAGTTACCCTCTTGCTCCTTATATATGAATAAAAGGCTTTGGGATTTTCCTTAACCCTGTTTGCTAAAGATATTTCATGACCCCTTTTAGCCCTCTTAATTCCTCGTTTCAGATTCGTCCTACATTCCCGATATTCTTCCAAAGCTTCGTCTTTCTTCAGCCGCCTAGACCTTATGGATGCTTCCTTTTTCCTCTTAGCTAGTCTCACAACTTCACCTGTCATCCATGGTTCCCTAATCTTGCCATTTCTATCCCTTATTTTCACAGGAACAAGTCTCTCCTGCACGCTAATCAACCTCTCTTTAAAAGCCTCCCACATATCAAATGTGGATTTACCTTCAAACAGCTGCTTCCAATCTACATTCCCCAGCTCCTGCTGAATATTGGCATAGTTGGCCTTCCCCCAATTTAGCACTCTTCCTTTAGGACCACTCTCGTCTTTGTCCATGAGTATTCTAAAACTTACGGAATTGTGATCACTATTCCCAAAGTAGTCCCCTACTGAAACTTCAACCACCTGGCCCGGCTCATTCCCCAACACCAGGTCCAGTCTGGCCACTTCCCGAGTTGGACTATTTACGTACTGCTCTAGAAAACCCTCCTGGATGCTCCTTACAAATTCTGCTCCATCTGGATCTCTAACACTAAGTGAATCCCAGTCAATGTTGGGAAAATTAAAATCTCCTATCACCACCACCCTGTTGCTCCTACATCTTTCCATAATCTGTTTACATATTTGTACCTCTCTCTCACGCTCGCTATTGGGAGGCCTGCAGTACAGCCCCAACATTGTTACTGCACCCTTCCTATTTCTGAGTTCTGCCCATATTGCCTCACTGCTCGAGTCCTCAATAGTGTCCTCCTTCAGCACAGCTGTGATATCCTCTTTGACCAGTAATGCAACTCCTCCACCCCTTTTACCTCCCTCTCAATCCCGCTTGAAGCATCGATATCCTGGGATATTTAGTTGCCAATCGTGCCCTTCCCTCAACCAAGTCTCAGTAATAGCGATAACATCATACTCCCATGTACTAATCCATGCCCCAAGTTCATCTGCCTTACCTACTACATTCCTTGCATTAAAACAAATGCACCTCAGACCACCAGTCCCTTTGCGTTCATCATCTGCTTCCTGCCTACTCTTTCCCTTAGTAATGCTGACTTCATTATCTAATTCCTTACAGGCTTTAGTTACTACCTCCTCACTGTCCACTGACCTCCTCATTTGGTTCCCATCCCCCTGCCACATTAATTCAAACTCTCCCCAACTGCGTTATCAAATGCACCCCCAAGGACATTGGTTCCAGTCCGGCCCAGGTGTAGACCGTCCAATTTGTAATAGTCCCACCTCCCCCAGAAGCAGTCCCAATGTCCCAAAAATCTGAACCACTCCCTCCTGCACCATCTCTCAAGCCACGCATTCATTCTGACTATTTTTCATTTCTACTCTGACGTGGCACTGGTAAAAATCCTAAGATTACTACCTCTGAGGTCCTACTTTTTAACTTAGCTCCTAACTCCCTAATTTCTGCTTGTAGGACCTCATCCCGTTTTTTACCTATATCATTGGTGCCTATGTGCACAACGACAACTGGCTGTTCACCCTCCCCTTTCAGAATGTTCTGCAGCCGATCTGAGACATCCCTGACCCGTGCACCTGGGAGGCAACGTACCATTCAGGAGTCTCGTTTTCGACCACAGAACCGCCTATCTACTCCCCTTACAATCGAATCCCCTATGACTCTAGCCCTTCCACTCTTTTTCCCGCCCTTCCGAACAGCAGAGCCAGCCACGGTGCCATGAACCTGGCTACTGCTGCCTTCCCCTGGTGAGCCATCTCCCTCAACAGTATCCAAAACGGTATACCTGTTTTGGAGGGAGATGACTGCAGGGGACACCTGCACTGCCTTCCTGCTCTTTCTCTGCCTTTTGGTCACACATTCCCTTCCTGCCTCAGCAATCCTAACCTGCGGTGTGATCAATTCGCTAAACGTGCTATCCACTACCTCCTCAGCATCGCGGATGCTCCAATGATGGCGGTCTTCCGAGAATCGTTGATTTGTGTAAGGTCTTCCGACAGTCCAGGACACATATTTCTGACGTTCCAGTTTGCAAAGCGAAGGGCTGGCACCTTCTTTCCTTTTTTCATGTTGTTTGCTGCGGTGTTGCAGTCCACCTTTCGGGCAATGAGCCTGAGCTCCATTGAAGCAGCTGGATTGTGGCGGGGCAGAACCTTATTGACTGGGGGCTGCCAGGTTTGAGGCTGGCGGTAGCTGTCCAGTGAGGTGCGATGACCTCTCCCACCGACAAAGGCAACACGTGGCGTTCAATCTGTACGCCAATTGAGCTGGACTTATAACCCATAACTGCTGCCTTCCGTGTTGCTTCGGTCGCTGTGAGGCGACTATGGAGTGACCTCTCCATGGCACATGTCTGGGCGAATGTATGGAGGTTGACTGCTGCCCAAGCATCAAAACCCCCCTCTCGGCCTTTCTGGTGGGGTCCAAAGGAGTGCAGAGCACGACGTTTGGCACCGGTATGGCTGCAGGAACTGCCGGAAACATGCCAAAGTTGACACATGACCACCTACGAGGTTCCGCTCCGGATTTTCTGTTAGGGTTTCCTCCCATACCCTTGGTCTCTCGCGGGACGCCCACAAGGCAATGGGGTTAATATATTCTAAATAATAATAGTAATAAAAACTGCTGCAGTCTGGGAAACCATCGTCACATATGTAAACAAACACAGAGAATCCATTGAGGATCTTCCCCAGAACCCAATGTGTTAATTCATGCAATCATCTCTGTCAATTGAGAAACTTAACATATAATCATGCCCAGCACACGAATTTACACTTGGCGAGACAATAGTTGTGTGGTGAAAAAAAAATTATCAATAAAGTTGTTAACATAAGGAGTTAACTTTTCCACTTGTTTGCAAGGCAGCGGAAGAAACTTCTCATTTGCATGCAATTCTCCCACTTTACATGTTAAAAAAACTTCAAAATTTCAAGACAAACTGAACACCATTTCCAACTATATTTTGAAACTTTGGTATCATTCTTCAACTTTGTCTTTAGAATAGAAAACAACAAAAAATAACACTCGTGACATTACCAACTTTAAAGAAAAAACATTTTCATCACGGAAGACAGCATTCCAGATTAGAATTGCATGATTTACTAAGTTCTCTGCATTTTTCTCAAACCAATTTATCAATCGCTGATGCTTGTTCATTAACCTAATTTGAAAACTATCTTTCAGGCCATGCATCTTTAACTTAAAATAAAATTCAGCTTTTGTTTTAATCTCAATTCTGTGTGAAGCATGTTAAAATCAAAAGAACAGATTCAAAAATCACATTAATGCTTTAATTCGTTCATGAAATTTAGAAATGCTGATTCCTGCAATGGTTTATGAACTCAAATTGCCAATTTGTTGCGGTATTCCCAGGTTTTAGGTCTGTGGAAAAATTAGAGTTTCAACTGGTTCAAAACTAAAACTGATTCAAATTGCTCACAAAAAATATACACGTGCATGTATACATTGAGAAGACTCAAAAGCAAGTATGCAAAGGTTTGATTATTTATTTGCCTCTCAGAGGAGAAAATATGCCACTGGCATGCACACAGACATTTTTTAAAAGTCAGATGTTCAAATAACAGAAATGCTATAACAGCTGAAGCATTCAGAGTCATGAGATGTTCACAAATTCACAGAAAATTGACATCCACAAAAACTGAACACCCTTTCAGTACTCTTGTTGTTCTCCAGGTATCATCATGCCAGTCATCGAATGATTAAACCATAGAATGTTTACAACACAGAAGTAGGTCATTCAGCCCATCACGTCTGTGCCAGCTCTCTGCAAGTTCATGTCACCTCGTCTCAATCCACTGCCTTTTCCCCATTCTCCTTATATTTTTTCCTCTGTAGTTAATTGTCGAATTCCTTTAAAACAGGTATCAGCCTACTCTCAGGTAGTGCATTCCAGATTATAGCATTCACTGCGGCAAAAAAGCTATTGCCAGTCACCTTAAATTGCTGCTCTCTGATTGTCAATGTTTGCACCAACGAGGACTGTTTTCTCTATCTATTCTCTCCAGACTCATCATGATTTGCAAGTCCTCTATCGAATCTCATCTTAACTTCGTTGTCTCCAAGTAGAAAAGACGAAGCTTCTGCAAATTACCACATAACAAAAGTTTCTCGTCTCTGGAACCATTCTTGTGAATCGTTTCTACAAGCCTTCAGATCGTTCCAAACATATATGGTGCCCAGGACTGGAGACAATATCCAGTTGATGGCAAACCAATCTTTTATACTGGTGTATCATAACTAACTTGCTTATATACTCTATGTCTCTACTTATGAAGCTGAGGGTCCCGTCGACTTTATTTCTCAACCTACCTTGCCACCTTCAATGATTTGTGCACAGATACTGGCAGATGCCTCTGCACTAGCACCCCATTTAGAATTGTGCCCTGTAATTCAAATCAGCCATCGTCGTTCGCCCGCCCAAGATGAATAACTTCCGTGTCTCTGCATTAAATTTCATCTGCCCATTCCACTACGCCATCTTGAAGTTTATCACTATCCTTTTCGGAGTTCAAAATACTTCCATGTGCTGTATCATCCACAAGCTTTGGAATTGATCCTCGTGCCCAAGGCAGGTTAACCATACCAGAAAAGAAAACAGTGATCCAAGTAACGACCCTCGGCAAGCCCCATTACATATAGTCCTCAAGCCTTAAAAACAACACCACCTTTCAGCACTACTATCGGTTTTTATTATTATTCAGTCACATTCGCATCCATGCTGCTACTGTCCCTTTTATTCACGCGTTCTAACTTTGTCTGAAAGCCTGTTATGTTGCACTTTATTAAATGCCATTTTGGATGTCCATGTTCACCACATGCACAGCATCACCATCATCAACCTTCTCTGCTACCTCATCAAGAAATGCAAGCAAGTTAGTCAAACACGATGTGAGTTTGAATAGAAAACTGTGCTCGTTTGCCTTAATTAATCCACATTTGTCCAAGTGACAGTTCATTTTGTCTCGAAGCTTGTTCCTAAAAGCTTTCCCATGACCGATGTTAAACTGAATGGCTTGTAGTTGCTAGCCTCAACCTGACAAATCTTTTGGACAAGGAGGCTAAATTTCGAATTATCCTGTCCTCTGGCACCACCCCAGTACCTAATAATTAATGAAAGATTGTGAGAATTGCCTTCGGAATTTCCACCATTACTTCCCTCAGTGTCTTTGGGTGGTTCCCATCCTATCCTGGTGCCTGACACAGTCTTTTTAAAAAAATAATTTCGAGGATGTAGGCGTCGCTGGCTCGTGCAGCATTTATTGCCCATCGCCGGTTGCCTTTGAGGTTGTGATGGTAAGCTGCCTTCTTGAACCATTGCAGTCCATTTTCGGTAGGCTGTTAGGAAAGGAGATGCGGGTTTTTGACCCAGCGACAGTAAAAGAACGGTGATATGGTTCCAAGTCAGGATAGTGTGTGGCTTAGCTGGGAATTTTGAGGAGGTGGTGTTCCCATGCATGAGCATGTGCTGCCGTTGTCCTTTTAATTTGTAGAGGTTGTGGGTCTGGATGGTGCTGTCGAAGGAGCCTTGATCATGGCTACAATGCATCTTGTAGATGGGAGACACTGCTGCCAATGTTTTCTGGTGCTGGAGGGAGTGAATGTTTGTGGATGGGATTTGTGTCTTTAATGCATCAGTTGGGCCGAAGGGCCTTTTCTGCACTGCATTAGTCTGTGATTCAATCAAGCGATCTGTTGTGGCTTGGATAGTGTCAAGTGTTGTTGAAGCTGCGACCATCTCGGCAAGTGGAGGGCATTCCATCACACTCTTGACTTAAACCATCTGGATGGTGGACAGGCATTGGGGAGTCAAGAGGTGAGTTACCTGATGACGAATTCCTGGCCTCTGACCTGTGCTTGTAGACAAGTCATTTATATGGCTATTCCGGTTTACTTTCTTGTCAATTGTCACCATCGGTGTGATGCTGGTGGGTACTCAGCGATCGTAATGCCTTTGCATGTCGAGGGGAGATGGTTGGACTTTCTCTTCTTTGAGGTAGTCATTGCTTAGCACTTGTGTGACTCGAATATCGCTTGCCACATATCGGCTCAAGCCTGGATATTGTCCACGATTTGCTGCATTTCTACACGGACTGCTTCAGTATCTGAGGAGTCCAGAACAGTGCTAAACATTCTGCAATCGTCAGCAAATATGCCCATTTCTGACCGAATGATTGAGTGAATGTCATTGATGAAGCAGCTGAAAATGGTTGGGTCTAGGACACTACGCTCAGGAATTCCTACAGTGATGTCCAGGAGCTAAGACGATTTACCTCCAACACCCACAACCATCTTCCTTTGCACTTGGTATGCCTCCAACCAGTGGATAATTTTTCCCCGATCCACATTGACTACAGCTTTTCTGGGGCTCCTTGATTGCATACTGCATTGATGTCATGGGCAATTCATACGCACATCATCTTAGTTTTTCTATGTTTGATCGAAGGCTGTAATGAGGTCAGGAGCTGAGTGGTCATGGCGAAACTCAAACTGAGTGTCACTGTTCAGGCTATTGATGAGGAATTGCGGCTTGATAGCACTGTCGCTGACAGTTTCCTTCTCTTTAATGGTAATCAATCGTAGACTAATGGGACTGTATTTGGTCTGGTTGGTTTTGTCCTCTTTTCTGTGTACAGGACATACCTGGAAAATGCACCCCCACCACCCCCCCCCCCCCCCCCCTTGCCGGGAAGATGCAATGTTGTAGCTCGATTCGAACAGCTTGAATAGGGGTGTGGTTTGTTTTTGAGCACAGATCTTCAATGCTATTACCGGAATATTGTCAGGGCCCATAGCCTTTGTAGTATCTGTTGCCTTCAGTCTTTTCTTTTGTTATCACATGGAGTGAATCTAATTGGCTAAAGTTTGCAATTTTTGATGCTGGGGACTTCAGGAGGAGACCGAGATGGATCATATAAACACCGTGGCTACAAGAGCAGGTCAGAGGCTCGGAATTCTGTGGCGAATAACTCGCATTCCGTCTCCCCAATGCCTTTTCACCATCTTCAATGCACAAGTTGGGGATGTGATAGAATACTCATAACTTACCTGGATGGGTACGGCTCCAACAACACTCAGGAAGTTCAACACCTTGCAGGATAAAGCAGCCCACTTGATTTGCACCCCATCTACCACCTTCAACCATCACTCACTCCACCATCAACACATAATGGCAGCAGTGTGAACAATATATAAGATGTTCTGCAGCAACTCACCACGCCTCCTTTGACAGCACCTACTGCTACCTAAAATGACAAGGTCAGCAGATGCATGGGAAAGCCACCTCGTTAAGGTTCCCCTCCAAGCCACGCACCATCTTGCCTTGGAACTATATCACCCTTCATTCACTATTGCTGGGTTAAAATCCAGGAACTCTCCTCCTAACAGCACTTTGGGTGTACCTACGCCCCGAGAGTTGCAACAGTGCAAGTAGGCAGCTCTCCACCATCTTCTCAAGGGCAATTAGGGATGGGGAATAAATGCAGTGCTAGCCAGTGACACCCACATCCCGTGAATGAATGAAAAATGCACCTGTTCTTGCAGGGACTGAGAAGCCGTAGCATCACTGATGTGTTCCATAGTAAAGGGTCAGTGTTAGCGGAAAAACGGGAATATCTGAAATTCGACTAGAAATGACATGCACAAATTATGTTACTCATAACAACATAGAACTGCCGGATATACTGAAGAGTAAAATGATGGTCTGCTCTCCGTTATTCTTCTCTGCGTCCTGTTGATTCTCTTCATTGATTTGTCCCCAGCGTACCCTCCAGACTTTACTGCTCACTAAAATATGTCTGCCCGTCAGACCATTGAGCAGCACATTCAGAATGAACTGGCTGCAAGCAGTTAAAATGTAGTGAAACGATTCAAATTCGGTCCATGTAAGGTAAGTAAAGAATCTCCTTTTAGGGACACAAACGCAGGGAGCACTGTGAATTGCATATTCTGGCTCCATTGTAAGGTACCAGGGAGGGACTGCAAATATCTCAGCACACTTACTTTTCCTACAACCACAGCTGTTGCTTCTCCGTGCAGTATTTTGCTTTCAGTTTCTCACAACAATGACGACAAATCCATCAAAGATGAAAGTGAGTGTGAGCCAGACAGAAAATCCTGCGGCTGCAGAACGCAGGAAGATAATGAAACAACACGGAAGTAATGGTCAGTAACGATCAGGAAAATACATTTGAACAATCCTAATCAATATGGGATCAGTGATAACGACCGGGAGACCAGCCACGGCCATTTCCATCAGGTAGGTGGTGATACATTTGGAGAGACCGCACTTTTGTCGGGACAGGATCACAATCGCCTCCAATTTAACTGGAAGAGAGAAAAAAGGAAGCAGCGAAATTATTGATTAGACCAGGACGAAGTAGCAGCTTGACAGAATCTGGGGTGAAATGTCCAGCGTTTTTGCTGCATAAATGTTTGCAACACGATTATCAAGAATGAGTTGGGAAATCGATAGAGAAAGTGAACAAAGGCAACACGAGATGCATTGGCAGTGGGAAGTGAATGTGCAGTGCTGGTGGGGAAGAGTGAACAGATTTTATAAATAAAGGATCCAATGGAGTAAAACAGGATTTGGTTCTGGACAATGGCCGTGATGGATTGGGGACAGTGGGAGGTGCAGCTGTTTTGTTTCTCTGGGTTCAGACAGCTGACAGGGCCGTGCTTTGAGGTTAAGAATCGGGTTGGAAGAAGCGGCTGGTAGCTAGGGCAAAGAGTGAGAATGGGAGAAAGAGAAGTAAAAAGAACTGTTGGAGTTTGGGGGCAGACTGGAGCAGATGGCTTGTAAAAGTAGATAAACTGAAACAGTGGATGAGGAGATAGGATTCAATTCAATAGTGATAGGTGAGGCTGAGATTCACAATTTGAACTCACAGATTACCTCACACATTGTTCGAGGTATTTTAGCATTCCATCATCGTTAATTGTGCACACCACTGTTTCACTCTCTTCATTTCCTTCTGGTTATCTCTTCCTCTCTCGTTCGTTCTCCCTGCTGCATCACTCCTTCCTTCTTTAGTAATTTCTATCACCCTGGTGTACTGATGCCCTGCAAACTCAATGTCACCTTTTGCAACCGTTTTATTCCTAAAATCCTGCACCTGTGTTCTGTTCACAGGTCCGTGTTCATGATTCTATTTTCAAAGTCTGTTTGTTCAATGGTGAAGCCTCTGTGATTTGTTCAACGTATTTAAAGATCACCCAAGTTTTCATCTATTCACCTACACTGTTCACTTCATCTACAATGCATGGAATAAACAGGGATCGAAATCTTCTTCTAGGCAAACGTCACAATCATTGAAATTCTTTCCACTGCAAGTAACACGTACACCTTTAGATGATGAGATTTTACAATCAATGAAACACCAACATCAGCACTGCAGCTGATAATGTACAGATAAATAGAATGACTCAAGATTCCAACTGGGACAGTGTAAACCCATACAACATCAAGTCAATACTTAACATTTGACAATGTAGACCAGTGACAGTGAAGGCACCCACTGTGAAGCAGAGAAGGAGATGCGAAAGTGTAAACAGTAAAGTGAGCTCATCAGCCAGACATCATAAGCAGCGTCATATACACACAGAATGGAATGATGTTATATAACAGTGACAACAGTTAAATAGGTTGAAATCTCAGTTAAAGTGAATAATTTTGTTAGTTAAAAAATCGCGTTTTGCTGCCCCATGTAACACTGAGACTGAGTTGTGTTGTCATTGAACACACATTCATTTCAGTATTCCAAGAGATGGTGGGGCAAACGTATGAAAATTTTAACAGCTTCTGAGGGCTGATTCTTGCTCTTAGCCCAAACACCTGATTCCAATGCATTCAGTACACAGAATGATCCAGCAACTATACTAGGTTTGGATGAACAAAGATAATTATAGGTGTAATGCAGCTCCTACAAGACTGAACGGGCAAGCAAAGAGGAGAATCCCTCAGCCAAACGCTGAAACAGAGCAGGCGACTTTGTAAAATACAGTGTGTGGAATAGTAACGAAAACAACAGCACAGTTAGCACCTGTTTGCAAACACACAGTGCAGAATAGTACCGCGAACAGCAGCACAGTTAGCATCTATTTGCACCACTAACTGCTAAGAAGCCGTCTTATCAGGTTTTTCAAAACCTGCAAGAAAATGATAGTAAATTTCTTCCATCTGAAAGACTCCTTATTATCCCATTCGTGTGAGAGGCAGAGACTTCTCTTCCCCTGGGAACCCACTCCAAGCTGATCAATTCCAATGAGTCCTGATTTATAAGGGAGTAAGACTCCTCTAACGTCGTTATATCCCTGATGATTATTATTAGCTATACTCACCCATGAGCAAATAAACCAGGGCAGTAGCTTTGACTCTGATGTACATAATGTGGTAGATAAAACCCAAACATCACAAAGTCCAGTGTATTATTTCATTTAGACCTCTCCAGAATAAAGCTGACAGCTTTTATTTTTGTTTTATTTATATAGAGATACAGCACTAAAACACGCCCTTCGGCCCACCATCAACCATCCATTTACACTAATCCTACATTGATCCCATATTCCTACCACACGCCCACAATTCCCCTACTACCTAGCTATACTAGGGGCAATTTATAATGGCCAATTTATCTATCAACCATCAACTCTTTGGCTGTTGCAGGAAACCGGAGCAACCAGCGAAAACCCACGTAGTCACAGATGGAATTTGCAAACTTCACACAAGCAGCAAACAGAATGGAACGCAGCTCGCTGGAGCTGTAAGAATGTGCTGCTAACCACTGTGCCACTGTGCCACCCGTCATACTCATCACACAAGAATGATCCCACAATGATGACAGACGTCATTTACAGACTTCATATGATTGCATTGACCATTTTCACTCCTCCAGATTAAATTATAACTTTTCCTGATTTGTCTGGAATGTTCACTAAATTCGGGGACACAAGTAGACCTATTTGCTCTGTTCCTGCAAGTTCCCAGTTAAAATGTGAACTTTCAGTCCCTGACCTGTGGCCGCGTTCAGATTGCAGCCTAGCTATGACTATGAGTGTTATTAGGGGATGAAGACTGAAAACGTCCCATTGTCATTTCCCTCTACGGTATTATACTGCAGACATTTACTTTATTTAAAGAAGGATATAAATGCAATGTAAACACTTCAGAGAAGGTTTACTCGATGAATAAAAGGAATGGGCAGGTTGTCTTATCAGGAATGGTAGGACAGACTAGGATTGTACCCATTGGTATTTTGTGAAGCAAGAGGAGACTTGATCATGAGGGGCCTGGGCAGGGTGGAAAAAGAAAGTATGCTTGCTCTTGTGGGAGATCTAGAACTTGGGGTCATTGTTCAAAAAATAAGAGTTCGTCCATTTAAGACAGAGATGAGGATTTTTGTTCCTCTCAGCATGCCATGGGTCTTTGGAATTCTCTTCATCAAAGGGAAGTGTAAGCAGAGTCTTTGAACATTTTTTTAAGGCAGAAGTAG
This sequence comes from Heterodontus francisci, assembly GCF_036365525.1. Taxonomy (NCBI): domain Eukaryota; kingdom Metazoa; phylum Chordata; class Chondrichthyes; order Heterodontiformes; family Heterodontidae; genus Heterodontus; species Heterodontus francisci. The sequence goes on from NW_027140677.1 coordinate 4,624,431, forward strand.
ATATATTCTTGATAAAGAAGGGGATGAAATGTTATTGAGGGTCGGCGGGAAAGTGGAATTGAGGCTACAATTACATCAGGCATGGTCTTGTTGAAAGTTGTGGGATCGGGGCGGGGCGGGGGTGGGTGTGCAACTGGTCTCATCCTCCTCTTAGTTTTGTATGTTAGTATGTTTGTATTTTCTCCTGTTCCTGCTTTTAGAACTGTGCCATTAAGTGTACATTGCCTCACTGTATCCATTATTTAAAATTATATCGTTTGGAATATAACCCAGTGATGTCAGACCTACTGAAAGAGGTCAATGTCAGAGGTATGGAGAGACCACGGATAGATTTGCTGCAGATTTGGTGGCAAGGCTAGAGATGGGGAGGGGTGAGAACACGAAGTGAGAACAAGAATTTTAATTATAAGGTGTTAGGGAAATGCGAGCCAATGTGGGTCAGTGAAGATGAGGGTGATGGGCGTGCCGGACTTGGTAAGGACTGGACATCAGCAGCAGAGATTTGGACCTGTTGACATTGATGTGTGGCCGGTCAGAAATGAACTGGAGGCATGGAGTCAGGAGGTGGCAGAGTTCTAATTTTACTGGAGACATTAACCAATTTAGAAGAAACAGGTAAATATCTGCAGTGAAATAACAGAGAGAGGAATGTTAACAGAACTTATTCAGTGTCCGTTTCCAGATATTAACAACAGTAATTTGGCTCGAATCCTGAACGTGACACCGAGTCAGGACTCAAAGTTTACATTTTAACTCGGAAACTGCAGGAATAGAGTAAAACAGGTCTGCCTCTATCCCTGGCTTCAGTGAATACAGCAAACAAAGCAGTAGTATTTAAAATTGAATCGACAGGGAAAAATCATGGTCAATGTAATAATATGGAAACTTTAAATCACACCAGTCAGAATTGTAGGATCTGTGCTGATTGAGTATAACTTTCTGATTTATTCCCGTCAGAGGTCTTACTTCGTTAATATCCTGGGCTTTCAAATGTTTCTATGTTATCCTCCACATTATTTACATGAGAAGCAAAGCTGCTGATGCAATGTGTTTGTTCAGGTGAGTGTAACTAATAGCAACGATTGGGTAGAACAATGTCAGCGGAGACTTTACCCCTGTATAAATCAGGACTTATTAGGATGGATAAACTCAGAATGCCCGCTGGAGCTGTGGGTTCCAGGCTTACAGAAGTCAATACATCTTACAGATATGGGATATCCAGTACTCTATCAGATACAAGATATTTATTTTCCTATTCTGTCAGCAATTGGAGTTCCTGGTAAGTCAGTATCTCAGCCGTTAATGGTTTAAAACTACTGTGCTCGGTATCACTTCTCAATGTTTTACACAACCACCTGTTCCATCAGTTGATTAATGGCATCTCCTAATTTCAGCTGTATTAGTCTTGTAGGGGCTGCATCATGTCTGTTTTAATCTTTGATTATCCAAAGCTGGTGTTGTTACCGGATGATTCTGTGTTATGAATGCATTTGAATTAGGTGTCTGGTCTAAGATCAGTAAGCAGAGTATCGGAAGCTGTTAACAGTTTCATGTTGTGGAACGAACTGGTCCTCGACTTTCTTTATGAATGTGTTTTCAGTGATTCTTAATGAAACAGCTCGATGTCTCAGTGTTAAAAGTTGGCAGCAGAATGTCCTCCATCCCCGTAACATAATTCCATTTGACTTGGATTTCAATGTGTTTTTTGGTTATCTCTATTGTATATTTGTTTTTCTGTGTGTGTCTGATGCTCCGTCAGAGGTCTGGCTACTGAACTGAGTTTGCTGCTAACTCTTTCACATCTCCTTCTCTACTTCACTTTGGAGGTCTTCACTGTCTACATTGTAGAATAAAAACTGTTTATGTGATGTTGAATCAGCTTAAACTGTTTCTGTTAAAATCATGAGCTTTTCTTAAATGTCCCTGCAGATTATAGGCTGAAGCGCTGATGTGTATCTTTTTTAATTCATATTATTATTTCGGCAATATCGCTATCTAACAGGGTACTTTATAAATTCATGTGCAAGAAATTCAAAGCTTGTGAGATTTGTCTGGAAGAATCTTTCGATTAGATTTTTCCATGCATTGTAGATGAAATGAACAGTACAGCTGAACAGGTGGAGGCATAGTTAATCTGTAAATACATTAGAATCTTCACAGCAGCTTCCTCATTGAACGAACGTACTCTGAGAATAGAATCATTGAACGCAAGAACACAAGAAATAAAGGAAGTGACCATAAGGCCCAACAAGCCTGCTCCACCATTTAAAAATGTTCACGGCTGATTTTAGGATTCATCTCCACTTTCCACCCGTATCCCTTGAATTCCTGCGAGGCCATAAATCAGTCTTCCCATGGCATATGGTGTGATGAACAGAATACAGGCGCGGGATTCTAGGTTTACTTAGGAGGTGAAAAAGAAGCATTGAGAAACAGTTTGCAGTGCGTGTGTGATCCAGAGGGATAGAAATGGCAACTGAGAGAAGTAAGGAGAGCAGGTGTAGGGAGACCAAAACAGACAGAAAGAGGTAAACAAAACGAAAGAGAGAATAATTAACAAGTATACATTTCAGGAATTTCCTGACCAATTAGTGAGAGGAGATGTGAGTTGAAGTTGTTATTCAGATGTTCTCAGATTGGGTGAGTTTTATTGTTGGTCTCGCTGCCTGTCTGTTTACCTCTTTCAGGTCCTCACTCCGTTTAAGAGAAAGTTCATTTTTCCTTCCTTACTTTCTGAATAAATCATTAGAATAGATGCAGTTATTCGCTTGTAGTGATTCATTAGCTAAATGCTGTATTTGCAAATCGATATGATGGCTGAACTCAATAAAAATCTAGGCATATTTTATGAACACTTTTGTATTGAACTTTAATTGAATGCAATAAGTAAATGGATTGAGCATATTTTACACCCAACGAATAGTTCTCTATCACCAAGGTATTATTGTTTGGATGTAATAATTGAGAAAAGTTACTGGGATCTATAGATTAGATGTCCTGTAATACTGTGCTGCAGTCTTTCCTTGCGATTCTCAGCCTCTCCTCTCACTTCATTGAATACCCTGTCTCCTCATCCATTGCTTCAGTTTATCGACTTACCCAAACCATTTTCTCCCGTCGCCCCTCCAGCTCCAGCATGCCCTTTTCCTTCTCACTCTCCCAGCTTCACTCACTGGCTTCACCTCCAGCTGCCTCTCGCAAATAAACCCCAACCAACAAACTAGCTGCAGCAGCTCTCAGCCTTTTTCATTTGGTACCAGCCCGGACCGGCTCTCTGAACCCATAGCGACAAACAATCTGCACCATACGCTGTCCCCAAACCTTCGCAGCCATTATTCAGGAGCCAAACCCCAATTTAACCCATTGGGGTCCCACTCTGTAAAAACTCTTCTTCCTTCCCCACTTGCACTGCGGCCACACTCAGCTCTTACATTAAATCCGGTGCTGACCATATTATCTTTTTGTATCGATCCCTCAATTTATTATTAATTATTGTGTTTCAAGCATTTCACTATGGCAAAGCACTGCCCAGATCATTGAACCAGATTTCACTGTTCGATGCAGCATTAAAGCTGGAAATTTCAGCCCAGATCCTGTAAAATTGCTGCTTTGTTTCCAGATCTGATCAGTAATTTCTCTGCTTCCTTTTATTTATCTTCCAGTCAACTTCGTGGCGATTATGATCCTGTCCCGAGGAAAGTGCGGTCTCTCTATCACACTCTATCTGGTGGGAATGGCAGTGGCTGATCTCCTGGTCGTTATCTGTGATCCCATATTGATTTGGATTGTTTTAATTTATTTCCCAGATTCATTCCTGAGAATTACTCCCGTGTGTCGTCTCATTGTTGTACTGCGTTATGCAGCCACTGTGGTTTCTGTCTGGCTCACAGTCTCTTTCACCATTGATCGATTTGTGGCCATTTGCTGTGAGAAGCTGCAAAAATATTATTGCACAGAGAAAACGGCGGTTGTCGTTGCCGGAACAGTGAGTATGCTGGGCTGTTTAGAGTCTGCCCCCTGGTACTTGACACAGCAACACGCTTGTATCATTGATAATATTCCCATGGGTTGTGTCAATAAACCAAGCTTATTTATTTTACCTGCATGGGCCGCATTTGAATTGTTTCATTACATTTTAACCCCTTGTGCCCCGTTCTTTCTGATTTTGCTGCTCAATGTTCTAACTGTGAGACGTATTTTGGTGAGCAATAAAGTCCGCAGGGGATTCCGAGGCCACAGCAATGGAGAGAATCACAAGGATCCTGAAATGGAGAATCGAAGGAAATCAATAATTTTACTCTTCAGTATATCCGGCAGTTTTATACTCTTATGGGTGACACCGGTTGTGTATAACATCAATAGAAGAGTTGCTGATATTCGGTATTTTTACTCTGTTACTGACCCTCACAATATCACAGAACAAACATCAGCGATGCTGCAGGCTCTCAGTACCTGCACTAACACGTGTATCTACGCAGTGACCCAAACTAAGTTCAGAGAGGAGCTGAGGAATGCAGTGAAATACCCACTCAATCTCATTGCTAAATTAATGAAATGATAGAAAGAGCTGAAAGATTTCAAAGACTTGAACTATATCCAATTTCATATTCCATTCCCGACAGTTCCCAAGGGATGGAAAGTGCATTTTATACTCGCAGCACAGAAGTCTAAAATGATTTTAATTCTGATTCTGAGATTATATGTTATTGATAATCTGAATTTTTGAGGCGTGAGTTGCTTTGCAGACGACTTCAAGAATTGTTTCAAAAAAGGCGTCACTGAAAAGGTCAGCTGGAATTCAACTAAACCCGCACTGGACCCACAGAAAAATGAACAAAGCTGCTAATCACAGTGGGTGCTGTGGGTCTGATCAGAATGGGGTTATCTTAGTTTAGTTTAGTTTAGTTTAGAGATACAGCACTGAAACAGGCCCTTCGGCCCACCGAGTCTGTGCCAACCACCAACCACCCATTTATACTAATCCTACACTAATTCCATATCCCCACCTGTCCCTATATTTCCCTACCACCTACCTATACTAGGGGCAATTTATACCAATGGAGAGAAGTAGACACGGAGAGATAGATAGGTGACAACCTGGAAACCCCAGAGCCCATTTGTGTCCCAGATCTCACTGTCTCTACCATTGTTTCTCTCTCTCTCTCTCTCTCTCTCTCTCTCTCTCGCTCTCTGTCTCTCTCCACATGTGTCCTTAAGTCACCCTATTTCTGCCTCACTCCCTGCCTGTCACCAGCTTTTTTTCCTCTTGTGCAGAATATCTTCCCCATTTTCACTCTCCCCATTTCTATCTCTCTGTTTCTCACCCCACCTCTGACAATTGTATCTCTCTCTCTCCTTCTCTATCCTTGTCTCTCTCTCACCTTGTCGATCGTTTTCTCTCTTTCTTTATCTGCCCATCTATTTCACCATCTTTCTCCCTCTCTGTTCTCTATCACTGTTTCTTTTCATCTCTACCACTCTGCCTATCTCATTATTTTCCCCTGCGTCTACATCTCTCTGCATGTCTATCCCTCTTTCTCTCTCGGTCAATCTCGACCCCTCTGGCTTTTATCTGCGCCAATCTCCTCCACTCTGTTCCTCAGTCTCCCCCTCTACATCTCTCTCTCTCTCCTCCTCTCTCTCTCTCTCTCCCTCTAAGTATCTATCTATCTATCTATCTATCTATCTATCTATCTATCTATCTATCTATCCATCCATCTACCTATCTATTTCTTTTCTCCCTCTCTATCTCCAAGGCTGTCTTTCCATCTACATATTGAAAGCTGCTATCTACATGTCAGTCTTTTTCTGCCTTTCTCCATCTCTGTCACTCTCCCTATCCAGCTATGTGACTATCTCTGTCTCTATCTCCATCGTTGTCCCTTTGTTTCTCTCTTTCTCGGCAGGTATGTGGGTTTCAGGAGATAATAATTTGAAGTCGAACCCAGCTGCATAGAGAATTGGCAGACAGAGATTGCATTGGAGTATTAAAATAGTGAAGCATTAGTTGGCGGCAGTGTACGAGTGAATGTAATAAGGTCTAAATTAGGCGTTGTTATGATCAGGTGAGGAAGTGTTTTCATGCCACCTTTCGCCCCTTCTTTGCTTTGACTGCAACAGAGTATTTCCTTTTTTTAATACAGTGATTGAACTTACCACCTCAGTGAGTGATTGTTCCTGTTCTTCTAATGTAATTGCAAATGATCCAGACAGGTTTTCTTGAATTTAAACAGGAAAGATCTGAGATAGCACTCTAAGCCAGTTAAAATTTCTTAAAATATGCTGCGCATCCAAGCCCACATTCGCACAACACACACACACGTACACACATAGATTACAGAGGGAACACCAGAGTTGGGGGTTGGAGTAAAGTCTGTAATAAATGGAATTTAACTGCAATCCGGTAGTCCTAGAGTTACTTATTTGAAATTTTAGTTCAGAAGCCCGAGCGTTCAGAAGCCCGAGCTGGGCCATGTAGGGATCTCTAGACTTGGCTTCACCAGCTACAGTTTGAGGATTCTCTGGATCTCTATTGGAGGCAGGGAGAGCGAGAGGGAGAGAGCTGTACCCTTTATCACTTTCAGTTACTGTCTTGCTTTCTGAGCCACAACTCACAAAATCCCAGAGATGCACAAGCGGTCATATGATATGAACACCATTTGCATTTTAATGAGTTTCTTTTGGAATGTTCTCTGAAATTCAACGCTCTCTCCTCTGGCTCCCCAGACATACTTGCTGGGGAAGATGGCTCTTTCAAAGTTCAATGGGTGTCGATGGCTCTTGACAAGTACATTTGCAAAGTCACCTCAGGTAATTGAGGCACAGAACACCACAATGTTCTGGCTAGGCTTCATAAATCATGTTTGCCTCCAGCGTAATCCTTTGGTGTTTCAAATTAAATATTCGTAGCCATCTTAGCTGCTAGCTGTCCTCCTTTTTTGACTTCTGTTGGCAATTTCCAGTAAAAGTCTCAGGCAAATTTCCCATCGATTAAACTAATATTTCCCATTTGTCATGTTGGATTTTCTCAACAGTATACTGTGCATGTTTGTGCATGTGTAGAGAATGGTAAATATGCTTGATGCACTGCAGGTGTAAATAGTCATGTGGAATTATGATGTTCTGAAAATAATGGAGATCTAGTTTAAAAAGAAAGAAATGGCAGGACTGCATCCTGATATTCCTGGATATAAGGGGTTTGGGAAAGAGAGGGAAGGAAGGGAAGGAGAATGTTTATCTGTTTTGAATATAGGGAATATTGCATTGGTAGAGAGAACAGATGTCCTGGAGGCTCAATGAAGTATTCTGCATCGTTAGAGCTAAGTGGAGTGGGTGGCTTAGTGATAATGTCTCTGATGCACTAATCCAGAGACTCAGGCTAACATTCTAAGGACCTGTGTTCAAATCACACCATGGCAGCAAGTGCGGTTTAAATTGGTTGCTAAAAATCTGGAATTGAAAGCTAGTCTCAGTAACGGTGCATTCAAGCTAACATTAATTGAAAAAAAACAGGTTTACTAATGTCCTTTAGAAGATCAAATCTGCTGTCCACACCTGATCTGACCTACATGGGACTCCAGACCCAGAGAAATATATTGATTCATAAGTGCCATCTGAAACGTCAAAGCAAACCAATTGGGAACTGGCAACAAATCCTGGCATTGCCAGTAATGTGCACATTGCATCAAAGAATTTAAAAGTACAGATGCAATTACTTTGCTGTGGGTATTCTTTCTGTCACCAACTAGTCGGAAAGAAACAGAGGAGCAGGTTTGCAAGGAAGTTACACAGAGCATTAAGAATTATAGAACAGTTATAATGGGGTAATGTAGCCATCCTAATAGGGATAGCAATATTGTAAAGAGCAATAGTATCTAGACTCTGCTTTTCTCACCGTCCAATGATGAAAGGAGAATTTCTAGATCTAATTCTCAGAAATGAGGTGGAACAATTGGATCAAGTATCAGTACGGGGACATTGAGGAGACAATGACATCATAAGATTTACGATAGCCATGCAAAAAGAAAAGACACAATAATTAATTGGGTTTCCACCAAAGTCTATGGAGTGAGAACAAATCTTGCCCAAGTAAATTGGAATCAAAGATAGGTAGGCGCAACTGGAACTGAACAATGGGTTGCCTTCAATGTCCAGATTGTTCGGGTGCAGTTGAGAGGCATTACATGAGAGGGAAACGTAGGGCAAAAATACCAAGAGCTTCCTGGACGATGAAAGAAATAGAATTGAGAACAAGTAGGAATAGGGTGCATATGATGGAACTCAATTTGAAAATAGAATTGAGAAAGAGAATGGATGTGGAAGGTTCAGATGGGAAGTAAAAAATAAATAAGGGAAACAAAGAGAGAGAATGAGGAAAGACTGACTGCTAACATAAAGTAAACTATTCTTTTGAGAGGCAGATACATAGTAAAAAGGGTGGTATAAGGAGGAATGGGGCAGATTAGGACCGAAAATAGCATGCAGACGTGGAGACAGGGGGCATGGCTGAAGTATTGCATGAATACTTTGCATATGTTGTTATCAAGGAAGAAATTTCTCCCCCAGCCATAGTGAAGGAGGAGGATGTACATAAAGTTGATAAGCCGCTGGGACAAGATGGGATTCAGCCAAAGATACTGAGTAAATTAAGGGTGGAAAATGCAGAAGCACTAACATAATCCTCCTATTCCTCCTTATAGATAGGGGTGTTGCCAGAGGACCGGAGAATTACAAATGTTAAACCCTTGCTCAAAACGTTTGTAGGTATAATTCCAATAACCATAGACCAGTCAGTTAAACCTCGGCGGTGGGAATGCTTTTAGAAACGATAATTAGGGACAAATGTAACAGTCACTTGGACAAATGGGGATTAATTAAGGAAATTCAGCCACTCGTTCGATAACATGCTTCAGTTGCTTTGATAGGGTAACAGAAAATGCTGATTAGAGAAATGTGTTTGATGTGGTGCACATAGACTTCATAAAAGAATTTGATAAAGTGCCACATAACAGGCTTTCAGCATAGTTAGAATAGAATGGACAGCAGCAACATGGATACGAAATTCGCCCAGTGACAGGAAGCAGAGAGCAGTTGTGAAGGGGTGCATTTTGGACTGAAGGAAGGTATATAGTGATGTTTGCCAGGTGTCGATATTCGGACCGCCCCTATTTTTAGTATATATTAATAACCTAGCCTTGGGTGTGCAGGGCGCAATTTCAAAACTTGCACATCAGAAATCTCTTGGAAGTATTGCGAATTCTATGGAGGAGAGGGATAAATTCAAGAGGACATGGATAGGCTGGTGGAATCAGTGGCAGACGAAATTTAATACAGAAAAGTGTGACATGATTCATTTTGGTAGGAAGCATGAGAATACGCAATATAAAATAAAGGATGCAAATGTAAAGGGATGCAGGAGCAGAGGGACTTGGGTTATATGTGGTCAAATCATTGAAAGTTGCAGCGAAGGGTGAGCAAGACTATGGGATCTTGTAATTTGTAAGTGAAGGCACAGAGTGCAAAAATAAGGAAGTGTTGATAAACATCTATAAAACAATAGGTTGTCCTCACCTGTGTCGAGTTACCTATTGTGATCAGTTCTGGGCCTTCCTTTACAAAGGGTGTTAACACATTAGAAACGGCACATAAAAGATTCATGAGGATTGTTCCTATGATGTGGAATTCAGTTATAGTGATAGGTTGGTAGAGCTGGGCCTATTCTCTATGGTGAAGGGAAGAGAAGATTAAGAGGATATTAAGAGGATATTTGATAGAGGTGTTCAAAACCATGAGGCATCTGGACAGAGCAGATAGGGAGAAACTGCTCCCATTGCCCGAATGATCCTTAACCAGAGGACATCAATGTAAGGTAATTGGCAAAAGAAGCAATGGCGATATGAGGAAAGAAACATCTTTATGCAGCGAGTGATTAGGATCTGGAAGGCACTACCAGAGCATATGGTGGAGGCAGATACAACTGAAGCCTTTAATAGGGAATTCGACAAATATCTGAAAGCAAAGCTAAGGCAAGAGAATGGGTCTTGCTGAGTGCTCTTACAAACAGCTAGCATAAACACTACGTTCTGAATGGCCTTCGGCTGTGCTGTAACCATTTTATCCTCTGGATGCTGATCTATCCCTTTCTCCCTTATTCTCTTCCCTCTCTCTCTGTTACTTACACCACACATATTCCTCTGACTCTTCCTCGTGTTAAATGTTTCTCTCTCACTCTTGCCATTAGTTTAGTTTAGTGATACAGCACTGAAACAGGCCCTTCGGCCCACCGAGTCTGTGCTGACCATCAACCACCCATTTATACTAATCCTGCACTAATCCCATATTCCTACCACATCCCCACCTGTCCCGATATTTCCCTACGACCTACCTATACTAGGGGCAATTTATAATGGCCAATTAATCTATCAACCTGCAAGTCTTTGGCATGTGGGAGGAAACAGGAGCACCCGGAGAAAACCCACGCAGACACAGGGAGAACTTGCAAACTCCACACAGGCAGGACCCAGAATTGTACCCGGTTCGCTGGAGCTGTGAAGCTGCACTGCTAACCACTGCGCCACTGTGCCGCCCCCTTTTTCTCCATCTCAGCCACCTGGTACTCTCCTACTCCTTGCCAGCCTCTTTCTCTTCCTTCTTCCTCTCCATTGCAGGAATTGAGGGCATAAGAATCAATTAACCCTTTAACGCCTTATTTTCCAGAACTGAAATGATTCGAAGTGATAACTCTTATTAGTGAGTGGTTATATTCTACTCAGACTGCTCGCAGATTCATAAAAGCATAGAAAGTTTCCGGCACAAAAGAGGCCACATGGCCCACCGTGTCTGCACCAGCCCAAAAAGAAGCCACCTTCCAGCATTTGGTCCGTAGCTCTGCAGGTTATGCAACATGAGCTGCGTATACAGACCTCTTTAACATGAGTTGAGGGCTTCTGCCACTACTACTCTTTCAGGTAGTGAGTTCTGGACCTCCAACACTCTCCAGATGAAAGAAAATCTCTTCTCCTGATCTCCCCTATAATCATTGTACCAATCACTTTAAATGTATGGCACCTCACGCCAGGCACCTCACAATTCTCTACATGTCAATCAGATCGCCCCTCAGCCTCATCTGTTCCAAGAAAAACAACCCCAACCTATCCAAACAAACAAATGAACTAGGAGCAGAAGTAGGCCGCTCGGCCCTCAATCCTGCTACATCACTCAATAGGATCATGGTTGATTGGATTGTAATGTGGACTTCACATTCCTCGACACTATTAAATTTCACCCCTTTGATTATCAAGAATTCATGTACCTCTGCCTTAAATATATTCAAAGATACTGCATCCGCCGTCTTTTGAGGACGAGAGTTGCAAAGACTCACGACCCTCTGAGAGAGAAAAAAACCCTCATCTCTGTCTTAAATGGGCGACCCCTTATTTTAAAACAGTTACCCCGAGTCCTATATTCTCCCACAAGAGGAAACATCATATCCACATGCACTCTATCGTGACTCCTCAGGATCTTATATGTTCCAATCAAGTCCACACTTTCTCTTCTAAACTCCAGTAGATACAAGATTATCCTGTTCAACATTTCCACATTAGACTACCCATCCATTCTGTATATTGCCTAGTAAACCTTCTCTGAACTGCTTAGAGCACACTTACATCATTCCTTAAATAAGGAGACCTGTACTGTACTCAATACTTCAGATGTGGTCTTAACAATGCCCTGTAGAGCTTAAGCATAACTTCCTAACGTATGCATTCAATTCCTCTCATTCTATTAGCTTTCTGAATTTCTGAACCTGCATACTAACTTATTTTGTGATTGATGCACTAGTATGGCCAGATCCTTCTGCATTCCATAGGTCTGCAATCTCTCACCATTTAGATAATATGCTTTTAATTATTCCTCCTGCCAAAATGGACAATTTTACATTTTACCACATCATATTCCATTTGCTAGATGTTTGCCACTCAGTTTACTTATCTGTATCAGCTCGTAGTCGTTTTATGCTCTCTTCACAGCTTACTTCCCTAATTCTTGTTGTGCCATCTGCAAATTTGCAGCCATACCTTCGGTCCCTTCATCCAAGTTACTTACATAAGTTGTAAAATGTTAAGGCCCTAGCATTGATCCCTGTGACACACCACTCGTTACATCTTGCCAACCAGAAAATGCCCCATTCATGCCTACTCTCCGTTTCCTATTTGCTTGCCAAACCTCTACCCCTGCCAAAATGTCACCCGCCTCACCATGAGCTTTTGTTTTCCCAATATCTTTTGATGTCGCTCCTTATCAAATGCCTTCTGGAAATCTAAGTACAGTACATCTACAGATGTTAAGCTAACTGGCCTGTAGTTTCTTGCTTTCTGTCTCCTTTCCTTTTTGAATACAGTGGCTACATTGACTATTTTCCAATCCAATGGAACCTTCCTTGTATCGAGGGGATTTTGGAAAATCGAAAGCAACACATCAACTATCTCACTCGCCACTTCCTTTAAGAGCCTAGGATGAAGTCCATTAGGAACGGGACCTGTCAGCCCGCAGTTCCAAAAATACTTTCAGTACCACTTCCCTGCCGATTGTAATTTTCTTCCGTTCTTCCCTCCTTTGCATTTCCCGACTGCAGCTATTACTGGAATGTTGCTTGTATGCTGTAGGGTGAAAACCGATGCGGCACAGTGGCGCAGTGGTTAGCACCGCAGCCTCATAGCTCCAGGAACCCAGGTTCGATTCCGGGTACTGCCTGTGTGGAGTTTGCAAGTTCTCCCTGTGTCTGCGTGGGTTTTCTCCTGGTGCTCCGGTTTCCTCCCACAAGCCAAAAGACTTGCAGGTTGGTAGGTAAATTGACCATTATAAATTGTCACTAGTATAGGTAGGTGGCAGGGAAATATAGGGACAGGTGGGGATGTTTGGTCGGAATACGGGATTAGTGTAGTATTAGTATAAATGGGTGGTTGATGTTCGGCACAGACTCGGTGGGCCGAAGGGCCTGTTTCAGTGCTGGATCTCTTAAAAAAAATACCTGCTAAATTCATCTGCCATCTACTTATTATTCATTCCCCAGCCTCACTGCCTATCGGACCAATGCTCATTTTGTTGAATGCTTTTTTTCAAACATATATAGAAACTCTTATGTTCTGCCTTTATGTTCCAGCTAGCTTTCTCTCATACTCTATTTTCCCCTCCTTATTGATCTTCCGGTCATTCTTTGATGCTTTTTATATTCTGTCCAATCTGTTGACTTGCCACCCATCTTTATGTAATCCTATGTTTTGTTTTCTTTTAAGTTTGATACTATCTTTACCTTCTAGGCATGGTGAGTCCTCCCCTTAGATTTTATTTTCTTTCTCGTTGGTATGTTTCTATTGTGTGTACTCTGAAATATCCCCTTAAATGTCTGCCACTGTATCTTTGTTGACCTATCACTTCACCTAATTTTTCATTTCACTTTAGCTAGCTCTGCTTTCATGCCCTAGTAATTGCCCTTGTGTAAGTGGAAAATACTAGTCCTGGACTTTTTTCTCCCTCAAACTGAATGTGACGTCTAATCATATTATCGTCACTGCTACCTGTTTATGAATTGGTCCCTTTTAAACATTTGGGGTCGAAAACACTTGATTGATGAAGGCCAAAGTCATACTTCCCTATAATATCCCCTCACAACCGTCTTCTTTCAGACCACACTTCCAATTGTTTCGTGCTTTCCTTCCAAGTGTCACTATTGTCCTTCTCATCAGTCAGGTGTGCTGTACAGCTAGGAGCACCGACCACTACTGGGTGCACTATTCTCTGAGAAGTTTCACGAGTACCCTTTAACCTACCTAGTATAGGTATGTGGTAGGAGAATTGAGGGAAGGTGGGGATGTGGTAGGAATATGGGATTAATGTAGGATTAGTATAAATGGTGGTTGTTGGTCGGCACAGGTTCGGTGGGCTGAAGGGCCTGTTTCAGCGCTGTATCTCTAAACTAAAAAAAAAATAATCGAGATATTTAGTCCAAAAGCAAGTGTTTTTACCGACCGCTCCTGTCAAAGCCCGCAATCAAAATATACGATTCTGATTGTGGTGGGACCAACGCACTGTTGATTCAATCTAACATATCATTTAAAATTTCCAAATTAAAGAAAGACCCAGCCAAAGTGTGCCATCTATTAGCCCCTTAATGAGGCTAACCATACCAGGTGCCTTTAAATCAACAAATTAACTCTTTATTTAGAAGAACTAAGTTCGTAAACCCTATGAAGATATAAACAACACTTAAAATAGAAAAACAATAGAGTCCTTGCAAAGTAACAATCCAATGTTGCCTGAAGTCCTCACGGGATGTTGCTCGAAGTCCTCACCGAATGTTATTCGAACTCCTCACAGGATGTTGCTGGAAGTCTTCACAGGATGTTGCTTTCCTTATCCAGCGACTTTCAACAGTTAACGACTTGCAAACACTTTCAACAGAATCAATCGGACTTGAGAGTTTTTTTGAGGGATTAAAGTACATCAAAGCCTAACATCCCTCTCTTCAGTTTAAATTGCTAGAGATTTGTCTTTTTTTTTCCAGAATTTTGGAGAGACAATTAATAAACAGACTAAAGTCCTCCGCCTTCAGTTTAAATGGTTGAGAGCTCTTTTTTCCAGGTGCTATCATCACAACTGTGTCCTATGTCTGTGTATCTCTGTTCTGTTAGAACAAATTATCTTCAACCAAATCAAATTCAAAAACTCAATTGTAACAAATGTATTGCATGAGTCTCACTCCCAATGGCTGTTTCCATGGTATCGAGAATGCACCCTTGAGTCGCAGTCTCCAAATGGCTGTTTCTGAGGTAACGAGAAATGCACCTTCCTGTAACTCCTGAGGAGTCTTGCTTCTTAATACAATACTGATCCTTTGCAAGCCTAAAAGGCAAAATGCATATTCCCGAGAGAAAAAAAAATCTACAGGACCATTACGTGTCCACCCCTAGAGGCATGAAACGCCATTCATGATATACGTTTCATTACAAGTGGTAAAAGAAAAAAACACAAATTCAAAAAAAACGCTAACACATATTTTTCCATGCATTTACAGATGTACACATTTCCAAAACGAAAAAACATGTTTAGTCTACAGCGGCAAGTTCCACCAGAATCATTTGGCTTTAAATTCTCAAAGGTTTGTTCCAATTAACCCATTTCAAATTTACCAGCATACTCTTCCAATTGTTCCGTGCTTTCCTCCCAAGTGTCACTGTTGTCCAAATCATCAGTCGGGTGTGCTGTACAGCTAGGATCACCGACCACTACTGGGTGCACTATTCTCTGCGAATTTTCACGAGTACCCCTTAACCTATGTGGCATCACTTGACACTGAAAGCCCTGTCCGGGTAACAGAAGCTGTTTTTTTTCTTACCATGGGGTTTCAAAGGAATTTGACAGGTTCCTTCCAACATTTTTATCTCTTTTATGCACATGGTGTTGCCCACTCTGCCCTCACAGTCCTTTAAATGAGAATTTGGGGAGGAGACTGCCTTCTTTACGACAGTGACATTTCTCGAGTCGATGCAAGTTGCAGCTGAACCAACAAGTTTTGTCATCAAGACCATCTGCGAATTCCAGCTGTCCTTACTATGTTCAGCTGAAATGCCCTTCAGCATACATTGCACCTCAGCTTCCACTTGGGCATGTCTGTCTGGATCTCCGCAAGAAGGATGTCCTTTATTAAAGGAATGGCTCCCCCTATACCCACATCATGTGTGGCTAAGGTTGTATATCCTGGCTTATCCCTACAAACTTTTTGAAACATAATGAAAACACTGGTTAGGACTTCACACTGTTTTGCCTCTAAGTGTAAAAGCCTATTGTTTAATTTTCCTCGCCATTCTGATTCGTTGATTGGATAATTGGAGGTTCAATCTGAGGATTTCCGAGGTCTATGTCTGCCTCATCTTCACATTACCTTTCCGTCTCCACAGTCCCGATTTCCTGACATGCCTGCACTGGCTTATCCTCCTCCCTGTGTTAATATGGTTTGAGCATACTAAATTGCCAGAACCCGTTCGTCAACCAGTGATCAGGTGTGTCAATCAGGTAATCTACCTTAACCACTCTTTTGATCACTCTAAATCACTGAACCGTGCTTTCACTGGTTCTCCTGGGGCGGCACAGTGGTGCAGTGGTGAGCACAGCTCCCGCGACCCGGGTTCAATTCTGGGTACTGCCTGTATGGAGTTTGCAAGTTCTCCCTGTGTCTGCGTGGGTTTTCTCCGGATGCTCTGGTTTCCTCCCACATGCCAAAGACTTGCAGGTTGATAGGTTAATTGGCCATTATAAATTGCCCCTAGTATAGGTAGGGAAATATAGGGACAGGTGGGGATGTGGTAGAAATATGGGATCAGTGTAGGATTAGTATAAATGGGCGGTTGATGGTCGGTACAGACTCGGTGGGCCAAAGGGCCTGTTTCAGTGCTGTATCTCTAAAACTAAAACTAAAACTCCCTTTGATGGTAACAACACTAATACCTCATTCCCTGGTTTTCTGGCAGGTTGTGGTTTTCCCATCGTTCGACGTGTGTGGCATGTCCTACAAAATTGTCTCACATCCTTTATAAGACCTGGCCAGTAATGATGTTTTCCTATGTGTGATTTAGTCTTCCAAATTCTCTTTTGTACTGAAAAAAAGGAATGTCGTGTGCTAACATTAATGATCCTTGTCGATATTTAGGTCGTACTACTATCTGTGCAACAACTAGCCAGTCTTCGTCGGCAGGTCAATGAGACGGTTTCCATTTCCTGCTCAAAACCCCGTTTTCCATACAATATTCTTCTGGAACTCCTTTTTCACCTCCGCTTCTGACAGAGCCGACTGTGCTATCTGGTAGATCTGTCGATCAGCTTGCTGTGCTGCAATGATAGATGATCTGTTAAACATTTCATTTGGATTATCTAAATCCCCAAATAAGGCTTCCGATGCCTGTCTGTCTATTTGTGGTAACTACACACATAGGAAATATTCTCAGAACTTGCTCCTGTAATTGCTCCATTTCCTAAATTTCACATAGTTCCTTCGTCACCACAGGAGAAACTTCTATTTTTGATCCTGCCAAATAGTTTCCTAGCAGTAGGTCAATTCACTTTACTGGTAAACCGTGGACAACACCTACAGCTACTACCCCAGTTATTAAGTCATTCTCTAGGCATAGTTAATACAAAGGTACCGGTACACACACCCCGCCAATTGCATTAACTAAAACTTTAGCGGTCAAGGCGCTCTCCAGTGGAAACCTCATATCTTTCCCCAGCCAGAGTGTTTGGGTTGCTCCTGTATCCGTGACTATATTGATAGAATTTCTTGCCCCGTTTACCGGACACAGAGTTGCTCTCCCCTTTGACAGAAAAAAAAATCATTTTAACTCTCGGGTATTTTATTCGTAACCTCGACACTGCTCTTAGTTTTAGTGTCTAGTTTCACATTCATAGCTGTCGTTAAAGCTATAGCTTGGTCTGCTATACTCTCAGTCAGAGTTGTTTCCTCTGTTCTAACTTTGTGTACCCCAACAAGTCCTATGGGGTAACCTCGCAATTGCCAGCACTCTGAATGATGATGGCCCCAATGTTGCAATAATACCACTTTTACTTGTGAACCTTGCTTCTGCCCTCAACACCTTACATTCTCACCTGAGGAGGTGATCCTGGGGCATTCCCAGCTGTTCCTTCTCGTCCCTGGCTACTTGCCTTCCTTTCACTCTCCCACTTTCTATACTTGTTGGGTTTATGGGGCTGACGGACAAAATAGATTGGCTTATTCACAAGCTCAAAATCATCAGCAATCTCTCCTGCTTCCCTAGCTTTCTAAAATTTCAGGTTAACAATATGAGTTCTGACTACGAATTTTTAAACTCTTCTCAGACGATCAATTCTTGAAAGTTCTCGCAATGGTTTCTATCTTTAATACCTGTATCCAATGGTCAAAGGTCATTTGCTTCACCCTCTCAAATTCTACATACGTCTGCCAGACAATCTCTGGAAGCTCCTCGACTTCTGATGGTAAGAATCAGGGACTAACTCATACACAGAGAAAATATCCTTTTTTGCCTTCTCATAATCTGCCGAAGTCTCTTAAGGAAGCATGGCATAAGCTTCCTGTTCTCTGCCTACCAGCCTGTCCTGTATGAGCAATGTCCAGCTTTCTTCTGGGCATTTCATCTGTTTGGCTATCTTTTTCAAAAGATGTGAAAAATGCCTCTACGTCCCTTTCCTCGAACTTAGGAAGAGCCTGGATCAATTTAAACAACTTTACGCTGGGTCCTGATCTAAATTTGGATTCTTCCTGACTCGAATTTTCCCTGGATTTAAGACTACCCTTTTGTCTTAGTTCCATCTCTTTTAGCCTAAATTCCCTTTCTTCTCTTTCACTCTCTCTCTGAAGTTCAATATTTCTAATTGCTATTGCTTTTTCTTTTTTTCCTTTTGCTTTACCTCTTTTTTCCAATTCAAGTTTTCTTAATAATTTTTCTGCCTCCAGTGTTTTTGTCTCGAACTGTATCCTAGCCAATAGAACTTCATCACTCTCTGAATTACTACCTTCCCATCTCTCGTATTCCCTTTCTTGTTCCTCATATTGCCCTTAATCATCATCATCAACACCATCATCATTTTCTTCTTCTTCTTCTACCAATTCCAGATCTTCGGCTATTATGTCAATTATCTCTGTTTTTTGGCACCTGATTTCAATTCCAACCCCAATTTCTCTGCCAATTCTTTTAATTTATTCTAACATTATCAACTCACTCAGGGAAACATTCTGCTTGCCCCAAAACTCTGCTCCAGCCATTAAGTCATTTTAAAGGTATAGATTGTACCTTATTATACAAGAGACCAGCTTCTTTTACTTTCATTGTAATTGGTGTCAGATTTAGTTCCCAACAATCAAGTTTCCAATTGATAAGATCCCGGACTCGAGAGCAATTAATCCGACACCAAACGCAAGACCCGTTTTAAATGTGTTATCCCAGGGATGACTAATGACTTTGATTCCAAATGCGAGCCCCCCAGAATAGTTTGATTCTGATCCCAGATGCCATCCATCAAATTAAATATGATTCAACTGTGAGCGAACAACCAATAAAGATATGTTTCATATCCAGAAACCCAATTAATATGCAATTCAAATCTAGAGCAAGCCCTCAATTAAGATATTATTCAAATCCCATGACGATCCCCCAGTAAATATGTTATGATCGACCACTCCTGTTAAAGACCCCAATGAAAATACACGATTCTGATTGTGGTGGGAACAAGGCCCTGTTACTTCAATCCCGTCGCTCCACAGGTCGGCTAACATATCCTTTAAACTTCCCAAATTAAAGAAAGACCCAGTCAAATTGTAACATCTATTAAGCCCCGAATGAGGCTAATCAAACCAGGTGTCTTTCAATCAACAAATTAATTCTTTAATTAGAATAACTATATTCGTAAACGCTATGAAAATATAAACAACATTTAAAATAGAAGAAAATTTACAGTCCAATGCTGCTTGAAGTCCTCACGAGATGTTTTCAAAGTCCTCACAGAATGTTGCTTGAAGTGTTCACAGGATGTTTATTTACTTCTCCAGCGAATTTCAGCAATTAACGACTTGCAAGCACTTTCAACAGAATCAGTCTGGTTTTAGAGTTTTTTGCGGGATAAAAGTTTGTCGCAGTCTAACTTCCTTTTCTTCAATTTAAATTACCAGAGATCTTTGTTTTGGCTTGTCTTTTTTTTTAATTTTAGGGAGATAATAATTAAACAGACTGTGTCTGTGTGTCTCTATTCTGTCAGAGCAAATTGTCTTCAACCAAAGCCAGTTCAAAAACTTAATTGTAAAATAAAAGTATCACATGATTCTCACTCCCAGTGGCTGTTTCCATCGTACCAACAATACACCCTTTGAATCGTAGTCTCCAAATGGCTGTTTCCAAGGCTATGAAAATGCACCTTTCCATAACTCCTGAGACTTGCTTGTTCTTAAAGCAATGCAGAACCTTTTCAAGCCTTAAAGGCAAATCGCATATTGTCAAAAAAAAACTACAGGACCATGACACAGGAAAGTGTTATTGAACCTTTACAAAACTTTATAATGATAGGACCCAACTCGGGTATTGCATCCAATTATTGTCATCGCACATTAGGAAGAACGCTAGCGTCATTGAACAGGTGCAGAGGGGATTTGCCAAAATAGTTCCAGTGATGAGAGACTTTAGCTAAAGCTTGGATTGGAAAAGCTGGTGTTTTTTTCCCTGGAACAAAGAAGATTGAGGGGAGATTCGATAGCGTTGTACAAGACCTTGACAGGTTTAGATAATGTAGACAAAGACAAGTCCGTTAGCTGCTGGTTTAAGGGCCAGGGGATACAGATTTAAGGTTTGGGGAAAGATATGCACGGAGATGTGAGGAAGAACGTTTTTACACAGCACGTGGAAATGACCTGCAACTCATTGCCTACGAGGGTTGTGAAAGCCGTAATGATGAATGATTTCAAAAGGATGGGTACTTTAGTGAAATTGATTTGCAAGACGACTGGACCAAATGGACTATTCTGTGCAATAATGACTCTATGATTCCACGACGCGAAATCTGACGTAAGGCATTATTGAGTTTTCACGCATCTTATCAAAAGATCAAAGCAGTGTCTAACTGACAATCTTATTGTATCTCACTCTGCATGGTCCTGTTGTCTCAGGTAGTGGCCAGACTATCAAATCATAACAGATTCACATGCAAGGATACAAATATCCCCAAGGGAAAGCTATTAATTTATTGTCTCAACTACACTTCCTTGATTTTAAGGAGAATGCACATAGATACCAGATTGACATGTTCCAGAGTAACAGGGTAGTTGTTATGGGGGACTTTAACTTTCCAAATATCGACTGGAAATACTATAGTTCGAGTACTTTAGATGGGTCAGTTTTTGTCCAGTGTGTGCAGGAGGGTTTTCTGACACAGTATGTAGACAGGCCAACCAGGGGCGATGCCACATTGGATTTGGTACTGGGAAATGAACCCGGCCAGGTGTTAGATTTAGATGTAGGTGAGCACTTTGGTGACAGTGATCACAATTCGGTTAGGTTTACCTTAGCGATGGGCAGGGACAGGTATATAACGCAGGGCAAGAATTATAACTGGGGGAAAGGAAATTATGATGCGATTAGGCAAGATTTAGGATGCGTATGATGGGGAAGGAAACTGCAGGGGATGGGAACAATCAAAATGTGGAGCTTATTTAATTAGCAGCTACTGCGTGTCCTTGATAAGTATGTACCTGTGAGGCAGGGAGGAAGTTGTCGTGCGAGGGAGCCGTGGTTTACTAAAGAAGTTGAAGCGCTTGTCAAGAGGAAGAAGAAGGCTTATGTTAGGATGAGACGTGAAGGCTCAGTTAGGGCGCTTGAGAGCTACAAGCTAGCCAGGAAGGATCTAAAGGGAGAGCTAAGAAGAGCAAGGAGAGGACACGAGAAGTCATTGGTGGATCGGATCAGGGAAAACCCTAAGGCTTTCTTTAGGTATATCAGGAATAAAAGAATGACTAGAGTTAGATTAGGGCCAATCAAGGATAGTAGTGGGAAGTTGTGTGTGGAATCAGAGGAGATAGGGGAAGTGTTAAATGAATATTTTGCGTCAGTATTTACAGTAGAGAAAGAAAATGTTGTTGAGAATACTGAGATTCAGGCGACGAGGTTAGATGGGATTGAGGTTCACAAGGAGGAGGTGTTAGCAATTTTGGAAAGTGTGAAAATAGATAAGTCCCCTGGGCCAGATGGGATTTATCCTAGGATTCTCTGGGAAGCTAGGGAGGAGATTGCAGAGACTTTGTCCTTGATCTTTATGTCGTCATTGTCGACAGGAATAGTGCCGGAAGACTGGAGGATTGCAAATATTGTCCCCTTGTTCAAGAAGGGGAGTAGAGACAGCCCTGGTAATTATAGACCTGTGAGCCTTACTTCGGTTGTGGGTAAAATGTTGGAAAAGGTTAGAAGAGACAGGATTTATAATCATCTTGAAAAGAATAAGTACATTAGAGATAGTCAGCACGGTTTTGTGACGGGGAGGTCGTGCCTCACAAACCTTATTGAGTTTTTCGAGAAGGTGACCAAACAGGTGGATGAGGGTAAAGCAGTGGATGTGGTGTATATGGATTTCAGTAAGGCGTTTGATAAGGTTCCCCACGGTAGGCTATTGCAGAAAATACGGAAGTATGGGGTTGAAGGTGATTTAGAGCTTTGGATCAGAAATTGGCTAGCTGAAAGAAGACAGAGGGTGGTGGTTGATGGCAAATGTTCATCCTGGAGTTTAGTTACTAGTGGTGTACCGCAAGGATCTGTTTTGGGGCCACTGCTGTTTGTCATTTTTATAAATGACCTGGAAGAGGGTGTAGAAGGGTGGGTTAGTAAATTTGCAGATGACACTCAGGTCGGTGGAGTTGTGGATAGTGCCAAAGGATGTTGTCGGGTACAGAGAGACATAGATAGGCTGCAGAGCTGGGCTGAGAGATGGCAAATGGAGTTTAATGCGGAAAAGTGTGAGGTGATTCACTTTGGAAGGAGTAACAGGAATGCAGAGTACTGGGCTAATGGGAAGATTCTTGTTAGTGTAGATGAGCAGAGAGATCTTGGTGTCCAGGTGCATAAATCCCTGAAGGTTGCTAACCAGGTTAATAGGGCTGTCAAGAAGGCATATGGTGTGTTAGCTTTTATTAGTAGGGTGGTCGAGTTTCGGAGCCACGAGGTCATGCTGCAGCTGTACAAGACTCTGGTGAGACCGCACCTGGAGTATTGCGTGCAGTTCTGGTCACCGCATTATAGAAAGGATGTGGAAGCTATGGAAAGGGTGCAGAGGAGATTTACCAGGATGTTGCCTGGTATGGAGGGAAGGTCTTACGAGGAAAGGCTGAGGGACTTGAGGTTGTTTTCGTTGGAGAGAAGGAGGAAGAGAGGTGACTTAATAGAGACATATAAGATAATCAGAGGGTTAGATAGGGTGGATAGTGAGCGTCTTTTTCCTCGGATGGTGATGGCAAACACGAGGGGACATAGCTTCAAGTTGAGGGGTGATAGATATAGGACAGATGTGAGAGGTAGTTTCTTTACTCAGAGAGTAGTAAGGGCGTGGAATGCCCTGCCTGCAGCAGTAGTAGATTCGCCAACTTTAAGGGCATTTAAGTGGACATTGGATAGACACATGGATGAAAATGGAATAGTGTAGGTCAGATGGTTTCACAGCTCGGCGCATCATCGAGGGCCGAAGGGCCTGTACTGCGCTGTAATATTCTAATTCTAATTCTAATTCTAATTCTAATTGCAATCTACCCAGGTGAGCTTTCCAACCCTGCTCTGAATTTTCCTGTCTCTAACTCTTGCCCTCAATCACTTCCTGTTATTCCATTTTACACATCCCGTTAGCTGTCATTCTATCTCACTCATGAATCCTGGAGTAACGTTGCTGTCGAATACAATGTTCCCAATATATCTTCAGAAGATATATCAAATGTTCGTACTTGGTCCCATATTAACAGAATGTGTTTTATTCTGTTCTTTGTTTTAGATGTTCGCTAATTCTCAAAAGTGAACCGTTATATTGTGTTTGACGTGTCATCACTTTAAAAAAATCCCAAATTCAGATATCACTATTGTTGGGCTGGCAAGAATTGTTAATGTTTACTTTATTTCTCCACAAAATAATTTTTATTTTTTATACTGAGGAACTACCTAGACTGATGTAATTATTTGATAGAAATTTGTTATCCTCGTAAAATTTAGGTAAAGTTTGCCTTGGAGTGCTTGAAATAGCAGCTCACATCTATTTATTTTATCCCTTCTAATCTCAGATGGACAATGATGTCCAGGCTTGGTCGTTTTACATATTCTTTTACTTTAATGAGAGAACTGCTTGCAACTCGTTTGGAGGTAAAATTAATATTGCCTTTCACACGTAATTTGTCTCCAAATAGACAGAATGGGTTAAGAATGTGTGTGCAAAGGGCAAAACCTTGAGTCCAAATTATCACCATGCTGTGACACTTTATGTTTGCAGATAACTTTGTAAATTATTTTACAAACAAACTGCTGCGGTATTAGTACACATATGTCCCAGGAAATCATCGTCACAGATTTAAAGAAATACAGATAACCCATTTTGGATCTGCGCAAGAGCTTAATCTGCGATTCTACCCCCACCCCCCCCCCCCCACCCCCAATACTATCAGTTAAAAGAGAAACTTAGTATATAATAATTCTCAACAGATAGATTTACACTGACGATACAAAGGTTGTATGCTGAATTCAAATTAATATAAAAAAACACAGTATTATCAGAAGGAGTTCTACCACCTTCAAAGATCGATGCACACGCACCCCCAGGTCCCTCTGTCCCTGCACCATTTTTAGAACTGTATTACCTGTCCCTATTTCTTCTTCCAAAATGTTTGATGTCACACTTGTCAGCATTAAATTATATTTTCCACCTCTCTACCCATTCTACTCGCCTATTGGTGTCCTGTTGCAGCCGGTTCATTGCATATTCAATGTTTACCCCACCTCCTAGTTTGGTGTTGCCAGCAAATTTTGAGATTTTCATCTGTATTCCGAGTTGCAAGTCATTTTCTATAGTGGTCAAATTTAATCACAACCAACCTATTTAATGTAGCCTCTTTATCACTTTTTCGCCCATCCAGTGTCTCAGCTTCCTCCTTCATCGCTAGGACTTTGGTAGGTTCTTCTTCCTTGGCAAAGATAGATGTAAGATACTTATTTAGGAACTCAGCCACACCCTTGCCTCTATATGTAAAGTCACTTCTAGGTGCCCCGCTCCTCCTTTTACCACCCCATGTTGATACATATATATATATACATGTATATATATGTGTGTGTGTGTGTGTATGTATAGATTCCCTTCATGTTACCTGCCATTCTCTTCTCATACTCTCTGTTTGCTTCTCTTATTTACTTTTCTCACATCCTCTAAGCATATTCAGCCACGTTCTCAATGGCATTATGCAACTGACATCTGTCATATGCATGTTTTCAACTTCTTCTCATTCTCCGTCTCTGCCATTATTCAGGAAGCTCTGAATTTGTTATTTTCCACAGAGCAGGAAATTTCCAGACGCCATCTTCAGCCTGTGTCCCATACACACAGAGAAGGAATGGCCCAGGATTCATCTTTGGCCTGTGAACAGATCTAGCTGCGGAACAGTGGGCATCTACAAGCGCTGTGTGTCATCATCAGCAAGAGATCTGCAATCCACGATAATATGTAATCTCATGACCCCACAAATAGGTTAAAATGAGGCCAATGTCTGTCCCCTCGGGTGGGTGCAAAATATCCGACGATCGCTAAAGGGAGAAGAGTGGAACGTGGGAGTTCTCCCCAGTCACCATATGTGGATATTTATCCCTCAACCAACATCGAATGAAGGGTCACTGACCCGAAACATTAACTCTGCTTCTCTTTCCACAGATGCTGCCAGACCTGCTGAGTGGTTCCAGCATTTCTTGTTTTTATTTCAGATTTCCAGCATTCGCAGTATTTTGCTTTTATATCAGTAAAACTAATGCATGAGCTAGCCATTATCACACTGCTGTTTGTGGGAGCTTGCTGTACGCAAAATTGCTGCTGCTTTTCTCCTCCATAGCAACGAATGCTAAATTTCCAGTCATACTGAATGTGATAGAGCCTGGAGTGGTGTCTGGGCAGGGGAATGGGAGGAAAGGAAGGTAGACTTGCATCTATGTAACAACTTTCATGACTACCAGGCGTTTCAAAGTGTTCCAACTAATTATGCTAATTATGCACTTATTCAAGTGTACTCACTGTTATAATTTAGGAAACATGGGTGGCAATTTGTGCACAGTGAGAATCCACACACAGAAATGTGAAGATGATCAGGCATTCTGGTCATGCCCACAGCAGCCACTGTGAATGCCAGCCTGTTGCATTTAGCTGTGCGTTCAGGCAAAGATCCATCTGAGCTCTTTAGTAACACTGTAAGAAATGAGACCGTTAGTAACTGATACTTCTCATAATAATACATAATTCTCATAGAAATTGTTCTCTTCCTTTCTTCTTAAGAAACATTCTCTAGCAGATGGCGAGGGCAGAGCAGGTCTGTGATCTCTCCAAGGAAATGACTCTGACACAGTTCTGAAGCAAGATATTCTGAAAGCTGATAAGATGGAGACTCTTACTCTTTCTAGACAATTGCCTGGCAAAACATGATGGACGCCAGTATGTTTCCTGTATTCATTGATTACAATGTTTCGAGCAAGTGCTTGCCATGGGGAAACTATATCCCATTTCAAATAGCATTCCCTGCACTCCCCACAGGAGAGGAAATGCATTTTATATTCGCAGCACAGAGGCCTGAAATTATCTTAAATATACATCAAAAATAAGACACATTAATGGATACTTGGAGGAGCAGAAGCAGCAGCCCTCGTCTGGCAGGGGACAACGAGCTTATGACACCTCGGCTAATTGGAGCAGGCGATAAGAGAGGTAGATAGATAGCTATATAGAGAGACAGACATGCAGACAAAATATATGTATATAGAGAGACAGAGTGGATTGCCCCTCCAGCTGTATCGATCAGCTGCAGCATCATTTGCCACGGGTTATGTACTTCAGATAATATAGCTTATGCATTATCATATTTGAACAGTTTTTAATTCATATTCATTATATTTAAACTTTTGCGTCTTAATAAAATTTATAAACTTTTTAAAAATGCTTATCAGTATTCGATCAGTATTGGGTAATATGTAACTCCTGAACGTTAATGTAACAACGATACAAGAACCGTCTGCAGAACAAGTCCCCACTCAATACGTCAGATTATAAATAAAATATAACCTCAGATTAACATTTAAGATCATTTCAAGTCTCTGTGCCGGGAAATGAAAATGTGTATTCTCTCCCCTCAGGAGTGTTGGGAATAGAATATGAAATGGGATTGAGTTCCAGTATTTGAAACACTTCGGATCGACCTGTGATTGAACGAATTTAACAATGAGATTGGAAAGTTATTTCACCGTATTCTTCAGTTCTCTCTGAATTTAGTCCGGGTCACAGCGCAAAAGCTGAGGTGAAAGTGGCTGCCCTTGACATCAATGGAGCATTTGACCGGGTATGCCAACAAGGAGCATTGGCAAAACTGGAATTATTGGCAATTTGATGTAAGTTTCTCGGCTGGTTGGATACATACTAAGCAAAAAGACAGATGGTTGTGATTGTTGGAAGTCCATCATCTCAATCCCAGGTCATCACAGCAGGAGTTTCTCAGGATAGTGTCCTAGGCCCAACGATCTTCAGCTGCTTCATTAATGACCTTCCCTCAATCATATGGTCAGAGGTGAGGATGTTCCCTGATGATTGCACAATGTTCAGAAGCATGATAATGAAGCAGCCCATGTGCAAATGCAGAAAGCCCTGAACAATATCTAGGCTCCAGCTGATAAGTGGCAAGTAACATTCGTGCACACAAGTGCCAGGCAATGGCCATCTCCAGCAAAAATGAATCTAAGTTTCACCCCTTGATGTTCAATGGCATTGAAATCGCTACATCCGCCATTATCAACAACCTGGGGTTCACCATTGTCCCAGAAACTGAACTGGGCAAGCCATTAAATACTGTGGCGACAAGAACAGTTCAGAAGCCAGGAATCCTGCGACGAATAACTCAACTCCTGAAACCCCAAAGCCTGTCCACCATCGACAAGGCACAAGTCATGAGTGTGATGTAGTAATCTCAAATTGCCTGGATGGGTGTCGCTGTAAGAACACTTAGGAAGCTCGACAACATCCATGACAAAGCAGTCCACTTGATTGGCACCCCATCCACTACCTTAAACATTCACTTCTTCCACCACAGACGCATAGTTGCAGCAGTTGTACCATCGACAAGATGCACTGCACCAATTCACCAAGTTTTCTTCAACAGCACCTTCCAAATCCATTACCTCCGAGAAGGATAAGGGCAGAAGACTCATGGGATCGCCAGCACCTGCAAATTTCCCTGCAAACCACACACCATGCTGACTTAGGACTATTTTCGTGTTCCTTCACTGTAGCAGGGTTAAAAGACAAGAATGCCATTCCGAGCAGCACTGTGAGTTTACCTACACCCCAAGAACTGCAGCAGTTAAAGAAGGCAGCTCACCACCACCTTCTCAAAGGAAATTAGGGATGGGCAATAAATCCTGGCCTAGCCAGCGAAGCCCACATCCCAGGAACGAATACAACAAATACACCTGTTGGTTCAGGAACTGTGAACCTGCAGCATCACTGACGTTGGTGCCATGATAAAGGGAGGGCCAGTGTTGGAGGAATAAAAGGGAATATCTGAAATTAGACTGTACAGGACATACACACGTTATGCCAATCATACAATATAAAGATAAAAGCAAAATACTGCGGATGCTGGAAATCTGAAATAAAAACAAGAAATGCTGGAACCACTCAGCAGGTCTGACAGCATCTGTGGAAAGAGAAGCAGAATTAACGTTTCGGGTCAGTGACCCTTCTTCGGAACTGACAAATATTAGAAATGCCACAGTTTATAAGCAAGTGAGGCGGGGGTGGGGCAAGAGATAACAAAGGAGAAGGTGTAGATTGGACAAGGCCCCAGAGCTGACCAAAAGTTCATGGAGCAAAGGCAAACAATATGTTAATGGTGTGTTGAAAGACAAAGCATTAGTACAGATAGGGTGTTAACGGACTGAAGATTAAACAGCAGCAAGTACAAACATTTCTAATATCTGATGGCGAAGGCAATAAGTGTGATTGGGAGGAAGAGAAGGAACAGGACATGTTGCGAGAGAAGAGGCTTGAGAGTCACAAGAAGACAGTGCAGCAGAATGTTGAGTTAATCTGGCCTATAGATCCCAGGAACACAACTCAATTCATATATTTAACCATTAATCACCGTGGGCAAATTGTGTTAGAGAACAGCTCATTGGTTAGAAAATGTATTCAAAATATCTACTTTGTATATTGAATGATATTTCAATTTAATTGCATTCATGAAATCAGCTTCGCTCTTTATTGAATTCAGCAATAATACAGTTTAAAAACACAATATTTAAATAATCATTCACCAGCAGTGAATAACCGATTCTATTATTTGAGTTATTCAGCAAGTAAGTAAGGAAACGGAACTTTTTCCAAAACAACCTGAGGACCTGAGAGAGTTAAACACGCAGGCAGCGAGAGCAACAGTAAAATTCGGCGAAATTGACTACATCTGAATAGCAATTTCAACTCAGATTCTCTCACGATTTTTTTCTGGACATTTCAGCAGTTTATCAACGTGAATTATTCAAAGTGATGCTTCCCTTTCTGTATTTTCTTCTGGTCAACTGTTCCTTTCTGGTTTATTCTTCCTTCTCCTTCTCTCCTCCTTCTCTCAGTAACCTCTATCCCTCTGCAGTACTCAGAGTCTAAGATCTCAATGTTTCTTTTCACATCCATTGTAATCCTGACATCCTGCACTTGCATTCACTTCACCAGCCCCGCATTAAATGATTATATTCTCAGAGACTGATTGTTGAATGATGGAGCCTCTGTGAATAGTTACAAGTGTTTACAGATCTCCCAATCTCCACCTGGTCACGCACATTGTTCACTTCACCGACAATAAATGGAAGAAACTGATTCGAATGCCTCTTGCAGGCAGACCTCACAATCGTTGAAATGCCTTCTCCTGTATTTATAAAGTGCACAATTAGATGGCGCGATTTTTTAATTAATAAGACACCAACATTAGTTCTGCAGCTGGTAATGCACCGATTGATAGAACGACACAAGATTCCAACTGATACAGTGTAAACCCACACAGCATCATGTCAATACTCTATATTTTACAATGCTGTCTATGCCAACGACGGAAGCTACTGTGAAGCAGAGAAAGTGATGTGAAGGAGTTAGCAGCAAACTCAACTCATAATCCAGGTCTCCGAAGCAGCGTCAAATACACACAGAATGAAATAATGTTATATAACAGTGACAACAATTAAATATATTAAACTCCCAGTTAAATTGAAAAGTTTTATTAGGGAGAGAGGGCATTTTGCTGCCCCTTGTAACTCTCCACTTTGATCTGTCTCGTTATCAATTACTGAAAACACATGCATTTAAATATTCCAGCATTTGTCAGTCCACAACATGAAACTGTTAACAGCTCCTGATGGTCTGATTCATACTCTTCGCCCAGACACCTGATTTCAATACGTTCAGTACACAAAATAAACCGGTAACCGCACTAGATTTGGATAAACAAAGATCATTACAGGCATAATGCAGCTCCTACAAGCCTGAAAGTGCAGAGGTTGAGGAGAATCCCTCATTCAACTGCTGAAACAGAGCAGACAACTTTGTAAAACAGAAGTGAGAAATAATACCGAAAACGACAGCAACCTGAACACCTATTTGCATCGCTAACGGATGGAATAAAGGCTTACCTGTTCTTTTTTCGAACAGCTGCAAGAAAAGGATAGTAACTTTATTGGAACTGAGAGAATACTGGATATCCTATTCTTGTGAGAAGCAGCGACTTCTGTTGGCCTGGGAACCCATTCTGAGCTGATCCATTCCAATTATTCCTGATGTATTGAGGAAATAAGTCGCCACTGAAATGCTTATATCCATGATCTGTACCACTAGTTGCACTCACCAGATCAAACGTATTATATCAGCAACTTTGACTCTGATATACATAATATGGTTGATAAAACGCAAACATATTAATGTCCAGGGCATTATCTCAGTTAGACCTCTCTTCGGAATAATGCTGAAACCCCTACTTATACGAGCCTGGTCCCACAATGATGAGAGCTGTCATTTACAGATTCAATATAATTGCATTGAATATGTTCACATCTGTTGATTCATTTATAACTTTTCGTGGTTTGCCTACAGTATACACCAAATGCAGGGACACAAGCAGACCCATTTACACTGTTCTTACAATTTCACAGTTAAAATGTAAACGTTCAACCTCTGACCTATGGCCGCGTTCAGATTGCAGCCGAGACATTACTGTGAGTGATAGGGGATGGACACGGAACATGTCACACTGACATTCCTCTCTCTAGTATTATACTTCAGATATTTACCTGTTTATTACACATTGGTTAATTGCTCCACTAACATCTGGCCTGTGCCACCTCCGGATGCCATTCTTACCGTTCACTCCTGACCAGACACCCAATCTCCAACTTCCATCAATGTGAACTGATCCAGAGCTGTCCTGTCCATTTCCATCCATCACTAAGTCCTGCTCGCCCATTTCCCTCACCCTCACTGATGTGTTTCGGTGCACAGTTCCCTGGCACCTCAAATTTAATATTCTTATACTTGCAAAAGATCATTCCATAACCTCACCCCTTCTGATCTCCTGCCTCTCCTCCAAAGCCGAAGTAAAAACATCCGTGATCTCTCCCTCCCTCAGAGACTGGCCTCTTTCATGGGGAACACCCCCGCGTGGTTCCATTCTCACTGGTCTGATCGTAAGAAGAATATCTCCAGCAATGGCTTGTCTTCCCACGCCAGCACCGTTTCATCATGATGTTCTTGAACTTTCCATCGTCGTTCTTTCCTCTTTCTAATCTATATGCTGCCCACTGGCGACATCATCTACCGGAACGAGGCCAGATTCCTCATCTGTGCTGAAAGCACCCAGCTCCAGCTCCCATCATCTCTCACAACCCACCAATTCCATGAAGGGGAAATGTAGGGCAAACAGATCCAAATATCACTGGATGACAGAAGAGATAGAGATTAGAACGAAGAAGATAAAGGTTTCCTTATGACTGATGTCAGGTGAATGCTAAAATTGAGAAACAGGATCAATACAGAAGGTTCAGATGAGAAGTGATGTCAAGAAAAAAAACAATGAGCAACTATGGAAAGAGACTGGGAGCTAACATAAAGGGAAGCCCATAGTCTTCTATAGGCATATAAATAGTAAAACAATAAAAAAGGAAACGGAGGAGTAGGGCCGATTAGGAACCACAAAGGGATTTGTACATTCATGCAGGGGAAATAGCTGCTTTACTAAACAAATAAATTACATCTGTCTTTACAAAGTGCAAAATTGCGACACAGACCACGGTGAATGAAAAGGTAATTACAAGAGAGATTTAAAATTGCCAAGGAAGAGGTATTGGATAGATGTTTTATACTTAAAGTTAATAAAACACAAGGGGCAGATGAGTTGCATTCGAGAATAAAGAGGGAAGTGGGAATGGAAATTGCTGAAACACTGGCCAGAATTTTCCATTCTTACTTAGATGGTGCCAGTGGATTGGAGAATTGCAAATGTTGCACCCTTGTGCAGAATAAAAGGTAAATATAAGTCCCTCAACTGCAGGCCACTGAGTTTAGCTTCAGTGCTTGGGAAATGTCAAAAAACAATAGATTTGGACACAATTAATAGGGACATGTTAATTAAGTAAAGCAGACATGGATTTAGTAAGGGAAAATCATATTTAATTGACCTGCTGGAGTTTTTTGTAGGAGTAACAGAGACGGTTGATATCGGCAATGCTGTTGATGTGATATACATGGACACCCAGAAGGCATTTGATACATTGCCACACAACAGACTTGTGAGCAAAGTAACAACTCATGAAATAAAAGGGACAGAAGTAACGTGGATACGAAATTGTGTGTGTGGCAGGAAACAGAGTGTGATTAATGAATGTATTTTCAATGCAGAGAAAAGTAAAGCGATCCACTTTGGTAGGAAGAACTTGGACAGAAAATAGAACCTAAAGGGTACAATTCTAAAGGGGGTGCAGGAGCAGAGGGACCAGGATGCACATGTGGCAATACGTCATTGAAGGTGGCAGGACACCTTGTCGTGTGTTTGGGACTCAGTTCTGTTCTCCCTTCGTCAGATTCAGGAGAAATGCCGTGAACAACAGATGCCCCTCTACATTGCTTTCATTGATCTCACCAAAGCCTTTGACCTCGTCAGCAGACGTGGTCTCTTCAGACTACTAGAAAAGATCGGATGTCCACCAAAGCTACTAAGTATCATCACCTCATTCCATGACAATATGAAAGGCACAATTCAACATGGTGGCTCCTCATCAGAGCCCTTTCCTATCCTGAGTGGTGTGAAACAGGGCTGTGTTCTCGCACCCACACTTTTTGGGATTTTCTTCTCCCTGCTGCTTTCACATGCGTTCAAATCCTCTGAAGAAGGAATTTTCCTCCACACAAGATCAGGGGGCAGGTTGTTCAACCTTGCCCGTCTAAGAGCGAAGTCCAAAGTACGGAAAGTCCTCATCAGAGAACTCCTCTTTGCTGACGATGCTGCTTTAACATCTCACACTGAAGAATGCCTGCAGAGTCTCATCGACAGGTTTGCGTCTGCCTGCAATGAATTTGGCCTAACCATCAGCCTCAAGAAAACGAACATCATGGGGCAGGATGTCAGAAATGCTCCATCCATCAATATTGGCGACCACGCTCTGGAAGTGGTTCAAGAGTTCACCTACCTAGGCTCAACTATCACCAGTAACCTGTCTCTAGATGCAGAAATCAACAAGCGCATGGGTAAGGCTTCCACTGCTATGTTCAGACTGGCCAAGAGAGTGTGGGAAAATGGCGCACTGACACGGAACACAAAAGTCCGAGTGTATCAGGCCTGTGTCCTCAGTACCTTGCTCTACGGCAGCGAGGCCTGGACAACGTATGCCAGCCAAGAGCGACGTCTCAATTCATTCCATCTTCGCTGCCTTCGGAGAATACTTGGCATCAGGTGGCAGGACTATATCTCCAACACAGAAGTCCTTGAAGCGGCCAACATCCCCAGCTTATACACACTACTGAGTCAGCGGCGCTTGAGATGGCTTGGCCATGTGAGCCGCATGGAAGATGGCAGGATCCCCAAAGACACATTGTACAGCGAGCTCGCCACTGGTATCAGACCCACCGGCCGTCCATGTCTCCGTTATAAAGACGTCTGCAAACGCGACATGAAATCGTGTGACATTGATCACAAGTCGTGGGAGTCAGTTGCCAGCATTCGCCAGAGCTGGCGGGCAGCCATAAAGACAGGGCTAAATTGTGGCGAGTCGAAGAGACTTAGTAATTGGCAGGAAAAAAGACAGAGGCGCAAGGGGAGAGCCAACTGTGCAACAGCCCCAACAAACAAATTTCTCTGCAGCACCTGTGGAAGAGCCTGTCACTCCAGAATTGGCCTTTATAGCCACTCCAGGCGCTGCTTCACAAACCACTGACCACCTCCAGGCGCGTATCCATTGTCTCTCGAGATAAGGAGGCCCAAAAGAACAGTCCAGCTGGATTAACAAAGGCCTGGTTTGATTTGCCCCTTTCCTGCTATGTGTGTGGTGCACAGTACCACTCCAAGTGGTATGAACAAAGGCCTGGTTTGAATTTGCCATTACCTGGTTTGTGAGTGTGACTCAGTAGCACTCCAGCTGGGATTAGCACAAGCCTGGTTTGAATTGGATCTTCCCTGGTGTGAATGGAGCTCAGTACCACTCCTGCTGGGATTAACAGTGGTATGGTTTAAATGGGCCCTTTTCTGGTTTGTGTGAGGGATTCAGTACCATGCCAGCTGGGATTAACAAAGGCCTAGATCCAGTTGGGAATCTCTTCGTGTGTGAGTGGGACGCAGTGCCATTCCAAATGGGATTAACGCAGGCCTTGTTTGAATTGGCACTATCCTTGTATGTGAGTGGGACTCAGTACTACTCCAGATGGAATTAACAGGGGCCTGTTTCAAATTGGCCCTTTCCTGATGTGTGACTGGGGCTCAGTACCTCTTCAGCTGGGGTTAGCCAAGGCCTGTATTCAGCTGGACATGTCCTGGGGTACGAATGGGAATCAGTACCACTCCAAGTGAGATTTGCCCAAAATGGTTTGAATTGGCGCTATCCTGCCATATGAGTGGGACTCAGTACCTCTCCATCTGGGATTTACACAGTACTGGTTCGATTTCGCTCCTTCCTGGGATATGTGAGTGGTACTCAGTACCACCCCAACTGGGATTAACACTGGCCTGCTTTGCATTGGCCAATATCTGGTGTGTGAGTTGGAATCAGGGCTACTCCAGTTAGGATGAACACAAGCCTGTTTACTATGTGTACTTTCCTTGAGTGTGAATGAGACTCAGTGCCAGTCCAGCTGGCTTAACAAAGGCCTGGTTAAAACGGGCCCTTTCCTGATGTGTGAGTGGGACTCAGGACAACTCCAGATGGGATTAACACTGGCCTGGTTCGATTTGGCGCTTTTATTGACTGTGAGTGGGACTCAGAGCTACTCCAACTGGGATGAACAAAGGCATGGTTTGAAATGACCATTAACTGGTGTGTGATTTGGACTCAGTACGACAACAACTGGCGTTAACACAGGCCTGATTAGATTGGTCTCTTTGCTGGTGTGTGAATGGGGCTCCATGCCACTCCAGTTGGGAGTAACAAATTCCTGTCTTAAATAGGCTGTTTCCTTGAGTGTGAATAGGACTCAGTACTCGTCCAGCTGGGATTAACACAGGCCTGGTTAGAATGGGCCTATTCCTGATGTGGGAGTGGGACTCAGTACCACCCCTACTGTGATGAACAGAGGCGTGGTTTAAATTGGCCTTTTCCTGGTTTTTGACTCGGTCTCGGTACCACTCCAACTGGGATTAAGAAAGGCTGAGATTGAGTTGGTCCTGTCCTGATGTGTGAGTGGTTGTCAGGACCACTCCATCTGGGAGTAACACTGGCCCAGTTTGTATTGCTCGTTTCCCGGTGTGCATGTGGGATTCTTTAATCACTCAAAGAACAAAGAACAAAGAACAGTACAGGACAGGAACAGGCCATTCGACCCTCCAAGCCTGCGCTGATCTTGATGCCTGCCTAAATTAACACCTTCTGCACTTCCGGGGTCCGTATCCCTCTGTTCCCATCCTATTGATGTATTTGTCAAGATGCCGCTCAAACGTCTCTCTGGTACCTGCTTCCACCACCTCCCCCGGCAGCAAGATCCAGGCACTCACCACGCTCTCTGTAAAGAACTTGCCTCGCACATCCCCTCTAACCTTTGCCCCTCTCACCTTAAACCTATGTCCCCTAGTAATTGACTCTTTCACCCTGGGAAAAAGCTTCTGACTATCCACTCTGTCCATGCCGCTTATAACTTTGTAAACCTATATCATGTCGCCCCTCCACCTCCGTCGTTCCAGTGAAAACAATCCGAGTCTATCCAACTTCTCCTCAGAGCCAATGCCCTCCAGAACAGGCAGCATCCTGGTAAACCCCTTCTGTACCCTCCCCAAAGCCTCCACGTCCTTCTGGTAGTGTGCCGACCAGAATTGCATGCAATATTCTAAGTGTGGCCTAACTAAAGTTCTGTACAGCTGCAGCATGACTTGCCAATTTTTATACTCTATGTCCCGACCGATGAAGGCAAGCATGCCATATGCCTTCTTGACTACCTTATCCACCTGCATTGCCACTTTCAGTGACCTGTGGACCTGTACGCCCAGATCTCTCTGCCTGTCAATACTCCGAAGGGTTCTGCCATTTACTGTATACTTCCCACCTGCATTAGACCTTCCAAAATGCATTACCTCACATTTTTCCAGATTAAACTCCATCCTCCATTTCTCCCCCCAAGTCTCCAACCGATCTATATACTCCTGCTGTATCCTCTGACAATCCTCATCACTGTCCGCAACTCCACCAACCTTTGTTTCGTCCACACAAGCTTACTAATCAGACCACCTACATTTTCCTCCAAATCATTTATATATACTACAAACAGCAAAGGTCCCAGCACTGATCCCTGCAGAACATCACTAGTCACATCCCTCCATTCAGAAAAGCACCCTTCCACTGCTACCCTCTGTCTTCTGTGACCGAGCCAGTTCTGTATCCATCTTGCTAGCTCACCTCTGATCCCGTGTGACTTCACCTTTTGTATCAGTCTGCCATGAGGGACCTTGTCAAAGCCTTTACTGAAGTCCATATAGATAACATCCACTGCCCTTCTTTCATCAATCATCTTCGTCACTTCCTCAAAAAACTCAATCAAATTAGTGAGACACGACCTCCCCTTCACAAAACCATGCTGCCTCTCGCTAATCAGTCCATTTGCTTCCAGTTGGGAGTAAATCCTGTCCCGAAGAATCCTCTCTAATAATTTCCCTACCACTGACGTAAGGCTCACCGGCCTATAATTTCCTGGATTATCTTTGCTACCCTTCTTAAACAAAGGAACAACATTGGCTATTCTCCAGTCCTCGGGGACCTCACCTGTAGCCAATTAAGATGCAAAGATTTCTGTCAAGGCCCCAGCAATTTCTTTCCTTGCCTCCCTCAGTATTCTCGGGTAGATCCCATCAGGCCCTGGGGTCTTATCTAACTTAATGCTTTGCAAGACACCCAACACCTCCACCTTTTTGATAATGAGATGACTGAGACTAT
This sequence comes from Heterodontus francisci, assembly GCF_036365525.1. Lineage (NCBI taxonomy): Eukaryota > Metazoa > Chordata > Chondrichthyes > Heterodontiformes > Heterodontidae > Heterodontus > Heterodontus francisci. The sequence continues at coordinate 4,661,888 of NW_027140677.1, forward strand.
CTACACACCCTTCTCTAGGCTCATCATCCACCAAGTCCTTCTCTTTGGTGAATACTGATGCTAAGTATTCATTTATTACCTAACACATTTCCTCTGGCTCCACACATAGATTCCCTTCTCTGTCCTTGAGTGTGCCAACCGTTTCCCTGGTTACCCTCTTGCTCTTTACATACGTATAAAAAGCCTTGGGATTTTCCTTAATCCCGTTTGCTCCAAATGGGATTAACAAAGGCCTGGTTTCAATTGGCTCTTTTCCTGGCACCTGAGTGGGGCTCAGCACCAGTGCCACTGGAATTACCTGGGACGTGTTTTAAAGTGTCCCTTCCCTGGTGAGTGGGCCTCAGTCCCTCGCCAAATGGAATTCGCACAGGCCTGGTTAGAATTGGCCCTTTCCTGGTGTATATGTGTCACTTAGTGCCACTCCAACTGGGATTGACAGATGCCTGGTTGGAATCGGCCCTTTTTTGGTGTGTGAAAGGGAATCACTACCATTCCAGATTGGATTAACTGATGCCTGGTTAGAATTGACCATTTCTTGGGATGTGACTGGGACTCAGAATCACTCTAGCTGGGTATAACAGAGACCTGGATGAATTCGCTCGTTACTGGTGGGTGAGTTGGACTCAGTACCACTCCAGATGGGATTAATAAAGGCCAGGATTGAACTGGTTCTTTCCTGGTGTGTGAGTGTGACTCAGTACCACTCCAGCCGGTATTAATAGAGGTCTGTATTGAATTGGCTGTTTCCTGGTGTGTGAGAGTGACTCAGTACCTATGCAGCTTGTATTAATAGAGGTCTGGTTTGAATTGGCTCTTTCCTGCTTTGTGAGTGGGAGTTAATTCCACACCAGTTGGTATTAATAGAGACCTAGATTGAATTGGCTTTTTTCCTGGTGTTTGAGTGAGACTCAGTACCACTCAGCTGGTATTAATAGAGGTCTGGATTGAATTGGCTCTTTCCTGGTTTGTGATTGGGGCTCTGGAACACTCTAGCTGGTATTAATATATGTCTGGATTGAATTGGATCTTTCCTGGTTGTGTGATTGTGACTCAGTACCACTCCAGCTGGTATTAATAGAGGTCTGGATTGAATTGGCATGTTCCTGGTGTGAGTGGGGCTAAGTACCAGTCCAGCTGGTATTAGTAGAGGTCTGTGTTGAATTGGCTCTTTCCTGGTATGTGAGTGTGACTCAGCACCACTATAGCTGGTATTACTAGTGGTCTGGATTGAATTGGCTCTTCCTGGTGTGTGAGTGGGGCTCCGTACCACTCCAGCTGGTATTAATAGAGGTCTGGATTGATTTGGCTCTTTGCTGGTGTGTGAGAGGTGCTCAGTATCAATCCAGCTGGTATTAATAGAGGTCTGGATTGAATTGGCTCTTTCCTGGTGTTTGTGTGGGACTCGGTACAACTCTGGCTGGTATTAATAGAGGTCTGGATTGAATTGGCTCTTTTCTGGTGTGTGAATGCGGCTCAGTCCCACTCCAGCTGGTATTGGTAGGGGTCTGGATAAATTGCCTCTATTCTGGAGTTTCAGAGTGACTCAGTACCACTCCAGCTGGTATTAATAGAGGTCTGGATTGAATTGGCATTTTCCTGCTTTGTGAGTGGGACTCATTACCAATCAGCTGGTATTAATAGAGGTCTGAATTGATTTGGCTCTTTCCTGGTGTGTGAGTGGGACTTTGTATCACTCCACCGAGTATTAATAGAGGTCTGGATTGAATTGGATCTTAACTGGCGCGTGTTTGGGACTCAGCACCCCTCCAGCTGGTATTAATAGAGGTCTGGATTGAATTGGCTCTTTTCTGATGTGTGAATGCTGCTCAGTCCCACTCCAGCTGGTATTAGTAGGTGTCTGGATAAATTGCCTCTTTTCTGGAGTTTCAGAGTGACTCAGTACCACTCAAGCTGGTATTAATAGAGACCTGGATTGAATTGGCTCGTTCCCGGTTTTTGTGTGGGACTCGGTACAACTCTGGCTGGCATTAATAGAGGTCTGGATTGAATTGGCTCTTTTCTAGTGTTTCAGAATGACTCAGTACCACTTAAGCTGGTATTAATAGAGACCTGGATTGAAATGGCTCTTTGCTGGTGTGTGAATGTGACTCAGTAACACTCCAGCTGGTATTAATAGAGGTCTGGAGTGAATTGGCTCTTCCCTGGTTTGTGCGTGGGCGTTAATTCCACTCCAGTTGTTATTCATTGTGGCCTAGATTGAATTGGCTTTTTCCTGGTGTGAGTGGGGCTCTGTACCACACCAGCCGGTTTCAAGTGTGGTCTGGATTGAATTGCCTCGTTCCTGGTGTTTTAGTGTGACTCAGTACTACTCCAGCCGGTATTACTAGAGGTCTGGATTGAACTGGCTTTTTCCTGGTGTGTGAGTGGAGCTCAATGCCACTCCAGCTGGCATTAATAGAGGTCTGGAGTGAATTAACTCGTTCCTGGTGTGTGAGTGGGACTCAGTAACACTCCAGCTGGTATTAATAAAGAACAGGATTGAACTGGTTCTTTCCTGGTGTGTGAGTGTGACTCAGTACCACTCCAGCCGGTATTAATAGAGGTCTGTATTGAATTGGCTTTTTTCCTGGTATTTGAGTGGGACTCAGTACCACTCAGCTGGTATTAATAGAGGTCTGGATTGAATTGGCTCTTTCCTGGTTTGTGATTGGGGCTCTGGAACACACTATCTGGTATTAATAAATGTCTGGATTGAATTGGACCTTTCCTGGTTGTGTGATTGTGTCTCAGTACCACTCTAGCTGATATTACTAGTGGTCTGGATTGAATTGGCTCTTCCTGGTGTGTGAGTGGGGCTCCGTACCACTCCAGCTGGTATTCATAGAGGTCTGGATTGATTTGGCTCTTTGCTGGTGTGTGAGAGGGGCTCAGTACCACTCAGCTAGTATTAATAGAGGTTTGGATTGAATTGGCTCTTTCCTGGTGTTTGAGTGGGGCTCAGTACAAGTCCATCTGGTTTTAATGGAGGCCTGGATTGAACTGGTTCTTTCCTGCTGCGTGAGTGTGACTCAGTCCCACTCCAGTTGGTATTAATAGAGGTCTGGATTGAATTGGCTCTTTCCTGGTTGTGTGAGTGTGACTCATTAACACTCCAGCTGGTATGAATAGAGGTCTGGATTGAATTGGCTCTTTCCTGGTTTGTGAGTGGGAGTTAATTCCACTCCAGTTTTTATTCATCGAGGCCGAGATTGAATTGGCATTTTCCTGGTTGTGTGAGTGGGACTCATTACCACTCAGCTGGTATGAATAGAGGTCTGGATTGAATTGGCTCTTTCCTGGTTTGTGAGTGGGAGTTAATTCCACTCCAGTTTTTATTCATCGAGGCCGAGATTGAATTGGCTCTTTCCTGGTGTGTGAGTGGGACTTTGTATCACTCCACCGAGTATTGATAGAGGTCTGGATTGAATTGGCACTTTCTTGGTTTGTGAGTGGGACTCAGTACAACTTTAGCTGGTATTAATAGAGGCCTAGATTGAACTGGTTCTTTCCTGGTGTGTGAGTGTGAGCAATACCATTCCAGCTGGTATTGATAGAGGCCTAGATTGAATTGGCCTTTTTCTGGTGTGTGAGTGTGACTCAGTATCACTCCAGCTGGTATTAGTAGAGGTCTGGATAAATTGCCACTTTTCTGATGTTTCAGAGTGACTCAGTACCACTCCAGCTGGTATTAATTGTGGTCTAGATTGAATTGGCTCGTTCCTGGTGTGTGCGTCTGGTTCTGTATCACTCCAGCTGGTATTAATAGAGGTATGATTTGAATTGGCTCGTTCCGGGTGTGTGAGTGGGACTCAGTACCACTCCAGCTGTTGCTAATAGAGGTCTGGATTGAACTGGCTCTTTCATGGTGTTTGTGTGGGACTTGGTACAACTCTGGCTGGTATTAATAGAGGTCTGGATTGAATTGGCTCTTTTCTGGTGTGTGAATGCGGCTCAGTCCAGCTCCAGCTGGTATTGGTAGGGGTCTGGATAAATTGCCTCTTTTCTGGAGTTTCAGAGTGACTCAGTACCACTCCAGCTGGTATTAATAGAGGTCTGGATTGAATTGGCATTTTCCTGGTTTGTGAGTGGGACTCATTACCAATCAGCTGGTATTAATAGAGGTCTGAATTGAATTGGCTCTTTCCTGGTGTGTGAGTGGGACTTTGCATCACTCCACCGAGTATTAATAGAGGTCTGTATTGAATTGGATCTTAACGGGCGCGTGTTTGGGACTCAGCACCCCTCCAGCTGGTATTAATAGAGGTCTAGATTGAATTGGCTCTTTTCTGATGTGTGAATGCTGCTCAGTCCCACTCCAGCTGGTATTAGTAGGTGTCTGGATAAATTGCCTCTTTTCTGGAGTTTCAGAGTGACTCAGTACCACTCAAGCTGGTATTAATAGAGACCTGGATTGAATTGGCTCGTTCTCGGTTTTTGTGTGGGACTCGGTACAACTCTGGCTGGCATTAATAGAGGTCTGGATTGAATTGGCTCTTTTCTGGTGTTTCAGAGTGACTCAGTACCACTTAAGCTGGTATTAATAGAGACCTGGATTGAAATGGCTCTTTGCTGGTGTGTGAATGTGACTCAGTAACACTCCAGCTGGTATTAATAGAGGTCTGGAGTGAATTGGCTCTTCCCTGGTTTGTGCGTGGGCGTTAATTCCACTCCAGTTGTTATTCATTGTGGCCTAGATTGAATTGGCTTTTTCCTGGTGTGAGTGGGGCTCTGTACCACACCAGCCGGTTTCAAGTGTGGTCTGGATTGAATTGCCTCGTTCCTGGTGTTTTAGTGTGACTCAGTACTACTCCAGCCGGTATTACTAGAGGTCTGGATTGAACTGGCTTTTTCCTGGTGTGTGAGTGGAGCTCAATGCCACTCCAGCTGGCATTAATAGAGGTCTGGAGTGAATTAACTCGTTCCTGGTGTGTGAGTGGGACTCAGTAACACTCCAGCTGGTATTAATAAAGAACAGGATTGAACTGGTTCTTTCCTGGTGTGTGAGTGTGACTCAGTACCACTCCAGCCGGTATTAATAGAGGTCTGTATTGAATTGGCTTTTTTCCTGGTATTTGAGTGGGACTCAGTACCACTCAGCTGGTATTAATAGAGGTCTGGATTGAATTGGCTCTTTCCTGGTTTGTGATTGGGGCTCTGGAACACACTATCTGGTATTAATAAATGTCTGGATTGAATTGGACCTTTCCTGGTTGTGTGATTGTGTCTCAGTACCACTCTAGCTGATATTACTAGTGGTCTGGATTGAATTGGCTCTTCCTGGTGTGTGAGTGGGGCTCCGTACCACTCCAGCTGGTATTCATAGAGGTCTGGATTGATTTGGCTCTTTGCCGGTGTGTGAGAGGGGCTCAGTACCACTCAGCTAGTATTAATAGAGGTTTGGATTGAATTGGCTCTTTCCTGGTGTTTGAATGGGGCTCAGTACAAGTCCATCTGGTTTTAATGGAGGCCTGGATTGAACTGGTTCTTTCCTGCTGCGTGAGTGTGACTCAGTCCCACTCCAGTTGGTATTAATAGAGGTCTGGATTGAATTGGCTCTTTCCTGGTTGTGTGAGTGTGACTCATTAACACTCCAGCTGGTATGAATAGAGGTCTGGATTGAATTGGCTCTTTCCTGGTTTGTGAGTGGGAGTTAATTCCACTCCAGTTTTTATTCATCGAGGCCGAGATTGAATTGGCATTTTCCTGGTTGTGTGAGTGGGACTCATTACCACTCAGCTGGTATGAATAGAGGTCTGGATTGAATTGGCTCTTTCCTGGTTTGTGAGTGGGAGTTAATTCCACTCCAGTTTTTATTCATCGAGGCCGAGATTGAATTGGCTCTTTCCTGGTGTGTGAGTGGGACTTTGTATCACTCCACCGAGTATTAATAGAGGTCTGGATTGAATTGGCACTTTCTTGGTTTGTGAGTGGGACTCAGTACAACTTTAGCTGGTATTAATAGAGGCCTAGATTGAACTGGTTCTTTCCTGGTGTGTGAGTGTGAGCAATACCATTCCAGCTGGTATTGATAGAGGCCTAGATTGAATTGGCCTTTTTCTGGTGTGTGAGTGTGACTCAGTACCACTCCAGCTGGTATTAATTGTGGTCTAGATTGAATTGGCTCGTTCCTGGTGTGTGCGTCTGGTTCTGTATCACTCCAGCTGGTATTAATAGAGGTATGATTTGAATTGGCTCGTTCCGGGTGTGTGAGTGGGACTCAGTACCACTCCAGCCGGTATTAATAGAGGTCTGTATTGAATTGGCTCTTTCCTGGTGTGTGATTGGGGCTCTGTAACACTCCAGCTGGTATTAATAGATGTCTGGATTGAATTAGATCTTTCCTGGTTGTGTGATTGTGTCTCAGTACCACTGTAGCAGCTATTAATAGAGGTCTGAATTGAATTGGCTCTTTACTGGTGTGTGAGTGGGACTCAGTACCACTCAGCTAGTATTAATAGAGGTTTGGATTGAATTTGCTCTTTCCTGGTGTGTGGGTGGGGCTCAGTATAAATCCAGCTGGTATTAATGGAGGTCTGGATTGATTTGGCTCTTTCCTGGTGTGAGAGGTGCTCAGTATCAATCCAGCTGTTATTAATAATGGTCTGGATTGAATTGGCTCTTTCCTGGTGTTTGAGTGGAATTCAGGGAATTCAGTACCACTCCAGCTGCTATTAATAGAGGTCTGAATTGTATTGGCTCTTTGCTGATAAGTGAGTGGGGCTCAGTACCAATCCAGCTGGTACTAATAGACTCCTGGATTGAACTGGTTCTTTCCTGGTTTGTGAGTGTGACTCAGTACCACTCCAGCTGTTGCTAATAGAGGTCTGGATTGAATTGGCTCTTTCCTGGTGTGTGAGAGTGACTCAGTACCACTCCAGCTGGTATTAATAGAGGTCTGGATTGGATTGGCTCTTTCCTGGTGTGTGAGTGGGGCTCAGTGTAAATCGAGCTGGTATTAATAAATGTCTGGATCGATTTGGCTCTTTCCTTGTGTTTGAGTGGGGCTCAGAACCACCCCAGATGCTATTAATAGAGGTCTGAATTGAATTGGCTCTTTGTGGTTATGTGAGTGGGACTCAGTACCAATCCAGCTGGTACTAATAGAGGTCTGGATTGAATTGGCTCTTTCCTGCTGTGTGAGTGTGACTCAGTACCACTCCAGCTGGTATTAATATAGGTCCGGAATGAATTGGCTCTTTCCTGGTGTGTGAGTGGGGCTCAGTGCAACTCCAGCTGTTATTAATATAGGTCCGGAATGAATTGGCTCTTTCCTGGTATGTGAGTGGTGCTCAGTGCAACTCCAGCTGGTATTAATAGAGGTCTGTATTGAACTGGCTCTTTCCTGATGTGAGTGTGATTTAGTAACACTCCAGCTGCTATTAATAGAGGACTGTATTGAAAGGGCTCTTTCCTGGTGCGGGTGGGACTTTGCACCACTCCAGCTGGTAGTAACAGAGGTCTGGATTGAATTGGATCTTTCCTGATGTGTGATTGTGACTCAGTACCACGCCAGCTGGTATTACTGGAAGTCTGGATTGAATTGGCTCTTTCCTGGTTTGTGAGAGGGAGTTAATTCCACTCCAGTTGGTATTAATAGCGGTCTGTATTGAATTGGCTCTTTCCTGGTGTGTGATTAGGACTCAGTCCCACTCCAGCTGGTATGAATATAGGTCTGGATTGAATTGGCTCTTTTCTGGTGTGTGAGTGGGGCTCAGTCCCACTCCTGCTGGTATTAATAGAGGTCTGGATTGAATTGGCTCTTTCCTGGTGTGTGGGTGGGGCTCAGTATAAATCCAGCTTGAATTAATAGAGGTCTGGATTGATTTGGCTCTTTCCTGGTGTGTGAGTGAGGCTCGGTACCACTCCAGCTGCTATTAATAGAGGTCTGGATTGATTTGGCTCTTTCCTGGTGTGAGAGGTGCTCAGTATCAATCCAGCTGTTATTAATAATGGTCTGGATTGAATTGGCTCTTTCCTGGTGTTTGAGTGGAATTCAGGAAATTCAGTACCACTCCAGCTGCTATTAATAGAGGTCTGAATTGTATTGGCTCTTTGCTGATGTGTGAGTGGGGCTCAGTACCAATCCAGCTGGTACTAATAGACTCCTGGATTGAACTGGTTCTTTCCTGGTTTGTGAGTGTGACTCAGTACCACTCCAGCTGTTGCTAATAGAGGTCTGGATTGAATTGGCTCTTTCCTGGTGTGTGAGAGTGACTCAGCACCACTCCAGCTGGTATTAATAGAGGTCTGGATTGGATTGGCTCTTTCCTGGTGTGTGAGTGGGGCTCAGTGTAAATCGAGCTGGTATTAATAAATGTCTGGATCGATTTGGCTCTTTCCTTGTGTTTGAGTGGGGCTCAGAACCACCCCAGATGCTATTAATAGAGGTCTGAATTGAATTGGCTATTTGTGGGTATGTGAGTGGGACTCAGTACCAATCCAGCTGGTACTAATAGAGGTCTGGATTGAATTGGATCTTTCCTGATGTGTGATTGTGACTCAGTACCACGCCAGCTGGTATTACTGGAAGTCTGGATTGAATTGGCTCTTTCCTGGTTTGTGAGAGGGAGTTAATTCCACTCCAGTTGGTATTAATAGCGGTCTGTATTGAATTGGCTCTTTCCTGGTGTGTGATTAGGACTCAGTCCCACTCCAGCTGGTATGAATATAGGTCTGGATTGAATTGGCTCTTTTCTGGTGTGTGAGTGGGGCTCAGTCCCACTCCTGCTGGTATTAATAGAGGTCTGGATTGAATTGGCTCTTTCCTGGTGTGTGGGTGGGGCTCAGTATAAATCCAGCTTGAATTAATAGAGGTCTGGATTGATTTGGCTCTTTCCTGGTGTGTGAGTGAGGCTCGGTACCACTCCAGCTGCTATTAATAGAGGTCTGGATTGATTTGGCTCTTTCCTGGTGTGAGAGGTGCTCAGTATCAATCCAGCTGTTATTAATAATGGTCTGGATTGAATTGGCTCTTTCCTGGTGTTTGAGTGGAATTCAGGAAATTCAGTACCACTCCAGCTGCTATTAATAGAGGTCTGAATTGTATTGGCTCTTTGCTGATGTGTGAGTGGGGCTCAGTACCAATCCAGCTGGTACTAATAGACTCCTGGATTGAACTGGTTCTTTCCTGGTTTGTGAGTGTGACTCAGTACCACTCCAGCTGTTGCTAATAGAGGTCTGGATTGAATTGGCTCTTTCCTGGTGTGTGAGAGTGACTCAGCACCACTCCAGCTGGTATTAATAGAGGTCTGGATTGGATTGGCTCTTTCCTGGTGTGTGAGTGGGGCTCAGTGTAAATCGAGCTGGTATTAATAAATGTCTGGATCGATTTGGCTCTTTCCTTGTGTTTGAGTGGGGCTCAGAACCACCCCAGATGCTATTAATAGAGGTCTGAATTGAATTGGCTATTTGTGGGTATGTGAGTGGGACTCAGTACCAATCCAGCTGGTACTAATAGAGGTCTGGATTGAATTGGCTCTTTCCTGCTGTGTGAGTGTGACTCAGTACCACTCCAGCTGGTATTAATATAGGTCCGGAATGAATTGGCTCTTTCCTGGTGTGTGAGTGGGGCTCAGTGCAACTCCAGCTGTTATTAATATAGGTCCGGAATGAATTGGCTCTTTCCTGGTATGTGAGTGGTGCTCAGTGCAACTCCAGCTGGTATTAATAGAGGTCTGTATTGAACTGGCTCTTTCCTGATGTGAGTGTGATTTAGTAACACTCCAGCTGCTATTAATAGAGGACTGTATTGAAAGGGCTCTTTCCTGGTGCGGGTGGGACTTTGCACCACTCCAGCTGGTAGTAACAGAGGTCTGGATTGAATTGGATCTTTCCTGATGTGTGATTGTGACTCAGTACCACGCCAGCTGGTATTACTGGAAGTCTGGATTGAATTGGCTCTTTCCTGGTTTGTGAGAGGGAGTTAATTCCACTCCAGCTGGTATTAATATAGTTCTGTATTGAATTGGCTCTTTCCTGCTGTGTGAGTGGGACTCAGTCCCACTCAGATGGTATTAATAGAGACCTGGATTGTAATGGCTCTTTCCTGTTTTGTTTTTAGGTTTTATGTTTTAGAGATACAGCACTGAAACAGGCCCTTCGGCCCACCGAGTCTGTGCCGACCATCAACCACACATTTGTACTAATCCCACACTAGTTCGATATTCCTTACACATCCCCACTTGCCCCTATATTTCCCTACCACCTACCTATACTAGGGGCAATTGCTAATGGGCAATTTACCTATCAACCTGCAAGTCTTTGGCATGAAGGAGGAAACTGGGGAACCCGGAGGAAACCCACGCAGAGACAGGGAGAACTTGCAAACTCCACACAGGCAGTACCCAGAATTGAACCTGGGTCGCTGGAGCTGTGAGGCTGCGGTACTAACCAATGCGCCACTGTGCCGCCCCTCTGCGTTAGTGGGACTCAGTACCACTCCAGCTGGTATTATTAGAGGTCTGGATTGAATTGGATCTTTCCTCATGTGTGAGTGGGACTCAGTACCTCTCCAGCTGGTATTCATCGAGGCCTAGATTTAATTGGTTCTTTGGTGGTGTACGAGTGGGGCTCTGTACCAATCCTGCTGGTTTTAATAGAGGTCTGGATTGAATTGCTACTTTCCTGGTGTTTTAGTGGGAATCAGTACCACTCCAACCGGTATTAATAGTGGTCTGGATTGAGTTGGCTCTTTCCTGGTGTGTGAGTGGGACTTTGTACCAATCCAGCTGGTATTAGTAGAGGTCTGGATTGAATTGGATCTCTCCTGGTGTGTGAGTGGGACTCAGTACCACTCCAGCTGGTATTAATAGAGGTCTGGATTGAAATGGCTCTTTCCTGGTGTGTGAGTGGAGCCCAATCACTCTCCAGCTGGTATTAATGAATGCCTGGATTGAATTGGCTCTTTCCTGGAGTGTTCATGGGAATCAGTACCATTCCAGCTGGCATTTGTAGTGGTCTGGACTGAATTGACTCTTTCCTGATGAGTGAATGGGGCTCAGAACTACTCCAGCTGGTATTAATACCGGTCTGGATGGAATTGGCACTTCCTGATGTATGAGTGGGACTCAGTGCCACTCCAGCTGGTATTAATACCGGTCTGGATGGAATTGGCTCTTTCCAGGTGTATGAGTGCGACACAGTCCCATTCCAGCTGGTATTAAAAGAAGCCTGGATTGATTTACCTCTGACCAGTTGTGTGCGTGGGGCTCATTACCACTCCAGCTGGTATAATTAGACGTCTGGATTGAACTGGCTCTTTCCTGGTTTGTGAGTGGGACTAAGTGCATCTCCAACTGGTATTCATGTTGGTCTGGATTGAATTGGCTGTTTTCTGGTGTGTGAGTGGGTCTCAGCACCACTCCAGCTGGTATTAATAGATGCCTTGATAAAATTGGCTCTTTCCTGGTGTGTGAGTGGGAATCAGTACCACTCCAGCTGATATTAATAGAGGCCTGGATTGAATTGGCTATTCCCTGATGGGTGCGTGGGGCTCAGTATATCTCCAGCTGGTATTAATAGTGGTCTGGATTGCAACGGCTCTTTCCTGGTTTTTGATTGGGACTCGGTACCACTCCAGCTGGTATTTATAGAGGTCTGGATCTAATTGGTTCTTTCCTGGTATGTGAGTGGGACTCAGTACCTCTCCAGCTGGTATTCATAGATGCCTGGATTGAATTGGCTAATTCCTGGTGTGAGAGTGGGAGTTAATTCAACTCCAGCTGGTATTAATCGAGTTCTGGATTGAATTGGCGTTTTCCCGGTGTGTGAGCGGGTCTCAGTACAACTCCAGCTGGTGCTAATAGAGGTCTGTATTGAATTGGCTCTTTCCTGGTGTGTGAGTGGGACTCAGAAACACTTCATCTGGTATTAATAGAGGTCTGGATTGAATTGGCTCTTTCCTGGTGTGTGAGTGGGGTTAAGTACAACTCTAGCTGGTGCTAATAGAGGTCTGGATTGAATTGGCTCTTTCCTGGTATGTGATGGGACTCAGTGCCACTCCAGCTGGTATTAATAGAGGTCTGGATTGGATTGTCTATTTCCAGGTGTGTCAGTGGTGTTCAGTACCTCTGCAGCTGGTATTAATGGAGGCCTGGATTGAATTGGCTCTTTCCTGGTGAGTGAATGGGACTCAGTACCTCTCCAGCTGGTATTAATCGAGTTCTGGATTGAATTGCCGTTTTCCCGGTGTGTGAGTGGGACTCAGTACAACTCCAGCTGGTGCTAATAGAGGTCTGGATTGAATTGGCTCTTTCCTGGTGTGTGAGTGGGACTCAGTACCACTCCAGCTGGTATTAATAGAGGTCTGGATTGAATTGTCTCTTTCCTGGTGTGTCAGTGGTGTTCAGTACCTCTCCAGCTGGTATTAATGGAGGCCTGGATTGAATTGGCTCTTTCCTGGTGAGTGAGTGGGGCTCTGTACATCTCCAGCTGATATTAATAGAGGTCCAGATTGAATTGACCCTTTCCTGGTGTCTGAGAGGGAGTTAATTCCACTCCAGCTGGTATTAATGGAATTCTGGATTTAATTGGTGCTTTCCTGGTGTGTGAGTGGGGCTCAGCACCATTCCAGCTGGTATTAATTGAGACCTGGATTCAATTGTCTCTTTCCTGGTGTGTGAGTGGGGCTCAGTACCACTCCAGCTGGTATTAATAGAGGTCTGGATTGAATTGGCTCTTGCCTGGTGTGTGCGTGGGGTTCAGTACCTCTCCAGCTGGTATTAATAGAGGCCTGGATTGAATTGACACTTTCCTGGTATGTGAGTGGGGCTCAGTACCACTCCAGCTGGTATTAATAGAGGCCTGGATTGAATTGGCTCTTCCCTGGTATGTGAGTGGGGCTCAGAACCACTCCAGCTGGTATTAATAGAGGTCGAGATTGAATTGACTCTTTCCTGGTGTGTGAGTGGGGCTCAGTCCCACGCCAGCTGGTTTTCATAGTGGTCTGGATAGAATTGGCGCTTTCCTGGTGTGTGAGTGGGACTTAGTACCACTCCAGCTGGTATTAATAGAGGTCTGGGTTGAATTGGCGCTTTCCTGGTGTGTGATTGGGGCTCAGTCCCACTCCTGCTGGTATTAATAGTGGCCTGGATTTAATTGGCTCTTTCCTGTTGTGTGAGTGGGGCACAGTACCACTCCAGCTGGGAATCATGGTGGCATGAACTGAATTGGCTCTTTCGCTGTGGGTGAGTGGTGTTCAGTACCTCTCCAGCTGGTATTAATAGAGGCCTGGATTTAATTGGCTCTTTCCTGGTGCGTGAGTGGGGCTCAGTACCACTCCAGCTGGTATTAATAGAGGTCTGGTTTGCATTGCCGCTTTCCTGGTGTTTGATTGGGGCTCAGTCCCACTCCAGCTGGTATTAATAGAGGCCTGGATTGAATTGGCTCTTTCCTGGTGTGTGCATGGGACTCAGTACCACTCCAGCTGGTATTAGTAGTGGTCTGGACGGAATTGACTCTTGCCGGTGAGTGACTGGGGCTCAGAACTACTCCAGCTGGTATTAATAGAGGCCTGGATTGAATTGGCTCTTTCCTGGTGTGTGCATGGGACTCAGTACCACTCCAGCTGGTATTAGTAGTGGTCTGGACGGAATTGACTCTTGCCGGTGAGTGACTGGGGCTCAGAACTACTCCAGCTGGAATTAATAGAGGCCTGGATTGAATTGGCTGTTTCTGGTGTGTGAATGGGTCTCAGCACTACTCCAGCTGGTATTGAAAAAGGCCTGGATGGATTTGTCTCTTTCCTGGTGATTGAATGGGACTCAGTGCCACTCCAGCTGGTATTAATAGAGACCTGGATTGAATTGGCTCTATGCTGGTGTGTGAGTGGGACTCAGTGCCACCCCAGCTGGTATTAATAGAGGCCTGGATTGAATTGGCTGTTTTCTGGTGTGTGAGTGGGTCTCAGCACTACTCCAGCTGGTATTGAAAAAGGCCTGGATGGATTTGTCTCTTTCCTGGTGATTGAATGGGACTCAGTGCCACTCCAGCTGGTATTAATAGAGACCTGGATTGAATTGGCTCTATGCTGGTGTGTGAGTGGGAATCAGTACCACTCCAGCTGGTATTAATAGAGGTCTGGATTGAATTGGCTATTCCCTAATGAGTGCATGGGGCTCAGTACATCTCCAGCTGATATTAATAGTGGTCTGGATTGCATTGACTCTTTCCTGGTTTTTGAATGGGAATCGGTACCATTGCAGCTGGTATCAATAGAGGCCTGGATCAAATGGGCTCTGTCCTGGTGTGTGAGTGGGACTCAGTACCAATCCAGATGGAATTAATAGAGGCGTGGATTGAATTGGCTCTTTCCTGGGGTATGTGTGGGAGTTAATTCCACTCCAGCTGGTATTAATAGAGGCCTGGATTGAATTGGCTCTTTCATGGTGTGTGATTGGGACTCAGTACCACTCCAGTTGGTATTAATAGAGGTCTGGATTAAATTGGCTCATTCCTGGTGTGTGAGTTGGACTCTGTACCTCTCCAGGCGGTATTAATAGAGGTCTGGATTGAATTGGCTCTTTCCTGGTGTGTGAGTTGGACTCTGTACCTCTCCAGGCGGTATTAATAAGAGTTCCTGGTTGAATTGGCTTTTTCCTGGGATGTGAGTGTGGCTTTGTACCAATCCAGCCGGTATTAATCGAATTCTGGATTGAATTGGCCCTTTTCCTGGTGTGTGAGTGGGACTCGGTAGCACTCCAGATAATGTTAATGGAGGCCTGAATTGAATTGAGTCCTTCCTGGTGTGTGAGTGGGACTCAGCACCACTCCAGCTGGTTGTAATAGAGGCCTGGATTGAACTACCTCTTTCCCGGTGTGTGAGGGGGCCTCAGTCCCTCTCCAGCTGATATTAATTGAAGCTTGGATTGAATTGGTCATTCCGAGTGTGTGTGAATGGGGCTCAGAACTGCTCCAGCTGCTATTAATAGAGGTCTGGATTGAACTGGCTCTTTCCTGGTTTGTGAGTGGGACTCAGTACCACTGCAGCTGGTATTAATAGAGGTCTGGATTGAATTGGCTCTTTCCTGGTGTGTGAGTGTGACTCAGTACCACTATAGCTGGTATTACTAGTGGTCTGGATTGAATTGGCTCTTCCTGGTGTGTGAGTGGGGCTCCGTACCACTCCAGCTGGTATTAATAGAGGTCTGGATTGATTTGGCTCTTTGCTGGTGTGTGAGAGGTGCTCAGTATCAATCCAGCTGGTATTAATAGAGGTCTGGATTGAATTGGCTCTTTCCTGGTGTTTGTGTGGGACTCGGTACAACTCTGGCTGGTATTAATAGAGGTCTGGATTGAATTGGCTCTTTTCTGGTGTGTGAATGCGGCACAGTCCCACTCCAGCTGGTATTGGTAGGGGTCTGGATAAATTGCCTCTTTTCTGGAGTTTCAGAGTGACTCAGTACCACTCCAGCTGGTATTAATAGAGGTCTGGATTGAATTGGCATTTTCCTGGTTTGTGAGTGGGACTCATGACCAATCAGCTGGTATTAATAGAGGTCTGAATTGAATTGGCTCTTTCCTGGTGTGTGAGTGGGACTTTGTATCACTCCACCGAGTATTAATAGAGGTCTGGATTGAATTGGATCTTAAATGGCGCGTGTTTGGGACTCAGCACCCCTCCAGCTGGTATTAATAGAGGTCTGGATTGAATTGGCTCTTTTCTGATGTGTGAATGCTGCTCAGTCCCACTCCAGCTGGTATTAGTAGGTGTCTGGATAAATTGCCTCTTTTCTGGAGTTTCAGAGTGACTCAGTACCACTCAAGCTGGTATTAATAGAGACGTGGATTGAATTGACTCGTTCCCGGTTTTTGTGTGGGACTCGGTACAACTCTGGCTGGCATTAATAGAGGTCTGGATTGAATTGGCTCTTTTCTGGTGTTTCAGAGTGACTCAGTACCACTTAAGCTGGTATTAATAGAGACCTGGATTGAAATGGCTCTTTGCTGGTGTGTGAATGTGACTCAGTAACACTCCAGCTGGTATTAATAGAGGTCTGGAGTGAATTGGCTCTTCCCTGGTTTGTGCGTGGGCGTTAATTCCACTCCAGTTGTTATTCATAGTGGCCTAGATTGAATTGGCTTTTTCCTGGTGTGAGTGGGGCTCTGGACCACACCAGCCGGTTTCAAGTGTGGTCTGGATTGAATTGCCTCGTTCCTGGTGTTTTAGTGTGACTCAGTACCACTCCAGCCGGTATTACTAGAGGTCTGGATTGAACTGGCTTTTTCCTGGTGTGTGAGTGGAGCTCAATGCCACTCCAGCTGGCATTAATAGAGGTCTGGAGTGAATTAACTCGTTCCTGGTGTGTGAGTGGGACTCAGTAACACTCCAGCTGGTATTAATAAAGAACAGGATTGAACTGGTTCTTTCCTGGTGTGTGAGTGTGACTCAGTACCACTCCAGCCGGTATTAATAGAGGTCTGTATTGAATTGGCTTTTTTCCTGGTATTTGAGTGGGACTCAGTACCACTCAGCTGGTATTAATAGAGGTCTGGATTGAATTGGCTCTTTCCTGGTTTGTGATTGGGGCTCTGGAACACACTATCTGTTATTAATAAATGTCTGGATTGAATTGGACCTTTCCTGGTTGTGTGATTGTGTCTCAGTACCACTCTAGCTGATATTACTAGTGGTCTGGATTGAATTGGCTCTTTCTGGTGTGTGAGTGGGGCTCCGTACCACTACAGCTGGTATTCATAGAGGTCTGGATTGATTTGGCTCTTTGCTGGTGTGTGAGAGGGGCTCAGTACCACTCAGCTAGTATTAATAGAGGTTTGGATTGAATTGGCTCTTTCCTGGTGTTTGAATGGGGCTCAGTACAAGTCCATCTGGTTTTAATGGAGGCCTGGATTGAACTGGTTCTTTCCTGCTGCGTGAGTGTGACTCAGTCCCACTCCAGTTGGTACTAATAGAGGTCTGGATTGAATTGGCTCTTTCCTGGTTGTGTGAGTGTGACTCATTAACACTCCAGCTGGTATGAATAGAGGTCTGGATTGAATTGGCTCTTTCCTGGTTTGTGAGTGGGAGTTAATTCCACTCCAGTTTTTATTCATCGAGGCCGAGATTGAATTGGCTCTTTCCTGGTGTGTGAGTGGGACTTTGTATCACTCCACCGAGTATTAATAGAGGTCTGGATTGAATTGGCACTTTCTTGGTTTGTGAGTGGGACTCAGTACAACTTTAGCTGGTATTAATAGAGGCCTAGATTGAACTGGTTCTTTCCTGGTGTGTGAGTGTGAGCAATACCATTCCAGCTGGTATTGATAGAGGCCTAGATTGAATTGGCCTTTTTCTGGTGTGTAAGTGTGACTCAGTATCACTCCAGCTGGTATTAGTAGAGGTCTGGATAAATTGCCTCTTTTCTGGTGTTTCAGAGTGACTCAGTACCACTCCAGCTGGTATTAATTGTGGTCTAGATTGAATTGGCTCGTTCCTGGTGTGTGCGTCTGGTTCTGTATCACTCCAGCTGGTATTAATAGAGGTATGATTTGAATTGGCTCGTTCCGGGTGTGTGAGTGGGACTCAGTACCACTCCAGCTGTTGCTAATAGAGGTCTGGATTGAACTGGCTCTTTCATGGTGTTTGTGTGGGACTTGGTACAACTCTGGCTGGTATTAATAGAGGTCTGGATTGAATTGGCTCTTTTCTGGTGTGTGAATGGGGCTCAGTCCCACTCCAGCTGGTATTAGTAGAGGTCTGGATAAATTGCCTCTTTTCTGGTGTTTCAGAGTGACTCAGTACCACTCCAGCTGGTATTAATAGAGGTCTGGATTGAATTGGCTCTTCCCTGGTTTGTGCGTGGGAGTTAATTCCACTCCAGTTGTTATTCATAGTGGCCGAGATTGAATTGGCTTTTTCCTGGTGTGAGTGGGGCTCTGTACCTCACCAGCCGGTTTCAAGTGTGGTCTGGATTGAATTGCCTCGTTCCTGGTGTTTTAGTGTGACTCAGTACCACTCCAGCCGGTATTACTAGAGGTCTGGATTGAACTGGCTCTTTCCTGGTGTGTGAGTGGAGCTCAATTCCACTCCAGCTGGCATGAATAGAGGTGTGGAGTGAATTAACTCGTTCCTGGTGTGTGAGTGTGACTCAGTACCACTCCAGCCGGTATTAATAGAGGTCTGTATTGAATTGGCTCTTTCCTGGTGTGTGATTGGGGCTCTGTAACACTCCAGCTGGTATTAATAGATGTCTGGATTGAATTAGATCTTTCCTGGTTGTGTGATTGTGTCTCAGTACCA
Source organism: Heterodontus francisci (assembly GCF_036365525.1). Taxonomy (NCBI): domain Eukaryota; kingdom Metazoa; phylum Chordata; class Chondrichthyes; order Heterodontiformes; family Heterodontidae; genus Heterodontus; species Heterodontus francisci. The sequence continues at coordinate 4,680,123 of NW_027140677.1, forward strand.
CTGTAGCAGCTATTAATAGAGGTCTGAATTGAATTGGCTCTTTACTGGTGTGTGAGTGGGACTCAGTACCACTCAGCTAGTATTAATAGAGGTTTGGATTGAATTTGCTCTTTCCTGGTGTTTGAGTGGGGCTCAGTACAAGTCCATCTGGTATTAATAGAGGCCTGGATTGAACTGGTTCTTTCCTGCTGCGTGAGTGGGACTCAGTAACACTCCAGCTGGTATTAATAGAGGTCTGGATTGAATTGGCTCTTTCCTGGTGTGTCAATGTGATTCAGTACCACTCCAGCTGGTATTAATAGAGGTCTGGATTGAATTGGCTCTTTCCTGGTGTGTGAGTGGGACTTTGTACCACTCCAGCTGGTAGTAATAGAGGTCTGGATTGAATTGGATCTTTCCTGGTGTGTGAGTGGGACTCAGTACCACTCCAGCTGGTATTAATAGAGGTCTGGATTGAATTGGCTCTTTCCTTGTGTGTGAGTGGGGCTCAGTACCTCTCCAGCTGGTATTAATAGAGGCCTGGATTGAACTGGTCCTTCCTGGTGCGTGAGTGTGACTCAGTACCACTCTAACTGGTATTAATAGATGACTGGATTGAATTGGCTCATTCCAGGTGTGTGAGTGGTATTTAATTCCTCTCCAGCTCGTATAAATAGATGCTTTGATTGAATGGGCTCTTTCCTGGTATGTGAGTGGGAATCAGTACCGCTCCAGCTGGTATTAATAGAGGCCTGGAATGAAATGGCTCTTTACTGGTGAGTGAGTGGGTCTCAGCACCACTCCAGCTGGTATTAATAGATGCCTTGATAGAATGGGCTCTTTTTTGGTATGTGAGTGGGAATCAGTACCACTCCAGCTGGTATTATGGAGGCCTGGATTGAATTGGCTCTTTCCTGGTGAGTGAGTGGGACTCAATGCCACTCCAGCTGGTATTAATAGAGGCCTGGATTGAATTGGCTCTTTCCTGGTGTGTGAGTGGGACTCTGTACCACTCCAGCTGGTATTAATATAGGTCTTGAGTGAATTGGCTCTTCCCTGGTGAGTGAGTGGGACTCAGTCCCACTCCAGCTGTTATTAATAGAGGTCGAGATTTAATTGGCTCTTTACTGGTATGTGAGTGGGGCACAGTCGTACTCCAGCTGGTATTAATAGAGGTCTGGATTGATTTGGCTCTTTCCTGGTGTGTGAGTGGGGCTAAGTCCCAATCCAGCAGGTTATCATAGTGGTCTGGATTGAATTGGCTCTTTCCTGGTTCGTAAGTGGGGCTCAGTACCACTCCAGCTGGTATTAATAGAGGGCTGGAATGAAATGGCTCTTTACTGGTGAGTGAGTGGGGCTCAGTACTACTCCAGCTGGTATTAATAGAGGCCTGGAATGAAATGGCTCTTTCCTGGGGTGTGAGTGGGACTCCGTCCCTCTCTATCTGGTATTAATAGATGTCTGGATTGAATTGGCTCATTCCAGGTGTGTGAGTGGTATTTAATTCCTCTCCAGCTAGTATAAATAGATGCTTTGATTGAATGGGCTCTTTCCTGGTGTGTGAGTGGGAATCAGTACCGCTCCAGCTGGTATTAATAGAGGCCTGGAATGAAATGGCTCTTTACTGGTGAGTGAGTGGGGCTCAGTACTACTCCAGCTGGTATTAATGGATGTTTGGATTGAATTGTCTCTTTCCTGGTGTGTGCGTGGGACTCCGTCCCACTCTATCTGGCATTAATTGAAGCCTGGTTTGAATTAGCTCGTTCCAGGTGTGCGGGTGGGATTTAATTCCACTCCAGCTGGTATTAGTAGAGGCCTGGATTGAATTGGCTCTTTCTTGGTGTGTTAGAGGGACTCAGTACCACTCCAGCTGGTATTAGTAGAGGCCTGGATTGAATTGGCTCTTTCCTGGTGTGTGAGAGGGACTCAGTACCACTCCAGCTGGTATTCATACAGGCCTGGATTGAATTGTGTCTTTCCTGGTGTGTGAGAGGTGCTCGCTTGCACTGCAGCCTGTATTGCTAAAGGCCTGGATTGAATTGGCTCATTCCAGGTGTGCGGGTGGGATTTAATTCCACTCCAGCTGGTATTGATAGATGCATTGATAGAATGGGATCTTTCCTGGTGTGTGAGAGGGACTCAGTACAACTCCAGCTGGTATTAATAGAGGTCTGTATTGAATTGTCTCTTCACTGGTGAGTGAGTGGGACTCAGTGCCACTCCAGCTGGTATTAATAGAGACCTGGATTGAAATGGCTCTATGCTGGTATGTGAGTGTGACTCAGTACCACTCCAGCTGCTATTAATAGAGGCCTGGATTGAATTGGCTCTTTCATGGTGTGTGATTGGGACTCAGTACCACTCCAGTTGGTATTAACAGAGGTCTGGATTGAGTTGGCTCTTTCCTAGTGTGTGAGTGGGGCTCTGTACCTCTCCAGGCGGTATTAATAGAGGTCTGGATTGAATTGGCTCTTTCCTGGTGTGTGAGTGGGACTCTGTACCTCTCCAGGCGGTATTAATAAGAGTTCCTGGTTGAATTGGCTTTTTCCTGGTATGTGAGTGTGGCTTTGTACCAATCCAGCCGGTATTAATAGAGGTCTAGTTTGAATTGGCCCTTTTCCTGGTGTGTGAGTGGGACTCAGTAGCAATCCAGCTTCTGTTAATAGAGGCCTGGATTGAATTGAATCTTTCCTGGTGTGTGAGTGGGACTCAGCACCACTCCAGCTGGTTGTAATAGAGGCCTGGATTAAGCTACCTCTTTTCCGGTGTGTGAGGGGGCCTCAGTCCCTCTCCAGCTGATATTAATTGAAGCCTGTATTGAATTGGTCATTCCGAGTGTGTGTGAATGGGGCTCAGAACTACTCCAGCTGCTATTAATAGAGGTCTGGATTGAACTGGCTATTTCCTGGTGTGTGAGTGGGAATCAGCACCACTTCAGCTGGTATTAATAGAGGTCTGAATTGAATTGGCTCTTTCCTGGTGTGTGAGTGAGACTCAGTGCCAGTCCAGCTGGTATTCATCGAGGTCTGGATTGACTTATCTCTTTCCTCGTGTGTGAGTGGGGCTCAGAACCACTCCAGCTGGTATTAATAGTGGTCTGGATTGAATTGGCTCTTTATTGGTGTGTGACTGGGGCTCAGTAGCAATCCAGCTGGTATTAATCGAGATCTGGATTTTATTGTCTCTTTCCTGGTGTGTGAGTGGGAATCAGCACCACTCCAGCTGGTATTAAGAGAAGCCTGGAATGAATTCACTCTTTCTGTTGCGTACATCGGGCTCGGTTCCACTCCAATAGAGGCCGGGATTGAATTGGCTCTTCCCTGGTGTGTGAGTGCGACTCAGTACCACTCCAGCTGGTATTAATATCGGTGTGGATTGAATTGGCTCTTCCCTGATGTGTGAATGCGGCTCAGTACATCTCCAGCTGGTATTAATAGAGGTATGGATTGATTTGTCTCTTTCCTGGTGTGTGAGTGTGGCTCAGTACCACTCCAGCTGGTATTAATAGAGGTCTAGATTGAATTGGCTATTTCCTACTGTGTGAGTGGGACTCAGTCGCACTCCAGCTGGTGTTAATATTGGCCCGGATTCAAATGCCTCTTTCCTGGTGTGTGACTGGGGCTCAGTACCACTCCAGCTGGTATTAATCGAGATCTGGATTGTATTGTCTCTTTCCTGGTGTGTGAGTGGGAATCAGCACCACTCCAGCTGGTATTAAGAGAAGCCTGGAATGAATTCACTCTTTCTGTTGCGTGCATAGGGCTCGGTTCCACTCCGATAGAGGCCTGGATTGAATTGGCTCTTCCCTGGTGTGTGAGTGCGACTCAGTACCAATCCAGCTGGTATTAATATCGGTGTGGATTGAATTGGCTCTTCCCTGATGTGTGAATGCGGCTCAGTACATCTCCAGCTGGTATTAATAGAGGTATGGATTGATTTGTCTCTTTCCTGGTGTGTGAGTGTGGCTCAGTACCACTCCAGCTGGTATTAATAGAGGTCTAGATTGAATTGGCTCTTTCCTACTGTGTGAGTGGGACTCAGTAGCATTCCAGCTGGTATTAATATTGGCCCGTATTCAAATGCCTCTTTCCTGGGGTGTGAGTGGGACTCAGTACCACTCCAGCTGGTTTTAACAAAGGGCACTTCGAACTGTTATGATATGCACTGTGGTCTGTTTGATGGCACCTGCACTGCGGCCATTTTAAGCGGCATGCACTGTGGCCATTTTAAATGCCATTCCATGATGCTGTTCGTTGTCACCTGCACTGCGGCCATTTTAAACGACATATGCTGTGGCCATTTTAAATGATATGTTCTGTTGTCTCTTTGATGTCACCTGCACTGCGGCGATTTTAAACGAAATGTGCTGCGTCCATTTTAAATGATAAGCACTGTGGTCTGTTTGAATTGTGAGCAATGCACGGGGATCATTGTCAATCTGTCCAGGGCAGTGAATATAACAGGTTATAAAAGGAAATAAAGGATAATAAATCACAGACAATAATAAATGATTATAACGATTTACAAAGCGTGAGGTTATAAAAGTCAGAAAATGTTTATGAAGTATTATCAATAATTATCAGGATTCTTTTTATTAGGAAGATTATAAAAGAGTTAGAAAGATTCAGACACCGCCTCCACTCCCCGACACCCTGGAAACAGACCCCGCCCCCACTCCCCGTCACCCTGGTATCAGACCCCGCCTCACTCCCCGTCACCCTGGAAACTGATCCTGCCCCCACCTCCCGTCACCCTGGTAACAGACCCCGCCTCCACTCACCGTCACCCTGGTAACAGACCCCGCCCCTACTCCCTATCACCTGGTAACAGACCCGCCCCCACTCCCCATCACTCTGGTATCAGACCACGCACGCACACCTCGTCACCTTGTATCAGACCCCGCCCCCAATCCCCATCACCCTGGTATCAGACCCCGCCCCCACACCCCATCACCTGGCATCAGACTCTGCCCGAACTCCCCAACACCCTGGAAACATGCCCCGCCTCTTCTCCCCGTCACCCTGGAAACAGATCCCGCCTCTTCTCCCCGTCACCCTGGTATCAGACCCCGCCCGCACTCCCCATCACCCTGGAAACAGACCCCACCCCCACTCCCTGTCACCCTGGTATCAGACCCCGCCCCTACTCCTTGTCACCCTGGAGACTGACCCCGCCCCCACTCCCCGTCACCTGGCATCAGACTCTGCCCAAACTCCCCATCACCCTGGAAACATGCCCCGCCACTTCTCCCCGTCACCCTGGAAATAGATCCCGCTTCTTCTCCCCGTCACCCTGGTATCAGACCCCGCCCGCACTCCCCATCACCCTGGAAACAGAACCCACCCCCACTCCCTGTCACCCTGGTATCAGACCCCGCCCCTACTCCTTGTCACCCTGGAGACTGACCCCGCCCCTACTCCCCGTCAACCTGAAACCAGACCCCGCCCCGACTCCCCGTCACCCTGGAAACAGACCCCGCCTCCACTCCCCGTCACCCTGGAAACAGACCCCGCCCCCCCACTCTTCGGTCACCCCGTAATAGGCCCGGCATCTGCTCTGACTCCATGGTGAAAGACTCCACCCCCGCTCTGTCTCCGTGGTGACAGGCCCTGCCCCCGTTCTCTCACCATGTTGACAGACCCCGCCCCCGCTCTGCGTCACCATGGAAACTGGCTCCGCTGCCAATTTCCGTCACACTGGTAACTGGTACCGCCCCATCCATCACCGTGCAAACAGACCCCGCCCCCACTCCTCGTCACCCAGGAAACAGACTCCGCCTCCAATCCCCGTCACCCAGGAAACAGACTCCGCCCCCACACCCCATCACCCTGGTATCAGACACCGCCCCCACTCCCCATCATCCTGGAAACAGATCGCGCCCACACCTCCCGTCACCCTGGAAACAGGCCCCGCCCCACTCCCTGTTACCCTGGTATCAGACCCCGCCCCCATTCCTCGTCACCCAGGAAACAGGCCCTGCCTCCACTCCCTGTCACCCAGGAAACAGACCCCGCCCCCACTCCCCGTCACCCTAAAATCTGACCCCGCCCCACTCCCGGTCACCCTGGAAACAGATCCCGCCCCCACCTCCCGTCACCCTGGTAACAGACCCCGCCCCCACCTCCCGTCACCCTGGTAACAGACCCCGCCCCCACTCCCCGTTATCCGGATAACAGACCCCACACACACTCCCCGTCACCCTGGAAACAGAACCCTCCCCCACTCCCCGTCACCCTGGAAACAGATCCACCCCCCAATCCCCATCACCCCGGAATAGGCCCCGCCCCCGCTCTGTCACCGTGTGACAGGCCCCGTCCCCTCTCTGTCTCCATGATGACAGACCACTCCACAGCTTTATCACCCTGGAAACTGGCCCCGTCCCCACTTCCGGTCTCCCTGGAAACAGACCCCGCCTTCGCACTCACTGCATTGTGACAGTCCCCGCCCCCGCTCTGTCTCCACGGTGACAGGCCCCGCCCCACTCTGTCTCATTGTTAAAGGCCCCTCCCCACGCTCTGTCTCCATGATGGCAGGCCACGTCCACTCTCTGTCTCCGAGGTGAGGCCACGCCCCCGCACTGCGTCAGCCTTGAAACATGCCCCGCTGCCAAATTCTGTCACCCTGGAAACAGACCCCGCCCCCACTCCCCATCAACCTGGAAACAGACCCCGACCCCACTCCGCGTCCTGAAATGAGACCCCACTCCCACTCACCGACACCCTGGAAACAGACCCCGGCCCCACCATCCGTCACCCTGGAAACAGACCCCGCCCCCATTCCTCATCACCCAGGAAACAGACCCAGCCCCCACTCCCCCTCACCCTGCTATCAGACCCCGCCCCCACTCCCCGCCACCCTGGCAACAGACCCCGTCCGTCACCCGAGTATCACACCCCGCCTCCACTCCCCGTCACCCTGGTATCAGACTCCGCCCCCACTCCCCGTCACCCTGGAAACAGACCCCGTCCGTCACCCGAGTATCACACCCCGCCTCCACTCCCCGTCACCCTGGTATCAGACTCCGCCCCCACTCCCCGTCACCCTGGAAACTGACCCCGCCTCCACTCCCCATCATGCAGGGATCTGACACCGCCCCCACTCCCTGTCAACTGGCATCAGACCTCGCCCCCACTCCCCGTCACCCTGGAAACAGACCACGCCTGCACTCTTCATCACCCTGGTATCAGACCCCGACCCAATCCCCGTCACCTGACATCAGACCCCGCCCCCACTCCCCATCACCCTGGAAACAGACCCTCCCACCTCCCGTCACCTTGGTATCAGACCCCGGCCCCACTCACCGTCACCTGGTAACAGACACCGCCCCCACTCCCCGTCACCCTGAAAACTGACCCCGCCCCCACTCCCCGTCACCCTGGAAACTGACCCCGCCCCCACTCCCCGTCACCCAGGAAACAGACCCCTCACCCCCACTCACTGTCACCCTGGTAACAGACCCCGCCCACACTCCCCGTCACCCTGAAAACTGACCCCGCCCCCACTCCCCGTCACCCTGGAAACTGACCCCGCCCCCACTCCCCGTCACCCTGGAAACAGACCCCTCACCCCCACTCCCCGTCACCCTGGAAACAGACCCCCCACCCCCACTCCCTGTCACCCTGTTAACTGACCCTGCCCCCACACCCCGTCACCCTGGAAACAGACCCCATACCCCACTCCTACGTCACCCCGGAATTGGCCCCGCCACCACTCTGCCTCCGTGGTGACAGGCCCCGCCCCCGCTCTGTCTCCGTGGTGACAGTCCACGCACCCGCTTTGTCTCCGTCGTGACAATCTCCGCCGTCGCTCTGTCTCCATGGTGACAGACCCCGCCCCCGCTCTGTCTCCGTGGTGACAGGCCCCGCCCCCATTCTCCCTCCATGTTGACAGACCCCGCCCCCGCTCTGCGTCACCCTGGAAAAAGCCTCCATCGCCAAATTCCGTCACACAGGGAACTGGTCCCGCCCCCACTCCGTCACACTGCAAACAGACCCCGCCCCCACTCCACTGTCACCTTGGTATCAGACCCCGCCCCCACTCCCCGTCACCCTGGAAACAGACCACGCCCCCACTCCGTCAACCTGCAAACAGACCCCGCCCCCACCCAACTGTCACCCTGGATCAGAGTCCGCACCCACTTCTCTGTCACCCTGGAAACAGACACCGCCCCCACTCCGTCAACCTGCAAACAGACCCCGTCCCCACTCCACTATCAACCTGGATCAGACTCGGCCCCCACTTCTCCATCACCCTGGAAACAGTCCCCGCCCCCACTCCACTGTCACCTGGATCAGACTCCGCCCCCACTTCTCCGTCACCCTGGATCAGACTCCGTCTCCACTCCATCACCCTGGAAAGAGACCCCGCCCTCTCAGTCACTCCATGGTGACAGGCCTCGCCCACGCTCTGTCTCCATGGTGACAGACCCCGCTCTGTCTCCGTGGTGACAGGCCGCGCCCCCGCTCAGTCTCCATGATGACAGACCGCGATCCCCTCTGCGTCAACCTGGAAACAGGCTCCGCCGCCACATTCAGTCACTCTGGAAACAGACCCCGCCCTCGCAGTCTCTCCATGGTGACAGGCCCCGCCCCCGCTCTGTCTCCAGTGTGACAGACCCCGCCCCCGCTCTATCTCCATGGTAATAGGCCGCGCGCCAACACTTTCTCCGTGGTGACATGTCCCGCCCCCGCTCCGCCTCCGTGGTGACAGGCCCCGCCCCCGCTCTGCCCCCGTGGTGACAGGACCTTCCTCCGCTCTGTCTCCATGGTGACAGGCCCCGCCCCCACACTGTCTCCATGGTGACATGCCCCGCCCCTCTCTGTCTCTATGGTGACAGTCCCCGCCCCCGCTCTGTCTCCGAGGTGGCAGGCCCCGCCCCCGCACTGTCTCCATGGTGACAGTCCCCGCCCCCGCTCTGTCTCCATGGTGACAGGCCCCTTCCCCTCCTCTGATCATTGAATGAATTTAACAATTGTAGTAAAGGGATATTTCAGCACATTCTTCACCTGCTCTCTGAACTGAGTCTGGGTCACGGCGCATATCGCAGTGTTTGTGGAGCAGCTCAGGAGCTGCAGCATGAAGGACAATTCCATCACAAATAGAGGGAGTTCAGCATCCTTATTACCCATCCAGGACATCCGGTACGATATCGAATACACCATTAACAGTGCCCAGAACAGGATGAAATTCCCCGAGATAACTAACAGTAAAATGATGGATTTCCTTCGACTCTCCATCTCGGGGTCTCTGTGACTCTCCCCACTGCTGTGAGCCCGGAGTCTCCTGCGTACTCTGCAGCTCACGAAAATGTGTCTGACGGTGAGAGCGTTGAGCAGCAGAATCAGCACAAATGGGATGCCCGGGGTTAGAATGTTGTAGAAGAACTCGATTGATCCCCAGACACGGGAATGATAAACTTCCAATGTTACAATACAAAACCAGGGGAGGTTCCCCAGCAAATACCTATCTGTGAACATAAAATACCAGGTGATGTTCTTTAAACAGCTCAGCACAGTCACTGTTCCCACAACCATAGCCGATGTTTTCTCACTGCAATATTTACTTTTCAGCTTCTGACAACAAATGGCCACAAATCGATCAAAGGTGAAAGTGATGGTGAACCAGACAGAACAGTCTGTGACTGTGTAAAGCAGGACGGCGTGGATATTACACAAGGGGATGGAATACAGGAACAGAAACTGTTCATAATAAAGAATGGGAATCTGTCTCAATATCAAGTCCAGGATAATGACCAGTAGATCCGCCGCTGACATGGCCACCAGGTACCGAGTGACACATTTGGAGAGACCGCACTTCCCCCGAGATAGGATCACAATGGTCAGCAAGTTAACTGTGAGGAAGGGAAATAAACAGAGAAATTAGACATCAGACTGGAGCAAAGTTACCAGTTTGATTGAGGACTGATTGAGATTTATAAATGTGTTCCTGTATCCAGTGACGTATTAAACTGATTGGACCTGAATGAACAAATGGGAAGATATGTGATACAGTGGAAGACAGGAGAGATTAAATATTAAAAGGATGATATTGAAATTGTTAAACTGAACGTTGATCATAATCCTCCCCCTCCCTCCTTTCTCCATCTGGTTTAAAAACTGTTCCCTCTCTAATCTCTCCCAGATCTGATGAAGGGTCACCGACCTGAAACATTCAACCCTGTTTCTCTCTCAAATAGTCCAGCCAGAACTGCTGAAAATTTCCAGCAATTTCTTTTCTTATTTCCTCTTTCTAGCATCTGCAGTACTGTGGTGTTTTATAGAGAGTTAAATGTTGAAATGACTGAGAGAATCTGTCTGAATGCCTGTGGTGTGACCTGTGTGTATGTGTGTGTATATATGCCATGCTAACTGATGGGGTTCTGACCTGTGTGTATGTATGTGTGTTTGTGTGTGTCTGTGGGTGTCAGAGAGAGAGAGAACGAGAGAGAGTGTGTGTGTGTGTGAGAGAGAGAGAGTGTGTGTGTGTCTGAGGGCCAGGGCTGCGGTGTGTGCGAGTGTGTCTCAGGGCCTGGGTGCGGTGTGCGTGTGTGTGTGTGTGTGTGTGTGTGTGAGGGCCTGGGCTGTGGTGTGTGTGTGTGTTTGTGTGTCTCAGGGCCTGGGCTGTGGTGTGTGTGTGTGTGTGTGTGTGTGTGTCTCAGGGCCTGGGCGGTGGTGTGTGTGTGTATGTGTGTGTGTGTCTCAGGGCCTGGGCTGTGGTGGGTGTGTGTGTGTGTGTGTGTGCGTGTGTGTCTTCCTCAGGTCCTGGGCTGTGGTGTTTGTGTGTGTTTGTGTGTGTGTGTTTGTGTGTGTGTGTTTGTGTGTGTGTGTTTGTGTGTGTGTGTGTGTGTTTGTGTGTGTGTGTGTGTGTCTCAGGGCCTGGGCTGTGGTGTTTGTGTGTGTGTGTGTGTGTGTGTGTGTCTCAGGGCCTGGGCTGTGGTGTGACTGTGAGTGTGTGTGTGTGTGTGCCTCAGGGCCTGGGCAGTGGTGTGCTTGTGTGTGTGTGTGTGTCATTGTGTATGTGTCTCAGGGCCTGGGCAGTGGTGTGTGTGTGTGTGTGCGTGTGACTCCAGGCCTGGGCTGTGGTGTGTGTGTGTGTGCCTCAGGTCCTGGGCGGTGGTATGTGTGCGTGTGTGTGTCTCAGGGCCTGTGCTTTGGTGTGTGTGTGTGTGTGTGAGCTTGCGTGTCTCAGTGCCTGGGCTGCGTTGTGTGTGTGTATTATTCACATATAAGCAGCAAGAGGGTAACTAGAGAAAGGATTGGCCCACTCAAGGACAAAGGAGGAAAGTTATGCGTGGAGTCAGATAAAATGGGTGAGATTCTAAATGAATACTTTGCATCGGTATTCACCGATGAGAGGAACATGACGGATGTTGAGGTTAGTGACAGATGTTTGATTACTCTATGTCAAGTCGGCAAAAGGAGGGAGGAAGTGTTGGGTATTATTAAAGGCATTAAGGTGGACAAGGTCCCAGTTCCGGATCGGATCTATCCCAGGTGACTGTGGGAAGCGAGAGAGAAAATAGCTGGGGCCACAACAGATATCTTTGCAACATCCTTAAACACGGGTGAGGTCCCGGAGGACTGGAGAATTGCTAATGTTGTCCCCTTGTTTAAGAAGCGTAGCAGGGATAATCCAGGTAATTATAGACCGGTGAGCCTGACGTCAGTGGTAGGGAAGCTGCTGGAGAAGATACTGAGGGATAGGATCTAATCCCATTTGGAAGAAAATGGGCTTATCAGTGATAGGCAACATGGTTTTGTGCAGGGAAGGTCATGTCTTACCAACTTAATAGAATTCTTTCAGGAAGTGACAAAGTTGATTGATGAGGGAAGGGCTGTAGATGTCATACACATGGACTTCAGTAAAGTGTTTGATAAGGTTCCCCATGGCAGGCTGATGGAGAAAGTGAAGGCGCATGGGGTCCAAGGTGTACTAGCTAGATGGATAAAGAACTGGCTGGGCAACAGGAGACAGAGAGTAGCAGTGGAAGGCAGTTTCTCAAAATGGAGACGTGTGACCAGTGGTGTTCCACAGGGATCCATGCTGGGACCACTGTTGTTTGTGATATACATTAATGATTTGGAGGAAAGTATAGGTGGTCTGATTAGCAAGTTTGCAGACGACACTAAGATTGGTGGAGTAGCAGATAGTGAAGGGGACTGTCGGAGAATACAGCAGAATATAGATAGACTGGAGAGTTGGGCAGAGAAATGGCAGATGGAGTTCAATCAGGGCAAATGCGAGGTGATGCATTTTGGAAGATCCAAATCAAGAGTGAATTATACAGTAAATAGAAAAGTCCTGGGGAAAATTGATGTATAGAGAGATTTGGGTGTTCAGGTCCATTGTTCCCTGAAGGTGGCAACGCAGGTCAATAGAGTGGTCAAGAAGGCATACGGCATGCTTTCCTTCATCGGACGGGGTATTGAGTACAAGAGTTGGCATGTCATGTTACAGTTGTATAGGACTTTGGTTCGGCCACATTTGGAATACTGCGTACAGTTCTGGTCGCCACATTACCAAAAGGATGTGGATGCTTTGGAGAGGGTGCAGAGGAGGTTCACCAGGATGTTGCCTGGTATGGAGGGCGCTAGCTATGAAGAGAGGTTGAGTAGATTAGGATTATTTTCATTAGGAAGACGGAGGTAGAGGGTGGAACTGATTGAGGTGTACAAAATCATGAGAGGTATAGACAGGGTGGATAGGAAGAAGCTTTTTTCCCAGAGTGGGGGGATTCAATTACAAGGGGGCACAAGTTCAAAGTGAAAGGGGAAAAGTTTAGGGGGGATATGCGGGGAAAAGTTTAGGGGGGATATGCGTGGATAGTTCTTTACGCAGAGGGTGGTGGGTGCCAGGAACGCATTGCCAGTGGAGGTGGTAGACGCGGACACGATAGCGTCTTTTAAGATGTATCTGGACAGATACATGAATGGGCAGGAAGTAAAGAGATACAGACCCTTAGAAAATAGGCGACAGGTTTAGATAGAGGATTTGGATCGGGGTAGGCTTGGAGGGCCGAAGGGCCTGTTCCTGTGCTGTAATTTTCTTTGTTCTTTGTTCTCTTTGTTCTTTGTATGTGAGTGTGTTTCAGGGCCTGGGCTGTGGAGTGTGTGTGTGTGTGTGTGTGTGTGTGTGTGTGTGTGTGTGTGTGTATCTCAGGGCCTGGGCTGTGATTTTTGTGTGTGTGTGTCTCGGGGCCTGGTCTATGGTGTGTTTTTGCATGTTTGTGTGTGTGTGTGTGTGTGAGTGCCTGGGCTGTGGTCTGTGTGTGTCTCTCAGGGCCTGGGCTGTGACGGGATGTGTGTGTGTGTGTGTGTGTGTGTGTGTGTGTGTGTGTGTGTGTGTGTGTGTGTGTGTGTGTGTGTGTGTCTCAGGGCCTTGGCTGTGGTGTGTGTGTGTCTGTGTGCGTCTGCCTCAGGGCCTGGGCTGTGGTGTGTGAGTGTATGTGTGTGTGTGAGTGTGGGGGTGTTTGTGTGTGTGTGTGTGTGTGTCTCAGGGCCTGGGCTGTGGTGTTTGTGTTTGTGTGTGTGTGTGTGTCTCAGGGCCTGGGCTGTGGTGTTTGTCTGTGTGTGCATGTGTGTGTCTCAGGGCCTGGGCTGTGGTGTTTGTGTGTGTGTGTGTCTCAGGGCCTGGGCTGTGGTGTTTGTGTGTGTGTGTGTGTGTGTGTGTGTGTCTCAGGGCCTGGCCTGTGGTGTGTGTGTGTGTGTGTGTGTGTCTCAGGGCCTGGGCTGTGGTGTTTGTGTGTGTGTGCATGTGTGTGTGTGTGTGTGTGCGTGTCTCAGTGCCTGGGCTGCGGTGTGTGTGTGTGTGCGCGTGTGTGTGTCTCAGGGACGGGTCTGTGGTGTGTTGCATGTGTGTGCGCGTGTGTGTGTGTGTGTGTGCGTGTCTCAGGGCCTGGGCTGTGGTGTATGTTTGTGTGTGTGTGTGTGTGCGTGCGTGTGTGTGTCTCAGGGACGGGTCTGTGGTGTGTTGCATGTGTGTGCGCGTGTGCGTGTCTCAGCGCCTTGGCTGTGGTGTGCTTGTGTGTGTGTGTGTGTCATTGTGTATGTGTCTCAGGGCCTGGGCAGTGGTGTGTGTGTGTGTGTGTGTGTGCGTGTGACTCCAGGCCTGGGCTGTGGTGTGTGTGTGTGTGCCTCAGGTCCTGGGCGGTGGTATGTGTGCGTGTGTGTGTGTGTGTCTCAGGGCCTGTGCTTTGGTGTGTGTGTGTGTGTGTGAGTTTGCGTGTCTCAGTGCCTGGGCTGTGTTGTGTGTGTGTATTATTCACATATAAGCAGCAAGAGGGTAACTAGAGAAAGGATTGGCCCACTCAAGGATAAAGGAGGAAAGTTATGCGTGGAGTCAGATAAAATGGGTGAGATTCTAAACAAATACTTTGAATCGGTATTCACCGATGAGAGGAACATGACAGATGTTGAGGTTAGGGACAGATGTTTGATTACTCTATGTCAAGTCGGCAAAAGGAGGGAGGAAGTGTTGGGTATCATTAAAGGCATTAAGGTGGACAAGGTCCCAGGTCCGGATGGGATCTATCCCAGGTTACTGTGGGAAGCGAGAGAGAAAATAGCTGGGGCCACAACAGATATCTTTGCAACATCCTTAAACACGGGTGAGGTCCCGGAGGACTGGAGAATTGCTAATGTTGTCCCCTTGTTTAAGAAGGGTAGCAGGGATAATCCAGGTAATTATAGACCGGTGAGCCTGACGTCAGTGGTAGGGAAGCTGCTGGAGAAGATACTGAAGGATAGGATTTATTCCCATTTGGAAGAAAATGGGCTTATCAGTGATAGGCAACATGGTTTTGTGCAGGGAAGGTCATGTCTTACCAACTTAATAGAATTCTTTCAGGAAGTGACAAAGTTGATTGATGAGGGAAGGGCTGTAGATGTCGTACACATGGACTTCAGGAAGGTGTTTGATAAGGTTCCCCATGGTAGGCTGATGGAGAAAGTGAAGGCGCATGGGGTCCAAGGTGTACTAGCGAGATGGATAAAGAACTGGCTGGGCAACAGGAGACAGAGAGTAGCAGTGGAAGGGAGTTTCTCAAAATGGAGACGTGTGACCAGTGGTGTTCCACAGGGATCTGTGCTGGGGCCACTGTTATTTGTGATATACATAAATGATTTGGAGAAAGTATAGGTGGTCTGATTAGCAAGTTTGCAGACGACACTAAGATTGGTGGAGTAGCAGACAGTGAAGGGGACTGTCAGAGAATACAGCAGAATATAGATAGACTGGAGAGTTGGGCAGAGAAATGGCAGATGGAGTTCAATCAGGGCAAATGCGAGGTGATGCATTTTGGAAGATCCAAATCAAGAGTGAATTATACAGTAAATAGAAAAGTCCTGGGGAAAATTGATGTAGAGAGAGATTTGGGTGTTCAGGTCCATTGTTCCCTGAAGGTGGCAACGCAGGTCAATAGAGTGGTCAAGAAGGCATACGGCATGCTTTCCTTCATCGGACGGGGTATTGAGTACAAGAGTTGGCATGTCATGTTACAGTTGTATAGGACTTTGGTTCGGCCACATTTGGAATACTGCGTGCAGTTCTGGTCGCCACATTACCAAAAGGATGTAGATGCTTTGGAGAGGGTGCAGAGGAGGTTCACCAGGATGTTGCCTGGTATGGAGGGCGCTAGCTATGAAGAGAGGTTGAGTAGATTAGGATTATTTTCATTAGGAAGACTGAGGTCGAGGGGGGAACTGATTGAGGTGTACAAAATCATGAGAGGTATAGACAGGGTGGATAGCAAGAAGCTTTTTTCCCAGAGTGGGGGGATTCAATTACAAGGGGGCACAAGTTCAAAGTGAAAGGGGAAAAGTTTAGGGGGGATATGTGTGGAAAGTTCTTTACGCAGAGGGTGGTGGGTGCCAGGAACGCATTGCCAGTGGAGGTGGTAGACGCGGGCACGATAGCGTCTTTTAAGATGTATCTAGACAGATACATGAATGGGCAGGAAGTAAAGAGATACAGACCCTTAGAAAATAGGCGACAGGTTTAGATAGAGGATTTGGATCGGCGTAGGCTTGGAGGGCCGAAGGGCCTGTTCCTGTACTGTAATTTTCTTTGTTCTTTGTTCTCTTTGTTCTTTGTATGTGAGTGTGTGTCAGGGCCTGGGCTGTGCTGTTTGTGTGTGTGTGCATGTGTGTGTCTCAGGGCCTGGGCTGTGGTGTGTGTGTGTGTGCATGTGTCGCAGGGCCTGGGCTGTGGTGTGCATGTGTGTGTGTTTGTGTGTGTGTGTGTGCGTGTCTCAGGGCCTGGGCTGCGGTGTGTGTCAGTGTAAATATGTATATATATTTTTTCTCAGGGCCTGGAATTTGGTGAGTGTGTGTGTACATATATATATATTTTTTCTCAGGGTCTGGAATGTGGTGAGTGTATATATATATATATATTTTTCTCACTGTATGGAATGTGGTGAGTGTGTATATATACATATATATATATTTATTTCTCAGAGTCTGGAATGTGGTGTGTGTGTATATATATATTTTTTTCTCATGGTCTGGAATGTGGTGAGTGTGTGTATTTATATATTTTTTTTTCTCAGGGTCTGGAATGTGATGTGTGTGTGTATATTTTTATATTTTTTTCTTCTCAGGGTCTGGAATGTGGTGAGTGTGTATATATATATGTTTTTTTTCTCAGGGTCTGGAATGTGGTGAGTGTATATATATATATATATTTTCTCAGGGTCTGGAATGTGGTGAGTTTGTGTATATATATATTTTATTTTCTCAGGGTCTGGAATGTGGTGAGTGTGTATAAATATATATATATATATATATATATATATATATTTTCTCAGGGCCTGGAATGTGGTGAGTGTGTGTGTACATATATATATATTTTTTCTCAGGGTCTGGAATGTGGTGAGTGTATATATATATATATATATTTTTCTCACTGTATGGAATGTGGTGAGTGTGTATATATACATATATATATATTTATTTCTCAGAGTCTGGAATGTGGTGTGTGTGTATATATATTTTTTTTTCTCAGGATCTGGAATGTGGTGAGTGTGTGTATTTATATATTTTTTTTTTCTCAGGTTCTGGAATGTGGTGTGTGTGTGTATATTTTTATATTTTTTTCTTCTCAGGGTCTGGAATGTGGTGAGTGTGTATATATATTTTTTTTTTTTCTCAGGGTCTGGAATGTGGTGAGTGTATATATATATTTTTTTTTTCTCAGGGTCTGGAATGTGGTGAGTTTGTGTATATATATTTTTTTTTTCTCAGGGTCTGGAATGTGGTGAGTGTGTATAAATATATATATATATTTTCTCAGTGTCTGGAATGTGGTGAGTGTGTATATATATATATATATATTTTTTTTTCACACTGTCTGGAATGTGGTTAGTGTGTATATCTATATATATATATATATTTATTTCTCAGGGTCTGGAATGTGGTAAGTGTGTGTGTATATATATTTTTTTTTCTCAGTGTCTGGAATGTGGTGAGTGTGCGTATATATATATTTTTTTTTCTCAGGGTCTGGAATGTGGTGAGTGTGTATATATATATATTTTTTTTTTCTCAGGGTCTGGAATGTGGTGAGTGTGTGCATATATATATATATTTTTTTCTCAGTGTCTGGAATGTGGTGAGTGTGTGTATATATATATATTTTTTTTTCTCAGGGTCTGGAATGTGGTGAGTGTGTGTATTTATATATATTTTTTTTTCTCAGGGCCTGGAATGTGGTGAGTGTGTGTATATATATATATTTTTTTTTCTCAGTGTCTGGAATGTGGTGAGTGTGTGTATATATATATATATTTTTTCTCAGGGTCTGGAATGTGGTGAGTGTGTGTATTTATATATATTTTTTTTTTCTCAGGGTCTGGAATGTGGTGTGTGTGTGTTTATTTTTATATTTTTTTCTTCTCAGGGTCTGGAATGTGGTGAGTTTGTATTTATATATATATATTTTTTTCTCAGTGTCTGGAATGTGGTGAGTGTGTATATATATATTTTTTTTTTCTCAGGGTCTGGAATGTGGTGAGTGTGTATATGAATATATATACATTTATTTCTCAGGGTCTGGAATGTGTTGAGTGTGTATACATATATATATATATTTTTATTCTCAGGGTCTGGAATGTGGTGAGTGTGTGTATATATATATTTTTTCTCAGTATCTCGAATGTGGTGAGTGTGTGTACATATATATATATTTTTCTCAGTGTCTGGAATGTTGTGAGTGTGTAGATTTATATATATATTTTTCTCAGTGTCTGGAATATGCTGAGTGTGTGTATATATATATTTTTTTTCTCAATGTCTGGAATGTGGTGAGTGTGTATATATATATATTTTTTTTTTCTCAATGTCAGGAATGTGGTGAGTGTGTGTATATATATATATTTTTTTCTCAGTGTCTGGAATGTGGTGAGTGTGTGTATATGTATGTATATTTTTTTTCTCAGTGTCAGGAATGTGGTGAGTGTGTGTATATATATATTTTTTTTTTCTCAGTGTCTGGAATGTGGTGAGTGTGTATATATATATATTTTTTTTTCTCAGTGTCTGGAATGTGGTGAGTGTGTATATATATATATATATTTTTTTTTCTCAGTGTCTGGAATGTGGTGAGTGTGTATATTTATATATATTTTTTTTTCTCAGGGTCTGGAATGTGGTGAGTGTGTGTATATATATATTTTTTTTTCTCAGGGTCTGGAATGTGGTGAGTCTGTGTGTATATATATATTTTTTTTCTCAGTGTCTGGAATGTGGTGAGTGTGTGTATATATATTTTTTTTTTCTCAGGGTCTGGAATGTGGTGAGTGTGTGACTATATATATATTTTTTTTTCTCAGTGTCTGGAATGTGGTGAGTGTGCGTATATATATATATATTTTTTTTCTCAGGGTCTGGAATGTGGTGAGTGTGTTTATATATTTTTTTTTCTCAGTGTCTGCAATGTGGTGAGTGTGTGTATATATATATTTTTTTTTTCTCAGGGCCTGGGCTTTGGTGTGTGTTTGTGTATGTGTGTGTGTCTCAGGGCCTGGGCTGTGGTGTTTGTGTGTGTGTGCATGTGTGTGTGTGTGTGCTTGTGTGTGTCTCAGGGACGGGTCTGTGGTGTGTGCGTGTGTGTGCGCGTGTGTGTGTGTGTGTATGTGTGCGTGTCTCAGAGCCTGGGCTGTGGTGTATGTGTGTGTGCGTGTGTGTGTGCGCGCGTGTGTGTGTCTCAGGGACGGGTCTGTGGTGTGTTGCATGTGTATGCGCGTGTGCGTGTCTCAGCGCCTGGGCAGTGGTGTGTGTGTTTGTGTGTGTGTGTGCATGTGTGCGTGTGTGTCTCAGTGCCTGGGCTGTGCTTTGTGTGTGTGTGTGTGTTTGTGTGTGTCTCAGGGCCTGGGCTGTGGTGTGTGTGTGAGTGTGTGTGTCTGTCTCAGGGCCTATGCTGTGGTGTGTGTGTGTGTGTGTGTGTGTGTTTCTCTGAGCCTGGGCTGTGGTGTGTGTGTGTGTGTGTGCTTGTGTGTGTCTCAGGGCCTGGGCTGTGGTGTGTGTGTGTGTGTGTGTGTCTGTCTGTCTCAGGGCCTGGGCTGTGGTGTGTACGTGTGTGTGTGTGTGCGTGTCTCAGGACCTGGGTTGTGGTGTGTGTCTGTGTGTATGTTTTTCTCAGGGTCTGGAATGTGGTGAGTGTGTTTATATATATATTTTTTTCTCAGTGTCTGCAATGTGGTGAGTGTGTGTATATATATATATTTTTTTTCTCAGGGCCTGGGCTTTGGTGTGTGTTTGTGTATGTGTGTGTGTCTCAGGGCCTGGGCTGTGGTATTTGTGTGTGTGTGTCTCAGGGCCTGGGCTGTGGTGTGTGTCTGTGTGTATGTTTTTCTCAGGGTCTGGAATGTGGTGAGTGTGTTTATATATATATTTTTTTTTCTCAGGGCCTGGGCTTTGGTGTGTGTTTGTGTGTGTGTGTGCGTGTCTCAGTGCCTGGGCTGCAGTGTGTGCATGTGTGTGCGCGTGTGTGTGTGTGTATGTGTGCGTGTCTCAGGGCCTGGGCTGTGGTGTATGTGTGTGTGCGTGTGTGTGTGCGCGCGTGTGTGTGTCTCAGGGACGGGTCTGTGGTGTGTTGCATGTGTATGCGCGTGTGCGTGTCTCAGCGCCTGGGCTGTGGTGTGTGTGCTTGTGTGTGTGTGAGCATGTGTGCGTGTGTGTCTCAGTGCCTGGGCTGTGCTTTGTGTGTGTGTGTGTGTTTGTGTGTGTCTCAGGGCCTGGGCTGTGGTGTGTGTGTGAGTGTGTGTGTCTGTCTCAGGGCCTGTGCTGTGGTGTGTGTGTGTGTGTGTGTTTCTCTGAGCCTGGGCTGTGGTGTGTGCGTGTGTGTGTGCTTGTGTGTGTCTCAGGGCCTGAATGTGGTGTGTGTGTGTGTGTGTGTGTGTATATGTCTCAGGGCCTGGGCTGTGGTGTGTACGTGTGTGTGTGTGCGCGTGTCTCAGGGCCTGGGCTGCGGTGTGTGTGTTTCTCAGGGCCTGGGCTGTGGTGTGTGTCTGTGTGTATGTTTTTCTCAGTGCCTGGGCTGTGGTGTGTGTGTGTGTGTGTCTCAGGGCCTGGGCTGTGGTGTGTGTCTGTGTGTATGTTTTTCTCAGGGTCTGGAATGTGGTGAGTGTGTGTATATATATATTTTTTTTTCTCAGGGTCTGGAATGTGGTGAGTGTGTATAAATATATATATATATATATATTTTCTCAGTGTCTGGAATGTGGTAAGTGTGTATATATATATATATATGTTTTTTTTTCTCACTGTCTGGAATGTGGTGAGTGTGTATATATGTATATACATTTATTTCTCAGGGTCTGGAATGTGGTAAGTGTGTGTGTATATATATATTTTTTTTCAGTGTCTGGAATGTGGTGAGTGTGCGTAGATATATATATATATATATATTTTCTCAGGGTCTGGAATGTGGTGTGTGTGTATATATATATATTTTTTTTCTCAGTGTCTGGAATGTGGTGGGTGTGTGTGTATATATATATATATTTTTTCTCAGTGTCTGGAATGTGGTGAGTGTGTGTATATGTATATATATATTTTTTCTCAGTGTCTGGAATGTGGTGAGTGTGTGTATATATATATTTTTTTTTCTCAGGGTCTGGAATGTGGTGAGTGTGTGTATATATATATATTTTTTTTTTCTCAGTGTCTGGAATGTGGTGAGTGTGTGTTTATATATATTTTTTCTTTCTCAGGGTCTGGAATGTGGTGAGTGTGTGTATTTATATATATTTTTTTGCTCAGGGCCTGGAATGTGGTGAGTGTGTGTATATATATATTTTTTTTTCTAAGGGTCTGGAATGTGGTGAGTGTGTGTATATGTATATATATATTTTTTCTCAGGGTCTGGAATGTGGTGAGTGTGTGTATATATATATTTTTTTTTCTCAGGGTCTGGAATGCGGTGAGTGTGTGTATATATATATATATATATTTTTTCTCAGTGTCTGGAATGTGGTGAGTGTGTGTTTATATATATTTTTTCTTTCTCAGGGTCTGGAATGTGGTGAGTGTGTGTATTTATATATATTTTTTTGCTCAGGGCCTGGAATGTGGTGAGTGTGTGTATATATATATTTTTTTTTCTAAGGGTCTGGAATGTGGTGAGTGTGTGTATTTATATATATTTTTTTTTCTCAGGGTCTGGAATGTGGTGTGTGTGTGTATATTTTTATATTTTTTTCTTCTCAGGGTCTGGAATGTGGTGAGTGTGTATATATATATTTTTTTTTCTCAGGGTCTGGAATGTGGTGAGTGTGTATATATATATATATTTTTTCTCAGGGTCTGGAATGTGGTGAGTGTATATATATATTTTTTTTTCTCAGGGTCTGGAATGTGGTGAGTGTGTGTATATATATTTTTTTTTTCTCAGGGTCTGGAATGTGGTGAGTGTGTATATATATATATTTTTTTTTTCTCAGTGTCTGGAATGTGGTGAGTGTGCGTATATATATATATTTTTTTTTTCTCAGTGTCTGGAATGTGGTGAGTGTTTGTATATATATATATTTTTTTTTCTCAGTGTCTGGAATGTGGTGAGTGTGTATATATATATATTTTTTTTTCTCACTGTCTGGAATGTGGTGAGTGTGTATATATATCTGCACATTTATTTCTCAGGGTCTGGAATGTGTTGAGTGTGTATACATATATATATATATTTTTATTCTCAGGGTCTGGAATGTGGTGAGTGTGTGTATATATATTTTTTTTCTCAGTGTCTCGAATGTGGTGAGTGTGTATATATATATATATTTTTTTTTCTCAGTGTCTGGAATATGGTGAGTGTGTGTATATATATATATTTTTTTTCTCAGTGTGAGGAATGTGGTGAGTGTTTGTATATATATATTTTTTTTTCTCAGTGTCTGGAATGTGGTGAGTGTGTGTATATGTATATATTTTTTTTTCTCAGTGTCAGGAATGTGGTGAGTGTGTGTATATATATGTTTTTTTTTTCTCAGGGTCTGGAATGTGGTGAGTGTGTATATTTATATATATTTTTTTTTCTCAGGGTCTGGAATGTGGTGAGTGTGTGTATATATATTTTTTTTTCTCAGGGTCTGGAATGTGGTGAGTGTGTGTATATATATATATTTTTTTCTCAGTGTCTGCAATGTGGTGAGTGTGTGTATATATATTTTTTTTTTCTCAGGGCCTGGGCTTTGGTGTGTGCTTGTGTATGTGTGTGTGTCTCAGGGCCTGGGCTGTGGTGTTTGTGTGTGTGTGCATGTGTGTGTGTGTGTGCGTGTCTCAGTGCCTGGGCTGCAGTGTGTGTGTGCGTGTGCGTGTGTGTGTCTCAGGGACGGATCTGTGGTGTGTGCATGTGTGTGCGCGTGTGTGTGTGTGTATGTGTGCGTGTCTCAGGGCCTGGGCTATGGTGTATGCGTGTGTGCGTGTGTGCGTGCGCGCGTGTGTGTGTCTCAGGGACGGGTCTGTGGTGTGTTGCATGTGTATGCGCGTGTGCGTGTCTCAGCGCCTGGGCTGTGGTGTGTGTGTTTGTGTGTGTTTGTGTGTGTGTGTGCATGTGTGCGTGTGTGTCTCAGTGCCTGGGCTGTGCTTTGTGTGTGTGTGTGTTTGTGTGTGTCTCAGGGCCTGGGCTGTGGTGTGTGTGTGAGTGTGCGTGTCTGTCTCAGGGCCTGTGCTGTGGTGTGTGTGTGTGTGTTTCTCTGAGCCTGGGCTGCGGTGTGTGTGTGTGTGTGTCCTTGTGTGTGTCTCAGGGCCTGGGCTGTGGTGTGTGTGTGTGTGTGTGTGTCTTTCTCAGGGCCTGGGCTGTGGTGTGTACGTGTGTGTGTGTGTGCGTGTCTCAGGGCCTGGGCTGCGGTGTGTGTGTGTCTCAGGGCCTGGGCTGTGGTGTGTGTCTGTGTGTATGTTTTTCTCAGTGCCTGGGCTGTGGTGTGTGTGTGTATCTCAGGGCCTGGGCTGTGGTGTGTGTGTGTGTGTGTCTCAGGGCCTGGGCTGTGGTGTGTGTCTGTGTGTATGTTTTTCTCAGTGCCTGGGCTGTGGTGTGTGTGTGTGCGTGTGTGTGTATCTCAGGGCCTGGGCTGTGGTGTGTGTCTGTGTGTATGCGTGTGTGTGTGTATCTCAGGGCCTGGGCTCTGGAGTGTGTGTGTGTGTGTGTCTCAGGGCCTGGGCTGTGGTGTGTGTCTGTGTGTATGTTTTTCTCAGTGCCTGGGCTGTGGTGTGTGTGTGTGTGTGTGTGTGTGTGTGTGTCTCAGGGCCTGGGCTGCGGTGAGTGCTTGTTTGTGTGTGTGTGTGTGTCTCAGGGCCTGGGCTGTGGTGTGTGTGTGTGTGCGTGTCTCACGTCCTGGGCTGCGGTGTGTGTCTGTGTATATGTATATATATTTTTTCTCAGGGTCTGGAATGTGGTGTGTGTGTATATATATATATATATATTTCTCATTGTCTGAAATGTGGTGAGTGTGTGTATATATATATATTTTTTTTTCTCAGTGTCTGGAATGTGGTGAGTGTGTGTATATATATATATTTTTTTTTTCTCAGGGTCTGGAATGTGTTGAGTGTGTATATATATATATATACATTTTTTTTTCTCAGGGTCTGGAATGTGGTGAGTGTGTATATATATATACATATTTTTGTTTTCTCAGGGTCTGGAATGTGGTGAGTGTGTATATATATATTTTTGTTTTCTCAGGGTCTGGAATGTAGTGAGTGTGTATATATATATTTTTTTTTCTCAGTGTCTGGAATGTGGTGAGTGTGTGTATATGTATATATTTTTTTTTCTCAGTGTCAGGAATGTGGTGAGTGTGTGTATATATATATATTTTTTTTATCTCAGTGTCTGGAATGTGGTGAGTGTGTATATATATATATTTTATTTTTTCTCAGGGTCTGGAATGTGGTGAGTGTGTGTATATATATATTTTTTTTTCTCAGTGTCTGGAATGTGGTGAGTGTGTATATTTATATATATATATATTTTTTTCTCAGGGTCTGGAATGTGGTGAGTGTGTGTATATATATATTTTTTTCTCAGGGTCTGGAATGTGGTGAGTCTGTGTGTATATATATATTTTTTTCTCAGGTTCTGGAATGTGGTGAGTGTATATATATATATATATATTTTTTTTTCTCAGGGTCTGGAATGTGGTGAGTGTGTGACTATATATATATTATTTTTTCTCAGTGTCTGGAATGTGGTGAGTGTGCGTATATATATATATATTTTTTTCTCAGGTTCTGGAATGTGGTGAGTGTGTGTATATGGGCTGTGCTTTGTGTGTGTGTGTGTTTGTGTGTGTCTCAGGGCCTGGGCTGTGGTGTGTGTGTGAGTGTGTGTGTCTGTCTCAGGGCCTGTGCTGTGGTGTGTGTGTGTGTGTGTGTGTTTCTCTGAGCCTGGGCTGTGGTGTGTGTGTGTGTGTGTGCTTGTGTGTGTCTCAGGGCCTGGGCTGTGGTGTGTGTGTGTGTGTGTGTGTCTGTCTCAGGGCCTGGGCTGTGGTGTGTACGTGTGTGTGTGTGTGCGAGTCTCAGGGCCTGGGCTGCGGTGTGTGTGTGTCTCAGGGCCTGGGCTGTGGTGTGTGTCTGTGTGTATGTTTTTCTCAGTGCCTGGGCTGTGGTGTGTGTGTGTGTGTGTGTGTGTGTGTGTGTGTGTATCTCAGGGCCTGGGCTGTGGTGTGTGTGTGTGTCTCAGGGCCTGGGCTGTGGTGTGTGTCTGTGTGTATGTTTTTCTCAGTGCCTGGGCTGTGGTGTGTGTGTGTGCGTGTGTGTGTATCTCAGGGCCTGGGCTGTGGTGTGTGTCTGTGTGTATGCGTGTGTGTGTGTATCTCAGGGCCTGGGCTGTGGAGTGTGTGTGTGTGTGTCTCAGGGCCTGGGCTGTGGTGTGTGTCTGTGTGTATGTTTTTCTCAGTGCCTGGGCTGTGGTGTGTGTGTGTCTGTGTGTGTGTGTCTCAGGGCCTGGGCTGTGGTGTGTGTGTGTGTCTCAGGGCCTGGGCTGTGGTGTGTGTCTGTGTGTATGTTTTTCTCAGTGCCTGGGCTGTGGTGTGTGTGTGTGTGTGTGTGTGTATCTCAGGGCCTGGGCTGTGGTGTGTGTCTGTGTGTATGCGTGTGTGTGTGTATCTCAGGGCCAGGGCTGTGGAGTGTGTGTGTGTGTGTCTCAGCGCCTGGGCTGTGGTGTGTGTCTGTGTGTATGTTTTTCTCAGTGCCTGGGCTGTGGTGTGTGTGTGTGTGTGTGTGTGTATCTCAGGGCCTGGGCTGTGGTGTGTGTGTGTGTCTCAGGGCCTGGGCTGTGGTGTGTGTCTGTGTGTATGTTTTTCTCAGTGCCTGGGCTGTGGTGTGTGTGTGCGTGTGTGTGTATCTCAGGGCCTGGGCTGTGGTGTGTGTCTGTGTGTATGCGTGTGTGTGTGCATCTCAGGGCCTGGGCTGTGGAGTGTGTGTGTGTGTGTCTCAGGGCCTGGGCTGTGGTGTGTGTCTGTGTGTATGTTTTTCTCAGTGCCTGGGCTGTGGTGTGTGTGTGTGTGTGTGTGTGTGTCTCAGGGCCTGGGCTGCGGTGAGTGCTTGTTTGTGTGTGTGTGTGTGTCTCACGTCCTGGGCTGCGGTGTGTGTCTGTGTATAAGTATATATATTTTTTTCTCAGGGTCTGGAATGTGGTGTGTGTGTATATATATATTTTTTTTTTTCTCATTGTCTGAAATGTGGTGAGTGTGTGTATATATATATTTTTTTTTTCTCAGTGTCTGGAATGTGGTGAGTGTGTGTATATATATATTTTTTTTTTCTCAGGGTCTGGAATGTGTTGAGTGTGGATATATATATACATTTTTTTTTCTCAGGGTCTGGAATGTGGTGAGTGTGTATATATATATATATTTTTGTTTTCTCAGGGTCTGGAATGTAGTGAGTGTGTATATATATATATATATATATATATATTCTCAGGGTCTGGAATGTGGTGAGTTTGTATATATATACATATATATATATTTTCTCAGGGTCTGGAATGTGGTGAGTGTGTGTATAGAGATATAAATATTTTTTTTCTCAGGGTCTGGAATGTGGTGAGTGTGTGTATATATATATATAAATATTTTTTTTTCTCAGGGTCTGGAATGTGGTGTGTGTGTATATATATATATTTTTTTTCTCAGGGTCTGGAATGTGGTGAGTGTGTATATATATATTTTTTTTTCTCAGGGTCTGGAATGTGGTGAGTGTGTATATATATATTTTTTTTTTCTCAGGGTCTGGAATGTGGTGAGTGTGTGTATATATATATACATACATTTTTTTCTCAGGGTCTGGAATGTGATGAGTCTGTGTATATATATATTTTTTTTTCTCAGGTTCTGGAATGTGGTGAGTGTATATATATATATATTTTTTTTTTCTCAGGGTCTGGAATGTGGTGAGTGTATTTATATATATATTTTTTTTTCTCAGTGTCTGGAATGTGGTGTGTGTGTATATATATATATATATTTTTTTCTCCATGTCTGGAATGTGGTGAGTGTGTGTGTATATATATATTTTTTTCTCAGTGTCTGGAATGTGGTGAGTGTGTGTGTATATATATGTATTTTTTTTTTCTCAGTGTCTGGAATGTGGTGAGTGTGTGTGTATGTATATATATTTTTTTTCTCCGGTTCTGGAATGTGGTGAGTGTGTATATATCAATGTATTTTTTTCTCAGTGTCTGGACTGTGGTGAGTGTGTATACATATATATATATATTTTTTCTCAGTGTCTGGAATGTGGTGTGTGTGTATATATATATATATTTTTTTTTCTCAGGGTCTGGAATGTGGTGAGTGTGTATATATATATATTTTTTTTTTTTCTCAGGGTCTGGAATGTCGTGAGTGTGTACATATATATAAATTTTTTTTCTCTCAGGGTCTGGAATGTGGTGAGTGCGTATATA